>NW_027397065.1:23337475-23457080 GCF_003265705.2 Callorhinus ursinus | reverse complement strand
AGAAAGAAAGAAAGAAAGAAAGAAAGAAAGAAAGAAAGAAAGAAAGAGAAAGAAAGAAAGAAAGAAAGAAAAGCATATTTTGGGGCACCTGTGCGGCTCAGTCAGTTAAGTGTCTGACTTCGTCTCAGGTCATGATCTCAGGGTCCTGGGATAGAGCCTGCTTGTCCTTCTCCCTCTGCCCCTCCCCCCACTTGTGTTCTTTCTTTCTCTCAAACAAATAAATAAAATCTTTAAAAGAAAAAAAAAGCATTTTCTTTTCCACCCCACATGCAATATTTAATAAAATTGATCACAAACAACATCTTAGACCTGGTCCCAGCAAAGTTCAGATGATTGATGTCACATAAACTATATTCTTTGATCCCAGTACAATTAAAACAACAATCTGTTCATGAATTTCAGCGGATCCAGAAGTTTTCAGTGTCCAAATGTAGCCTAAAAGTGCTAAGACGGCTGACTATACGTGAGCAAGAGCCTGAGGTCAGGAGAAAGTGGCCACCATGAATGGAAATGTTGGACCCAAGGACAAATGATTATGATCAAGGACTCAGCAGTGGTACCTGTGCCCAAATAGCTCACAACAGGCCAGGGACTAGCTGCCCTTCCACAGTCATTGGCCTGGGGCAGCCAAGCAGCCACTTGGCAGCAAGACCAGCAATGAGTCTGAGGATGTTTTTCTCCCTATCATCTCAGAGTCAAGAAAGCCCCCCCAAAACACCTAACATTATCTGAAGAGAAGCAGGTAAGAAGGAAGAGAAATAAAGGACTGAGCACTGAGCCCAAAGAAAATGAACATCCTCAAAAGACAATTAAAATGGAAACAGATACTATTTGATACAATTGATTGACAAGTTTAAATTTTGTTTATTTTCCCTGCTATGCAGCACAGGTGGCTAGTGAGGTATTTTTTTCCATACCTGAGAGGAATGTAATTAAGAATTTTGTAGCACACTACAAAAAATTTTCTTTAAAACTCATTTAAAAGAACAGTACTTAAATCAATTATAATATAGCATCTCGCAGCAAGTGTCTGTTTGTCAATCCTGTCTCTACACCAGGATCTCAAACTCAAGAGCTTAACAAGGACCAGGCATATAACATAAATGAAAGAAGCAGACTAAGTTTAAAAGGATAGGATATGGTGGAGTTTTTGGTAACCTGAGGAGGATATGCCCCAAATAAAAGGATCTCAGATTCTGTGGACTGGTTCCAATGGGCCACTATTTTGCCTCTTCCATAATATGTAATATGCATGCATATTCATTATCTCTAATACAGCTTAATCAAATTCGTTCATAGTTACATATTTTTATATCTGTTTCCCTTGCAGTGATATATTCCAAATGCTGGAACGGTTTCTTATTCATCTTTATATCCCCAAGACATATCCCTTAGCAATACAGTGAACCTATAGTAAATACTAGTGGTGGAAAGCATGAATGAGGGACCCATAGCAGCAGATCATCCAGATCAATGCATTCAATAAATGATGGCAATTGTAATCCAATCACAGACATGAGCAGGAGGCACCTCACAAAGTTCTGCTTCTCTGTGGTGTGACATGCAAACAGCTGACAGCTCTCTATTTAATGACAGTCTGTAACCTGAGATTTTAGAAGCTCAGTGTTTGGAAGGGCACTGATTTCTTTCATTTTTAATTAGGTGACCAGTGATTAGATTATTATTGCTAGAGACAAGCTGATTAAGAAGTCACTGACAAGTTGTTTGTCCTCCTCCAAGGGCTGTCACAAAGATACATTTACATAATGATGGCTTCTCAGCTGGGAATTCTACTCTCTGCTAGTGTCACTTCTGGCAATAAATGCTGGTCCCTTACTATTTGGGACTTCAGTAAATTTTCCAAGCAGGTGATCTTCTAGAGGAAATTCTTATTGAAAAATCTTAGAAATGGAAATGCACCCAAAAAGAATTTGCTAAGGCCTCTCTCTCTCTCTCTCTCTCTTTTTTCTAGAAAGCAAGTTTCTTAAGGATGGTGATGATAGGGTGGTGGAGGAAGGGGAGGGTCCATCAGTTCCATCTTAGAAAGAATGCTTTGGGGAACTTATTAAAAGAGCATTACCTTAAAGGGGGTGGGAAGTATAGGGGAGTGAGTGTGTGTGTGTGTGTGTGTGTGTGTGTGGCTGGGGTAGGAGTTGGAGAGTGGGGGGTGAGTAGGAGGTTCTCTCCTAAATATTGTTATATTTGAAAACCAGGAAAACATCTTTTCACTTAATTTTTTTAAAGTAGTCTCCACGCTAGAGCCCAATGTGGGTCTTGAACGCACAACCCTGAGATAAAGACCTGAGCTGAAATCAAGAGCCAGACGCTTAACTGACTGAACCACCCAAGTGCCCCTCATCACTTGATAAATTTTTCAAACTAGAGCAGCCCCAAGCCTCTAGGTTGCCTTGTTACTTTTATTTTTGCTTATTTTTCATTTTCAAAAGCCTTTCAAGGCTCATTGTGTTTCTCCCTTTTTACACAAACAGTTGATTGCATTCATTAAATGAAATGTTCAGTGGGATAAGACAGAGAGAGAGAGGGAGAAAGAGCAAGAGAGAGAGTCCCACCTCGGATCATTTCAGATTAGTGAAGCCTCAGTTGTTTTCTAAATGGAGTGCCATTAATCAAGTCCCTAAGTAGAATCACAAAAAAGACAAATGGAAAAACTGAACTTCAAACACAACCTTCAAAATAGCTGAAAAATATAGGAAAAACTAGCTCGTTTGGGGTAAGTGTTCCAAATTAAAGAAAATTCTAATTATGTAAAATAAAAAAGCAAACTGTATTTTTCAGTGTTGCCAGCCAGGAATTGCTCTGGACTACTTAATGATGTTCTACCCATATGTCTGAGATTTTCTGAAACAGGTGAAACACCTTTCATGCATTTTGTATGTTATTAACTTGTTTGGTAAATTCGTTTTTTTCCATAAGTGATGATGATGCTCAGTACAGTGTCCAAATGGTGGGAGTACATCAAGATAGAAAAGGGTACGTTCCAAGAACATAGGAGTTTAATATCAGAAAATCTACTTATGAAGTTCACCACATTAGCAGATTAAAAGGAAAAAAATGTAACACCAATCATTTATTTGCTCATGAACTTGTGATTTGGGCAGGACTTGGTAGATATACTCCACTTCTGCTTCCTCCAGCTATTTTGGAGTGGCTTGGCTGAGGCTGGCAATTCAACTTCCAGGTTAGCTCACTTAGATGGCCAATAAGTTGGTACTTACTGCTGTCTAGAAGGCTAGCTACAATTTTCAGGGGAGCCTCAGTTCCTTTCCACAGGGCTGCTTGAACTTCTCTCCAGCGTGCAGCTGGATTCCACAAGCAAGTGTTCCAAAAGACCTGGGTGGAAGTGGCAAGGCTTCTTAGGATTAAGCCTTGGACATCAAATGCCCACGGCATTTTATTAGTCAAGTCTTTTAGGCCAGCCTAGACTCAAGGGGAAGGGACTACATAGCCTGGTTTGGGTGTGTCAGCTTTTATAGGAGTTGTGTGAGAATACTAGCTGCTTGTACTTGGGGATGATGGGGTCTGCGGAAAGGCATAACACCCCCTTTTCCAGGGAACAGAAGTTACTGATCCCATGGGAAGCAGCTTCTCCAGTTGGCAGAGAAAATAAGCTGGATGCCAGTTAGCTTGTTGACCAGATGATTCAGTGAACACCACAGTGAGAATTTTAGCCAGTCTCACTGCCCTTCAGATCTATTTGCCTATTTTCATCCGTTGTCCTTGGTGCTACTTGGGCCCCTTCAATCAGGAAACTCACATCCTTTGATTTTTTGAATGATTCCGTTCTCTCTGTTTTCTCTTCTTGAAATTCCTATTATTTGGACATTGGATTCCCTGGACTATTCCTCTAATTTTCTTATCTTTTCATTCCTATTTTCCATCTCTTTATATATTTGCTCTGCTTACAAGGACATTGTCTCAATTTCATCTTCTAACATTCTCTTGAGTTTTTTCCCGCTGCTATAATATGTTTAATTTCCAAATCTTCTTTTTTTGTTGTTGTTCTTTATAAATTTTTTAGCTTCCTCTTCTTGTTTCATAGTTACAACATTTTATCTCTCCAAGAATATTAAAGATAGTTTTGATTTGGGTTTTGGTTTAGTTTTGTTTTGTTTTTTAAGTTTTCTTCAACCTGGATAGCTTCTCTTTCCTCCAAGCTGCTGTTTTCTGTTTGTTTTTGTCCTTATTTTCTTTGTTAGCTTTCCTCATAAACCTGGAAACCCTGGGCTGTTTGCCCTTGGTTAAGATATAGGGAACTAAAAAGCTCATTAAGAAGCTCTGGACATGTGAATGAGACCTATCAACTATGGGCTTCTCTTAAAGTTTATCTGGACGAGTCATTTGTTAGGAAAGCCCTAGTGTTGTTATATTTAGGTATTGTCATATTAGTCATATTAGGCAATATGACTATTGCCTAGTCATATTTCCAAGAACCTTCTGACCCTGCCTGGAGAATGACAGTGTGGCTGACTACTCTGGAGGCCAAGTAAGCATTCTGCATTCAACACTAAGTATATGGTAACTCATTCCCTATGTTTTTGGCATTGTAGCCATGTTCCCTCAACTGTGCTTAAAATGCCCTTCCCCATCACCGCCTGTGCAGAGATCCTGTTTTACACTCTCTAGAAATAAACCTCTAGTCTTTGACCCAGATGGACAATGAGCAGTTGCACACAGCTAAGGAAAGGAGGAAATTTTAAGATCTAACTAACAGCATTCATCCATCCTTTTTATTATAGCATGACTCCAACACACACACACACACACGCACGCACACACACACACACACACAAACGGGCACACTTCACATCCAGTTCCAAATGTACCTGGAACTAAGAGTTCTAGAGCTTTTTCAAGACTCTGGAGTTTATTGGGAATTGTATTTGTTCTCAGCCTTCTAGGCTGTTAGCTTGAGATCTGGTCTTCCGGTTAGTTTGCTCTCAACCATCTGATTTCCACCCTATGAAATTTTGTTGCTGTTTTCTCCTTTCAGGTTGTCACCACATTGAGTGGGGTGCCTGAGTGGCTCAGTTGGTGAAGCATCTGCCTTCAGCTCAGGTCGTGATCTCAGGATCTTGGAATTGAGCCCTGCTTTGGGCTCCCTGCTCAGCAGGGAGTCTGCTTCTCCCTCTCCCTCTGCCCCTCCCCTGCTTGTGCACGCTCCACGTACGCACACACTCTGTCTCTCACTCTCTCTCAAATGAATAAATTAAATCTTTAAATAAAAAAAAAGAAAGAAATGATGAGTATGGACCTCATAGGTTTATTGAGAGAATTAAATGAGTTAAAACATAAAAAGTGCTTTGAATAGTGCCTGGTATCTAGTGAGTACAAAATAAACTCAGGAATTAGAATTAAGATGCAATTTCAAATATTGACATTAAATTTTTTTGAAATGTGTAAATCTTTAAGATAACTTTTGTATAGTATTTATGAAATTAAATCATCTTACATACCATTGAAAAGAGTGATCTTCAAAAAGTTAACACTCACTATTTCCTAAATAGGAAAATTCAACACATTTAGAATAATTTCTAGTTTGTACTTAATCAGTTCTGCCCAAACTGAGGAGAAAATGATACTTTAAATTTCCGCCATAATTGTACCGGAATAAATTAAAACTATGAAGCAACCATTGTATGTGTCAATTTAATAAAGCCGGTATATAATTAACAGCAAGCTAAGCTCCATGCAATAATTTCTTCATTCCTTAGGTAACAGGTGTTTCAAAGAATTACCTCTTTCTTGTGATAATTAGTCAATAGAGAGGGTTTTTCTTTTCTACTATCAAAATGAACTCCCTTTTATGTCTTATTGTCTAATTAGAGGATATAAGTTTTCCCTGCTGATAAAAATATTTCACCACTTGAAAACCAGCTTTTCAGTTAGCTTTTCTATGTACTGGTTGGAATATGGCATGGAGCAAGAGTGACATCTGGTGATCATATAAGTTATCACATATAATTATGTCCTTGGATTACATTTGTGTTTTAAGGCCCCTTTTTATTTAAAAAAAAAAAAAACTATTATAGAAACAAAAAATTTTAATTGAGTACTTTTATATTTTATGAACTTCAAAAGTTGTTCTTAGGTAAAACATGTAGAAGATTATGAAGGTAATAAGGATTTGCTACAATGAAAATCAACTAGGGGATATTTTAAACTCCAAAAGCACAAAAAATGGCAATTAGATATATCTTATTTCATTGGTAGGAAAGGTGAAACCTGCTTTTTATGCTACAAAAAGTGTATTCATTCTTCTGAAACTATTTGGGGACTTTGTAGAAGATTCCTCCTATAAATGAATTTAAAAGAATTCAAAACATGAAGGGGGGGAAATCGGAGGGGGAGACGAACGATGAGAGACTATGGACTCTGAAAAACAAACTGAGGGTTCCAGAGGGGAGGTGGGTGGGAGGATCGGTTAGCCTGGTGATGGGTATTAAAGAGGGCACGTTCTGCGTGGAGCACTGGGTGTTACACGCAAACAATGAATCAGGGAACACTACATCAAAAACTGATGATGGAATGTATGGTGATTAACATAACATAATAATTAAAAAAAGAATTCAAAACAAAAAATCCAACAACAAATAAAAGCAAACTATAAAGACAATATTATCAATACTGAACAAAGGGAACATATCTGATTTTTGTCTACAAACTTCATGAGGTATCAATGAAGAATAATTCAATTTAGAGCAGAGTAAATGTAAATACCAAAAGTCAAAGAGCATTTCCTTTCTGGAAAGGTCAAAATGGTAGAGTAAGATATTGTAAAAAACTTCTTTGGTGCTATCCAATTCAGAAATACCAGAATTGATGACAGTAGCATACTAGGAGAAAGATACGGAATATATTCTTTGAAGTCCTCTAGCCAACACTCCAAGACAGAAGCTAGAAGAGAAACCAAGCAAGAGAGGCTTTCCTCTAGGATGCACCACAAAGTGGAAAAGAGATGGGAATAATTCCCAGGGACCTCTATCTTGATCTTGAGGGATAGTGGCAAGTAAAGGCAGATAAGTGTGGGGATATAAGCACAGACACACACACACACACACACACACACACACAAGACAAAAAATATTGTAACTGTTCACCAAAGTGGTTCATTCATCCTGAAGAGAAGAGCAAAACACTGAAGGTAATATGTCCTCACAATTGGTTAGGAGATATCACTATCCCAACTCAGCTAGCTGTGGGTGCAGGGATTTCAACAGAATTATGAGGAAAGAGAGAGCAGAGATAAATTTCCCTGAATACAGTTGCCTGTAGACATAGCTTCCTCCCCACCCATCTCATACAGCTGCATAATTGAACAGGGAATACAAACCAACATATCTAGTCTTCTAGCTCTAAGTGAACACTCAAATACTGCCCAGGGAAATAGGAAAAGAAGTCAACAAGAAGCTACATATGATATTGGGGGGCAAATCATAATCCTGGATAAACTATTCTGATTCAAAGTTGAGAATAAAAGAGATAATCTTTAATGATGTAAAGTGCTACACTATGCAAAGTAAAACAAAAGGAAAAAAGGAAGGGAACACCAGCATTCAAAGAGCATACTCTGGAATTTATTCCAACAAATAGAAAACAATTTAGAAAACCATGTTTAATAATGTCAGAGAAAATTTGATGTAGAAGAATAAAATAAAAATACAGTAGAGTGAAGTATTTGAGGAGGAAAATGATAGTATTGTAGGACCCCAAATTCATTAGGAGCAAATATTACCCTATAGAAAAGTGAACCGACAACATTGAAACACATTTAAGATATCCACATATTTCCAACTTACTGTTTTTCTAACTTAATTATTCAGTTCCCCAACTGATTTATTATCAGGAAGTCTATTATCTCTCTCTTGAATCTCCATCCTCCTACACAACTATTCAAGAATTCTCATGGCAGTTATAATCCCCCAAAGGTCAGAAGGAGGTCCATCCACTTCTATATCCATGCAGAATAGAACTGCACCATGATCAGCCCACTCCTGCCAGTAGTCTCCACTGCAGCCCCACAGGTATGGAAAATCAGTCCCTATAATTGGGGGAAATAGCAAATCACTATTAGGCAAACAGCATAGTAATAATGCAGCAGGCAAGAACCATCAATGGATGTTAAAATTAGTGGGTAAAGTATAGTGAGAAATAGGATAGTATCAAAGAATTTCTCTCCAAGACATTTTTTCAAAGATTTTATTTATTTATTTGTTTGTTTATTTGAGAGAGAGAGAGAGTACATGATTGCGGAGAGGGATAGAGGGAGAGGGAAAGAGAGAATCTCAAGCAGACTCCATGCTGAGCACAGAGCCCCACACAGGGCTCGATCTCACAACCCTGAAATCATGACTGGAGCTGAAATCAAGAGTAGGTGCTTAATGGACTGAGTCACCCAGGCACCCATCCAAGATATTGATTAATTGAAAAGGGAAAAATAGAAACATTGTGTTGGGAAAACACAGCAGACACCACTTTAACCAAGTGATCAAGGTTAATGTCATCACCGGTATTATGACATTGATATCACACAACTCCTGATAAGATGCACTGAAAAGAACGTCTTCACTTCTATGGTTTTTTGCCCAAAATTTGTAACTTCCATCTAACCATGCATGATAAAATACCAGACAAACGCGAATTGAAGGACATTTTTAAAAATAACTGACCAGTAAGTACTCGCTGAAAGTGTCGAGATCATGAAAGACAAAGGAAAACTAAAGAAATGCCACAGACTGGAGGAGATGAAGGAAGCATGACAACTAAATGCAAAGTGGGATCCTGAATGGAGTAGAAAAAGGACATTAGTGAGCAAACTGACAATTTAAATAAGAGCTAAAAAAATGGGGGGGGGGGCGCCTGGGTGTCTTAGTAGTTAAGCATCTGTCTTCGGCTCAGGTCATGATCCCAGGGTCCTGGGATGGAGCCCCACATTGGTATCCCTGCTCAGCGGGAAGTCTGCTTCTCCCTCTGCCCTTCCCCGTGTTTGTGTTCCCTCTCTCTCTCTAATAAATAAGTAAAATCTTAAAAAAAATTTAAATAAGACCTGCAGTTTAGTCAATATTATTGTTTCAATGTTAATTTATTGGCTTTAATAATTATGATTATGTAGTATGCTGCTAACATTAGGGGAAGCTGAGTGAAGGGCATATGGGACTTCCTATACTATTTTGCAACTTTTCTGGAAGTCCAGAATTGTTTCAAAATAAGAAGTGTTTTTGTTGAATCACAGATCTGTACCTATGAAACAAATAATGCAATATATGTTAAGAAAAAAAAAGAAGAAGATAGCAGGAGGGAAAGAATCAAGGGGAGTAAATTGGAGGGGGAGACGAACCATGAGAGACGATGGACTCTGAAAAACAAACTGAGGTTTCTAGAGGGGAGGGGGGTGGGGGGATGGGTTAGCCCGGTGATGGGTATTAAAGAGGGCACGTTCTGCGTGGAGCACTGGGTGTTATGCACAAACAATGAATCATGGAACACCACATCAAAAACTAATGATGTATGGTGATTAACATAACAATAAAAATTTAAAGTAAAAAAAATAAGAAGTGTTTTTAAATCCATATAATTCATTTAATCCTGACATAAATCTCTGTAGAGGCACATTGTCCTTTGAAAGGCGATGGTCCCTCCCCTCAGTGTCTTCCCAGCCAAGTTTGTTCCCCGCTTGGGCTCCTTGGGAAAGGAATTTTTTGTGTTCAGCTCCTTCCATTTTTCATACACAGACACCTCTCAGGGTTTCTCTTAGGCCAGAAGTATTAGAGCAGGACTGGGTTCTGGTTTTGGTCTCTTCGTAATGTCAAAACCATGTCCGCCTCTTACCACACAGAATAATCCCCAGGGCAAGCAGCATTTTTGTTTTTAATTCTTAAAACATGAAGGGTCTGGGGGCACCTGGGTGGCTATTGGTCGATTAAGTGTCCTGGGATTGAGCCCCGCGTTGGGCTCCCCAGTCGGCAAGGAGCTTGCTTCTCCCTCTCCCTCTGTTGCTCCCCCTGCTTGTGCTCTCTCTCTCTTTCTCTCTCTCAAAAACATAAGTAAAATCTTTAAAAACAAAACAAAATGAAAAACCCCACGAAGGGTCTGATTATTGTTCTTTTCCTAAGCTATCCTCCCACTACTTTAGTCCCTCTGTAGTCAGCAAGCATGCTTGGTTCCCATTCCCCGTCCCCTGAACGCCATGAGTTTCCTTGCATCTGCTGTGGACAGTTTCCAGCACGGTGGGGTGCCCGCCTCCCGTGCCTCTTCTCACTTCTTTGCCTGAGGCTCTTTACGGCACCCAAGGAGCTTACTCCTGGCCAGCAGGAGTAACTGGCAATATAGGGGAGTTACAGCCCCCGAGGGGCAAAGCAGGGAGGAAGGAAGTGGAAGAATAAATACTCCATCCTTCCTCCCTCCAGGACCAAACTCAGAGATATTTTCTAAGCGCTTACTCAGGAGGCTCTGGGGGCCTCGAGCCGCAGCTGCTCCCACTTTTATCCTTCTCACTGTCACCCTGTCTCACTTTTACCACTTTCTCCACGTGTCCTTCCTGAGATCACCCCCCCAAAGAAGCCACTTGCACCCAAATTGGGACAGTTATATTTAATGATATAAAAATGTTTTCAAGTTATTCTGAACTGAAAATAAAGCATATTAGAAAGCAATATCGCCAGTTCCTAACCAGCATGGCCTGTGGCTTCCTCCCCTCCAACCAACCACATATGTGGTGCTAAAGCTAGAGGGCAGTTAGTGTGTCCCAGTGCTAACCCCAACTGTGGGAAGCACAAGGGTCCTGGAGAATGTGCCTGGGGGGGATAACTTCATGGAAGGGTGGGGGATGCGTAGGTTAGAGCAGATGAAGGCCAGATGCAAGGGACAAGCATGGGCCAGAGAGGGCTTCATTAGTTCTTCTCGGGGATCTCCCCACATTTCCTAGACAAGCCCATTGTCTAATGCAATGCCTTGGGTAGCAGCTCCTTCCAAGTGTCAGGCAGGGGTGTTGGGTACATTGGCTCGTGTAAGAAGTCAGCTACAGTCTGGAGCCGCTAAGGGCCAACATTCTCCCATTTCGTCAGCTTTCTATGTCATCAGGGATCCACCCACGCTCCCCACCCTCCACAACCATGGACTAAGCAGTTATAATAAAGGGAGGCAGCCTCTCTTCCCTGAGCAGTAGTCCTAGGAGATATATGAGGGGTCTAGCCCCGATTGCTTTATTCCTCAACACAGTACCACTTCTAACTAATCTAGGATGGCACAGACTAGGCCCTAGGTTTATATGTCTCCCCCAGCTAAACATTTTCAGTCAAGGCAATCAGGCCCCAGGGAATATAAAATGCTAAAAGGGGACCTCAGAAAAGCGCAAGCCCTGTAAGCGAGATTACTTTTGTAATTTTAAAAAAGTTAGAAAAAGAAATTATAAGACCCGCTTCGCATGATTATTATGACGATGAAGTGTAATGCATGGACAGGACTGCCCAGTATAAAGTTCTGTGTCCACGTAACAGGGATACAGAGTAGGGTGGTGGTTGAGTTTGAATGTTTGGAAGTGGGAAGAGAGCCTCCCTGATTGCTTCTATTTTCTTTGTGAAGTAAGGGATGAGGTCATGACTTAGAGCAAAGGGGAAGGTTTTGAGGTGCTTGAGGGGATACAGAGGGGAGCCAGGAAGATTGGAAGTTTAAGGAAATAGCCTCGTAGAGCAAGACCGTGAACTGCCCAGATAAATTCAGCAGGACTGAAGTCACTCACGAGTTTGTAGTAGGGACAATCTTCTCTGTTGTGTGACTTCTGTCATCATGGTTCAGCTGTGCTTTTGCAGACATGAATAGAGCACGTAGTTGGGTTTATCCAGGATAAAGATTTTGCCAGACATGGACGAAAAGATAAAAGGGCATAGGAGTTTAGAGAATTGCAGAAGGTGTTATTAAAACAATAAACCATTTAAGTTAAGCTGGATAAAGTGAAATGCAGAAAAATGCCTGGCCAACAGGGAGAACATGGAGAGGCCAATGACTAAATTTATCCTTATGCATTTCTGTCTTCACAGATTTCCTGCAGCTTGCTGAATGAATCAGTCATTCTTCTTTCAAGAGGCTGAGGCTTTTATTTTATTCTTTATACTTTACATGTTATACATCCTTGTTGGTGTTTAATTTTAATTACCAAATATTTTATAAAAAGAGAATGCAGAGGTGAAATTATAAGATTTATTTCTCTAATAAATCTCTTTGCATGGCAGATTATATCGACAAGTCTTTTGTTTTACAACTGATGACACCCATGCTTTGTTTCTCAAGTAGAGGATTTCCTTTTCTTTTGAAGAGAATAATCATCCTTAGTTGATAATAGACTAGAAACTCTGTATCTTCAGGTGCCAGTTGGAGCAAGAAGCTTCCAGTTGGGGCAAGAATTTAGTTGCAGGTAAAACCAACAAAATGAATGCCGTATCCCTCTCGGAAGCCTTGCTGATCAGATGGTCACCATTTTCCAGGGGCACCATCTGAATCATGCTAACAAACTCTTCTGCTGCTGTGGCCTGTCCAGCAAGGCCGGTGGACTTACATGACAGTCCAGGTGACGTCAAAATGTCAGTGACAAGTTGGCAAAACCCTGGGGCCGCAGGGGAAAACTTCATAGAGATTTGCCAAACCCTCTGTGGACGCCTTCCGAATACAGCCAACTCAGCATCCAAACCAAATCTGCGGCTGCCTGTGATTTTGCGGATTAACATCCCATTGGAGTCTAATCAGTATCCTGCTGTCATCTAGTGACCATTGATGGAAATGCAGACCCAAAAAACTCATGGAAAGACTGCAGAACAATAGTATGGCTCTGGGTTAGAGGGGACCATAAGAGAAATAGGGAAGAGATTCGGAAAGTTAGAAGTGAAGCGGCAGCCATTGCTCTCTCAAGATCACTGGGGTTAGAGACCACGTGAGAAACGGACACAGAGGTGCTGAGGGATCCAGTTTGTACTTATTCTTTCTGGCCCCATTCCCAGTCCTGCCCCACAGCTGGCAGTTCTGACCAACAGCAAAGCAATCGCAGGCCCACCATCAAATTCTTTGCTGTGAACCCAGAGATGACAGCCAAGGTGAGGGAACAGCTTTCCATAGACTTCAACACCAGCCTTTCAGGGTCCCATTCCAGCAGCTGGATGTGCCCGGCTTCCCACAAGGTCTGACTTGTTCACCTGTCCCAGTACTACAGAACCACTGGCCTTTTCCTTGATCTTCCAGTGTTGGAGGGGATCTTTACTGCCCCGGCCCTTCTTCCAATTGTGAACTGTCCAATTCCTACAATAAATCCTTATTTCGTGTACTCATAGTGGTTCCTCTTCCCTGAATGAACTTCACTGACACCCTCCCTCTACAATAATCTATGACAGCAGAACGGGATGCCCTGTATGCTACTTGTATCCCTGCAAAACTCAGGTCCAAATGCAAATCCCAGAAGGTTGCATCTGATTGGTGGAATCTAGTTCATGTTTGCATTCAAGCAAATAAGGAAATTGGGAAATGTATAGGTTTTGTCTTTTTTTTAAGTATTAAAATGTGGAGATTGTGCTTGTCAGGGTCCTGTTTGGAACAGACATCAACCTTAAATGGGGTAATTTGGCAAGAATTTAAGATGTGGGTAGGATTTAAGGAAAGTGGGTAATGGTTGGCGACCCCTTTACTTGAGAGGTAAGTAAAGGGAGCAGATAATACATGCAGAAGGAAGGGCATGGAGGGCGCATCTGACAGCACTGGGGCCTTCCAGAGAGGCACAAAGCTAACCCACTTCCACATGGCAAGGATAAACATCCTGACCACTTTCTCTTGCTGCCCTCTGGACCCCCTCTGGGGTCTGTATGACTACAGGGCCTTTGCTCATGCTATTGTCTACACTTCTCTGTATAGTTAATTTCTCAAGACCCTTCTGATATTACATCAACTCTTACTTCCATCAGGAAGAAAAAATAATTTGCTCCTTCTGCTAGAAAAAGTCTTTCCTGTATTTTCAGCAAAATCTTTAAAATCCACGTTGAAGGTATTTAAGTCCTTTAAATAATGATTCTCAGTTTTAAAATTTCACTTGATTATAGACCAATATGTTAGTAAATTACAAATCAATTAATTAGAAAAAGAAATAAAAATAAAAGCAAATAAAATACAAGTCAAATATTTTACCATCGGGACGCCCAGGTGGCTCAGTCAATTAAGGGTCTGCCTTCAGCTCAGGTAATGGTCCCAGGGTCCTGGGATCAAGCAACACTTCGGGCTCCCTGCTGAGCGGGGAGCCTGCTTCTCCCTCTCCCTCTGCTGCTCCCCCTGCTTGTGCTCAATCTCTCTCTCTGACAAATAAATAAAATAAAATAAAATAAAACATATTTTACCATAAAATTCAACAGCATAAAACTATTCTGTCAAATTGGCCTTAATAGTTTTTTGTCCTTTAAATTTTATTTAAATTCAATTTAGTTAAGATATAGTGTATTATTAGTTTCAGAGGTAGAATTTAGTGATTCATCAGTTGCATATAACACCCAGTGCTCATTACATCATGCACCCTCCTTAATGTCCATCACCCAGTGACCCCATCCCCTACCCCCCTCCCCTCCAGCAACCCTCAGTTTGTTTCCTATGATTAAGAGTCTCTTATGGTTTACCTCCCTCTCTGTTTTCATCTTATTTTATTTTTCCTTCCCTTCCCCCATGTTCATTTGTTCTGTTTCTTAAATTCCACATATGAGTGAAATCATATGGTATTTGTCTTTCCCTGGCCTTAACAGTTTCTTAATACATATCCTCAATTCTTTGCAACCATTGATTTATTACCTCTGCTACATTCACGAGGATAACTTGAAAGAATCACCTGGGAGGATTTTTTTTTAATAGTGCTAATTCTTTATACCAGACCAACTAAATCAAAATGTCTGGAAATGAGCCCTGGCATATGCATATATTTTTAAAATTCCCTTATATGATTCTAATATTAGACTATGGTTGACCATCAATTACCCAAACTGATAAGTTAGCTAAAAAGAGACACTGAATCTTCTTTGTATTTGCTTTGTCATAAAGTCTAGGATGGGTTTGTTTTTCAATACCAAAGGGAGGCTTGAATGAGAACTATATGCGTAGCCTTTTGCCGATACAATTCTGCCCCCTCTTTGTCTTCCTGGGAACCTGATCCAGATTTCTACCGGAATTTCTATCTCCCAGATTGCAATTGTAATTGCCCAAATATATGCCTATTTGCTTAAATTGTCAGTGAATTCTTTCTTGGTCAACAGAGCTCTAAAGATTTTAGAGTCTTTGTGAAGGTTTTAGCGGTTCTGGAAAATTATTTAGGAGAATTTGAAAAAGACGTTATTCTTTCTTTGCCAAATTTATAGTCTTAAAGACCTTAGTAGATTTTTCTAAATGAGAGGCTTCAAAGCAATTTGATCTCTTTTTCTCCCTATTTTCTTTCTTGACAGAAATTGAAAATGCCATAGGAGACCCTGGGGAATACTTTAGGAGGCTGTCTCCAAATCTACGTCCTTCTCTTCTACTTAATAGAAGTTTTTTCCTTCCTCTGGGTTAGAAAGAGTTTTTTAATGAAAAGTTTTCCCCTCCCAGTAGCCTAGTTTTGGAAGTGAGGGTGAATTTCTTAAACATGAAAATTTTCTGGGGCTCACTGCTTCTTTTTCACCTTTAACAGTCACAGGCTTCTTGTGAGAAGTCTGCTTTAGTAAATCTCAAAGGCACTGGGGAATTAATTATTGAAGAAGTTTTGCATGAAGCCATGGCCTTCCTTTCCACTTCAAATATCCTGCTCTTTCTGCAAGCCCTAAGACATGAGATGGTGTTCTCCGATGAAGAACGACATCATGTAATGAAAAGCACTGACGCAACCCAGTGAGGCCTCGTGGTTGTGAAATTGAGGGAGAGATGAAAGAACATGGATTTTAGAGTCAGAATACAGAGTTCAAGTTTTCTGTCCCTACCCCCTATTAACTGTGTATTTGTAATTGATTTGCTTGGTCTCTCTCAACCTTATTTCCTTTATCTGCTTGGAGAGGGGATTATGTCTACTCCCTCAGAGTTCTTGGGAGAATTAATTTGATAATATACATAAAAGTGCCAAACACTTGACTTGGCACCTAAGAAGGCATCCAGAGGAGAAGTTACCAGGTCCTGATATGCAAGAGACCCGACCAGGTGGCTGGGCTATTGACTGGTGGGAAGAGAGAACATCAAACAAGTCAGTCTCTTCAACTATGCCTCTGAGAGTCTTGTTACATGCCTTCCCTAACATGGTAGTTTTCAATTCTGGCTACGCAAGTAAAGACTTAAGGATCTTGAAAAAAACAATTGGTAGGGGGGGAGGGGTCCATTGACAAATGAAATCACAATCTTTGGAGGGGAAGGGCAAAGATATTCATTGTGCAAATGTTCCAATGTGTAAATCAGGATTAAGAATAATGAATTAAGCAATTTTATACTAAGGAAAGATCCAGTGACTTTAAGAACAATCATCCAGGGGCACCTGGGTGGCTCAGTAGGTTAAGTGTCCCACTCATGATTTTGGCTCAGGTCATGATCTCATGGGTCATGGGGTCGAGCACCGATTTGGGCTCTGTGCTCAGTGGGGAGTCTGCTTGAGATTCTCTCTCTCTCTCTCTCTCTCTCTCTCTCCCTCTGCCCCTCCCCAACTCTCTAAAATAAATAAATCTTTAAAAAAAAAGAAAAATTGTCTAATCGTTAACAAAAAGACATGTCACAGGTGGGAGAATATATTTGCAAAACATAAATCTGATGAAGCTCTATTATCCAGAATTTATGAAGAACTCTGACCGCTCAGTAGTAAGAAGACAAACAATTCAATTAAGAAGTGAGCAAATAATATGAACAAATAATTTCAGTAATCATTTTTTTAAATTTCTCTCTACTTTGTGATATTTTGACATCTTACAAAGCTTGCTAGCCTGGGAGAAACTGTCCCTCCCAGGGCTAGCCAATTCTTAGAGATAGCAAAGCCTGGGCTGGGAGCACTTCATATGCAAACCGAACAATCCGAAATCTGTAGCTCCAACCAGCTCCTTGTCTGACTCTTACCCCCCAAGTCAATATTTTCCCTGCTTAAATCATCCCAGGGCCAGGTACAGACAACCAGAGATCACTTCTATACATTTGGAGCTGGAATTATTCAAACTAGCCAATCCTAAACTGTTACTCTGCCCAAGGGAACCTCAATAAAGCTGATTTCCACTTCCCTTTCTTTTTGCCCAATCTCAAATGGAGGGGTGGGAAGAGGGTAGATTTAGATTTAGCAGATGGCATTAGAGCTGCTCGTTTTGGAAAATTGCAAAGTAAATGTGTGTGTTTGGATTCTTCGGCAACCTCTTTGTGCTCTCCCCCAAGTTTCCCAAGGTCTCCCCTTCTCCCTGTCTTCTTGTTCTCCCTGTAGGAACCAAAGGCCCCTCCCAGTTCTCTAGAGCAATTGTTTTCAAACATTTTTGTTCATTTATCCCTTAAAATAAATATGAAAATCTGTGTACCCTCCTGCTCGTTTTTAAGTTAACAGCTAAATTGTTATCATATATTTTTAAATAAGTTTGTTTCTTGTTAATAGAACATACAGACTATTAAATATTTTATAAGATGAAATAGGATGATTGATTATAATTGGAATCAATGACGGAAGGTAAGATTTGATGAAACGGGTCTAAACTACTTTTTGAATAAGCATATTCCACCTAAAGAAGCAATATTACATTTTTATCTGTGGGTTTTATCCAATATATCTCAAAATTTTGGTAGCTTCACAAAGCATTCTATTTCTGTTTAAAGAGTAAGAATCAACATTTACCCTTACTTTCTGTTGTGAATTCAATGCTTCAACACGGGTCAAACACCCTATTTCTCAGAACTTCACCTTTTTTCTTTTAAGATTTTATTTTTAAGTAATCTCTACACCCAACATGGGGCTCAAATTCACAACCCCGAGATCAAGAGTCACGTGTTCTGTGGAGCCAGCCAGACACCTTTCAGAACTTCACCTTTAACAGAAATGTGTATACGATACAGATGCCTTAATCACTGCCAGGGATTTCCTTGAACAAAAAACTTGAATATTTCTTTGTTTGATTCATCATAGGTGTTTACATTCCTGAGCCAAGCACTGTAGTGAGATTTGGGGTGGAGAAGGAGATGGGTATGCCATTCTTTTATACGAATGGCGAGTCAGACGTTTCGGACAGATCAATTTTAGGAAATGGAGGTACATAAGGATGTTGACATCCCTTAAAACTATGCGTGTAAATGCACATACTGGAAAGTTTTCAGATATCACATAGTGTGCATACCTATTATTACCTGTTAAAACTTAACTCTGTTTTAAACTTTATATTTATGGAATAAAAGGATTCATCCTGTTTAAAAAAACTTCAGGTATCATGAAGCTGGTGGTGAAAAGTATTTGGGAAGGTGCTGTTGCTGGGTGAACTGGGGAGTCCCTGGGCCCTGGGGCCTTGACCCAGCCAGAACTGAAGGAGTCCCCAAAGGTGCTTGATCTTGTCACATGAATGAATTCAAGGACAGACACAACACCGTGGATGAGTAACACAAGTGGGAAAGTTTATTAAAGCAAAAGGTACGCTCTTGAGATATGAGTGAGCTCCAAGGATAGAGCTGTGTGCCCTAGGGGAGGGGCTGTCTATCTTTTATTGACAGCTGTTAACTAGGGGGCAGAATATTTATTACCTGGGGCAGGAAACGGAGTTTCTTGCTTTTTCTTCCTAATTTGGTCAGGGATTTCCTGTCATGGCAACCATCATTGAGCCTGTCTGGTTAGATCTGGCCTCTTATGGGGTGCTTCTGGGACAGGCCTCTGACCTTCCTAATAGCAGGCCATGACTTCCTCATTGCTGACCTCCAGGTATCCTGTTAGAACCTAATTGTCTTCTCTAACAGTGCTAGAACTTGTCCATTGCCCTGGAAAGATGATGGCTGTCCTCTATTGCCTATGAGTAAAGTCCACTCCTGCTTTAGATTCCTGAAAAAAATCCACATTTAAAGCTTAATTTCTGAATATACCTTGTGTTTTACTCCTGAGCTATTAAAACATAGATGTCATTTTCAGATTACTTTCAAAAGCTATTTTTTTCCTATTTTATATATAATCTGGTCATAAAGACTTAATATTATATTCAGTTAAGAAGATTTCAATACAGGGTGCCTGGGTGGCTTAGTTGTTAAGCGTCTGCCTTCAGCTCAGGTCATGATCCCAGGGTCCTGGGACCGAGCCCTGTGTTGGGCTCCCTGCTCTGCGGGAAGCCTGCTTCTCCCTCTCCCACCCCACTGCTTGTGTTCCTTCTCTCGCTGTGTCTCTCTTTGTCAGATAAATAAATAAAATCTTTAAAAAAAAAAAAAAAAAGAGGAAGATTTCAATACAGGGGCGTCTGGGTGGCTCAGTCGTTAAGCCTCTGCCTTCGGCTTGGGTCATGATCCCAGAGTCCTGGGATTGAGCCCTGCATCTGCATCGGGCTCCCAGCTCCGTGGGAAGCCTGCTTCTCCCTCTCGAACTCCCCCTGCTTGTGTTCCCTCTCTCGCTGTCTCTCTGTTAAATAAATAAATAAAATCTTTTTTTTATTTTTTAAAGATTTTATTTATTTATTCATGAGAGACAGAGAGAGAGAGAGAGAGAGGCAGAGAGAGAGAAAGGCAGAGGGAGAAGCAGGCTCCCAAGGGGCAGGGAGCCCGATGCAGGACTCGATCCCAGGACTTCAGGATCATGACCTGAGCTGAAGGCAGACGCTTAACCATCTGAGCCACCCAGGTGCCCATAAATAAAATCTTAAAAAAAAAAAAGATTTCAATACATTTTCGTGTATATGTTTGTCTTAAATATATAAATACATTGCTTGAGAGATTTCAAATGGGATTCTTTTCTCTCTTTCTGCCATAATTTCTCATTTCTTCTTTCAGTAGCCTAGAGATAAAAACCTAATTATCTTAACAAGTTATGGCTGAGTTAGAGTTTGGCAAACTATGCCCTGTGGGCCAAATCTGGCCCAATGCATATTTTTGTATGGCCTGTGAACTACGAATGGTTTCTACATTTTTAAATGGTTGGAACAAAAATCAGAAGAAAAACAGTATTTTATGGTACAAAAATGAAATTCAAACCTCAGCGTCCATAAAGTTTTCTTGGTGTTCCATATTCTTTTGTCCACAGCTGCTTATGCACTCTAATAGCAAAGTTGAGTTGTTGCAACAGAAACTACACAGAACAAAATGTCTGAAATATTTACTATCTGGTCCTTTACAGAAAATGTTTGCCGACCTCTACATCAGATTATTATCATACAATTAAGAGTATGCTCCATGGGAGAAATAAAATGGTGTATATACTGGGACACCTGGCTGGCTCAGTTGGTAGAGTGTGCACTCCTTGATCTCAGGGTTGTGAGTTCAAGTCCCATGTTGGGCATGGAGCCTACTTTAAAAAATAAAAAAAAAGAGGGGCACCTGAGTGGCTCAGTCATTTGAGCATCTGACTCTTGATTTTGGCTCAGTTCATAATCTCAGGGTCCTGAGATCACAACCCCATGTTGAGCTCCCTGCTCAGTGGGGAGTCTGAGGATTCTCTCCCTTTGCCTCTCACATACTCCCTCTCTCTCTAAAATAAATAAATCTTAAAAAAAAAAAAAGTATTCATCCTTTTAAAAAAGTGGTGTACAGACTGAGTTGATTTTCAGCCTTGGTCCTTTTTTAAGGCAGAAAAATGCAGATTGAAATGGAATTCTGCCTAGTGGTTTTCCACATCATTCAGAATGAAGTTCAAAGTCATTATTATGGTAAAGAGAGTCATTCTTGATATCGCGCTTACCTACTCTCTAAGTCCTACTATACTCTCCTTCATCACTCTGATTTAGTTACACTGGTTCCTTGCTGTTCTCTGATTCCCACCTCGGGGCCTTTGCATTTACTGCCCCCCCCATTCCCTCGCCCTCTAGAGATATCAGCATAGCCTACTTACATATTGCATTCCTTGCTCTGTTCAAATATTAGTTAATTTAGAGGATATCCTTAACCACCTTAACTAAAATAGCTCCCTGCCCCCAACCTGCATACTCTTTATTCTACAATCTAACTTTCCTGGGAGCAGGTACTTTAAGACAGTTTTATTCAGCACTGTATCTTAGAAGTGTTTGGTTCAGAGTAGATGCTCAAAACTATTCACCGATCAAATGCATAAATGATCCCCCAACTGTATATATGTGAGTTACTACATCAAAGAGAGATTCATATCTAAAATGCTGCAAGTTCCACTGAAAAAAATATATGCATGCACATGTGTACTACCTTGCTTGGTTAATGAAAAGATTTAAGGCAGAAAAAAAATATGAGTAAAACATCTGGGAACTGTTAAGACATTTGAGGATAAAACTGAATAACTATTGGCCAAACTACATAAACCCATGATAGCTTTGGAGCCTCAGAAGCCTGTCACAAAGGATCCATAGTGTGCGGAAAAGGCGCCTTCGAACTGGGCTGGAGCAGAACTGAATTGATTATGAACCTATAGGCTCTGAGTTAGGTAGGGCCTCTGAGAATTGCTCATTAACCATTTCAGAGGTCTGTGGTGCAGAGCTTTTTGCAGATAAGAAAATTGACTCCCAGAGAAGGAATTTGCCTTAACTTTCTCTTTCTTATGCACCTAAGCTAGCAATTTATAAATGGTAGGATTACCAAGCGAATTTATAAATGGTAGGATTACCAAGCGAAAAAACAGTACATTGGTGGTGTTTTGCAAAATGAAATTTTGCTTTGCTGGAATTCTTCCAAGCAGAAAATGCAGATAAAGGGGACCAAGGGCTGACATTTTCATTTTTCCTAACGATTTGCAATGGAAGTAAGACAGGGAAATGGGTGGGATTTGTTGAAAACTGAAAGTCAGCCTGGAGAGAGGAAGTGAATGGAGAAGATAAATGAGAATGTGAAGGCTTCATTTCTTAAGAATTAGTGGTATTATCCATCTTACTTAGCATCTTTATAAATGATCTGGTGGAGGCTCTCTCAGAGAATTAATGGATTTAAATAGACTTTTCCTTTGCATAGCAGGAAAGGGTTAGATAAGAGAGCCATCATTGGGATGTTAATGAATCCTATCTGCACCTGAGGGATTTGAATAGCTGACACTGAACAATTAAATGCACTATTACCATCCAAAAGAGGGTGTGTGTGTGTGTGTGTGTGTGTGTGTGTGTGTGTGTGTGTGTGTTGTGGGTATTCTGGGAAGTATCCACTGACTGAAGTACTGACTCACTGACTGAAGGTAGAACCAAATGGAAAATTTTGGAAGGCATGGGGACAGAATGAGTTTTAGGTTACAAAGACTATTAATACTTTCTAAGAGGTAACCGAACCCTCTCCTAGGAAATTCTGACACCACTACCACAAATCACAAAAACAAAACCTCTTTTCCTACTCTTATGTAAAAGTGTGGGGTTGATATAGTTGGAATATTGTGTATTCTTTATGACTGTTCATTGTGACAGATGGGATATTTGAAGGGCCACTAAACTCACTAGGAAGCTGTGGGTAGGAGGTAGTTGTGTTATGGCATCTGAGAGAGCTTAAAATACTCAGCTAAGAAGAATAGACAAATAATCATATAGGATGAGGAGAACAGTGACTTTTGTCTGGCAGATTTTGCCAGTCAAGATCTGCTAAGGTTTGCATATCTATTGCTGAGTCCCTAGGTGTAATTCCAGACTTAACATAACTTGGATTTAAATTACCTTTCCCAAATTATCTTTCATTCCAGCCTCAGACCACCACTAGGCAGCATCGAAGAGCATCTAACTAACACATGTTCATTGTTGTCATTGTCAGTATCATCCTTTAAAAACCAATTCAACTGCCCTATTCTAAAGAAGCCTTTTCAAAAGATCTCTCCACCCCCCCCATCGGGATTGGTCCTTTTTTTCCCCCGCCCTTCCAAAAGATTTGTTTTACTCTTCATTCTCAGCATTTCTTTTATTCTGTCTCTTTCCTAGCTACTTGTTTATTCCTGTCCCCTCCCCATTATTAGTTTTTCAGGTGAGGGCATCTTGACATATTCAACTTCAGTTTGTTTGTTTGTTTATTAAAGTAATCTCTACACCCAATGTGGGCTTGAACTCACAACCCTGAAATCAGGAGTCACATGCTCTTCTGACTGAGCCAGCCAGGCACCCCTCATGTTACAGCTGCAAAATTTGCTATGTATCTCCTTAAGATTTCTACCAGATGTATAAAAAGAGGGAACACTTTAGTGTTTTTCTAAGATGCAATTGATTTCTCACAAGATTTGAGGAACATTTAAAAGACTTGGGTGATGGTGTATATTGTTTATGACTTTTTGACACAGCCAGGGTAAGTCATTAATTCCTGTCAGAGGCAAATGATGACAAATGAGAAAAATTTGTTATGCTATGGCTTTGACATATACCTTTGATATTTCCTCAAAATAGTTTTAGAAATTCAGTTTGGAGAAAAGAAAGAGAGCTAGAAATGAATTCTAGCTGTCTGAAGATAGTAGATCGTAAAATAGAGACTGAAGAGATGATAAGATGAATAATAATCTTTATTGATTGCTTTCTCACAAAAAGAGGAATAATGAGAATCTTTCCCAAGATACCACCTGTCAACACTTCTTTCTTTTCTTGTGTTTCCTTAATTAATAAAAATCAAATACATAATTTTCCCTACAGAGTTTTTCTCTAAACCATTGCTAAAGAAAATCAAAATCAATGACACTTGTTAGAGATGGTAAGGTAGATTTTATTCAGGACCATCAAGTTAGGTGTAGGGGTCACTGCAATGGGATTTTACAGGTGGTTTGGGGAGACAGCTTGGGTTCCACTCTATAAAGCACAGGCCGGTGGTCACTTACAGTCAGGAAATAGGATGGGGGTCAGTGAATGGAAAATTACCAAGGAAACATCAGGAGTGAGGGCGATTCTGGCTAAACCAACCTAACAGGATTCTTGTTGAAGACAGGACAGGGTGATCAAACATCATGAGACTGGGAGGGGGGTGATGAGGAACCTGATCAGATATCAGGGGTGATCAGATATGCAGGGTTGTGGGTTCTAGTTAAACTAACTTAACAGAGTTCTTGGTAAAACTAGATTTTATGAGGAAGTGCATGGATGGGCCTAGGAGAAGTTTCAGGAGCCTGACTAAAGTTTAGTGAAGCAAAGAATATGTGTCACCATAATCAGTGAGAGAAAATATTTCAAAAGCTTAAAAATAGACATATGTAGGGGTGCCTCAGTCAGTTAAACTTCCAACTCTTGGAGCACCTGGGTGGCTCAGTTGGTTAAGCAACCCCCTTCGGCTCAGGTCATGATCCTGGAGTCGCAGGATTGCGTCCCTCATTGGGCTCCCTGCTCAGCAGGGAGTCTGCTTCTTCCTCTGACCCTCCCCCCTCTCATGCTCTCTCTCTCTCTCTCTCTCTTTCTCTTATTCTCTCTCTCTCAAAGAAATAAATAAAACCTTTTAAAAAATAAATAAACGTCCAACTCTTGATTTTGGCTCAAGTCATGATCTCAGGGTTGTGAGATCAAGTCCTGCGTCAGGCTCTGCGCTAGGCATGGAGCCTGCTTAAGATTCTTTCTCTCCCCCCTGCCTCTGCCCCTCTCCCCCTCAAAAAAAAAAGATATATGTAGTAAGTTTCAATAAATTCCAAAATGTTAAAAATACCAGGAGATGGAAAAAATGTGAAAATAAAAATAATATTAAAGAATATAACATTGAAAATTTAATTATGTTAACTCTTTTTAATAAAAATAGGAGACATTACCAAATTAAAGTACTCTAAATCACCACATTGAAGTATCTACTTTTGTTTTTTAAGTAAATAAAAAAGTTCATAACAATTCTACTTTCTACAAAATAGGAAACATATTACTCATAGCATTTCATCACCACAGACTTGCATAAACAAAAGATTTTCAATGACCAGAACTTAGTCATTTATTTAGTGATTACTGTCCCCTTCAAAGAACAGACTATTACAGATTTCTAAACATGCCACTTATAAAAAACCCACCAATATACCCCGGGGTAGCACTGACCTCCCCTTTACTCCCCTGACCACTGAAACTCATATGACCTTTGCTGTGAATTTGTCTCTGAAATTCTGAAGTCAAGAACAGCCAGGGTTGGACTGCCTAAGGGTGTGCCCCACATCAAAAACTTGTTCCCTGTAAACTGTCTGAAGAATTTTTACTTCACTTTGCTAACCATTAAAAAATACTTTGAACTAGAGATTTCACTTAGGACAAAAAGCAAGCATCATTACTATTGTTACAGTTAGCACATCCACACCTTTGGGCAGATAAGGTATATAGGGTTGATAGATTCTTATAAATTCTTTCTTTTTTTTTTTAAAGATTTATTTATTTGTTTCTCAGAGAGAGAGAGCACACACAAGCAGGAGGAACGGCAGGCAGAAGGAGAAGCAGACTCCCAGCTGAGCAGGGAGCCCGATGCGGGGCTCCATCCCAGGACCCTGGGATCATGACCTGAGCCGAAGGCAGATGCCCAACTGACTGAGCCACCCAGGTGCCCCAAATTATTTCATTCCTAGTGCTTCTTCTGAAAGTTAATGGAGATAAATTAGATAGAGCTAAAGGTGAACAGGACTGATGTTGAGGGAGGAAAAGGATGGAGAAGGGGAAGGGTCGGCCTCCCTGAGCTGCCTCTGAGGATACCTGGGAAGAGGCATGCTGAACGGTGGAGAAAATGTCAGAGAAGATTGTGGAAAACTGAAAAGAGGAGTAAGAGATTCCTAGGGGTTCTGTGGAATCCTGTGATGTCTAGCCTAGTCTTCCTGGTTACCTACAATTTTTGTTGTCTCAGAGTTTTCTTACTGCTCTGTTAGTTCTAGTAAGTAGATAGTGATATGATGGGGTTAAGAACACACTAGCCCCACACACAGCAACTCAGCAGACTGAATACTTTAAGCTGTGTTTGAGGAACCAGCAGAAGCAGAAAGGTATCTCTGACCTTCCCATCCACTGCCTCTCTCACTGAAGCAGGTTGTAAGACTCATGTAAGAACTGCCCTCCTATTCCCAGAAGAAAGGAATTATCCTTATCTCCAAGACAGAGAGACATCGAGAAGAATCCAGGGGCACCTGGGTGGCACAGTCAGTTAAGCGTCCAGGTGGACTCTTGATTTTGGCTCAGGTCATGATCCCAGGGTTGTGAGATCAAGCCTGGAGTAGGGCTCCACACTTAACGGGAGTCTGCTTGGGATTCTCTCTCTCTCTCTTCCCCCCGCCCCTCCCCCACTCAGGATTGCTCTATTTAAAAATAAATAAATAAATCTTTAAAAAAAAGAAGAATCCAAACCAGCAGGCCTTGCTCGATTTCTCATTTATTACACTAACCTCATACTCTCTGTCCTATCATATTTTTCCATGACTGTCCATCCACTCTTCATCGCACCTAGCATGTAAACATTCAGGTTTAACCATTTCTTTAGGTCTTCATTACCTTATAAAGTCTCCCATGTCATATAAAACTAATATTAGGGGTGCTTGGGTGGCTCAGTCTGTTAAGTGGCTGCCTTCGGCTCAAACCATGATCCTGGGGTCCTGGGATCAAGTCCCACATGGGGCTCCCTGTTCAGCGGGGAGCATGCTTTTCCCTCTCCTTCCTGCTTGTGCTCTCTCTCACTATCTCTCTCTCTCAAATAAATAAATAAAATCTTTAAAAAAAACCCTAATATTAAATGAACTCACGCTTTTCTCCTGCTAATCTGTTTTTGTCAGTTTAATTTTCAGACCCAGTCAGGCACCTAAGCTTGTAGAAGAAAACTTCTTTCCTCTCCAAAAAAACAAATAATTCTTGTTCATAGAAACAGAAGTGAAGTTTTGCTACTGGGGATGTGATTCATTATTGTCCTGTGAATGTTACCCAATTTTGCTTCTCTTACCAAACTCATTTCCATGTATCTGTCTTTATCTTTGTCTGCTCTTTGACTTCTCCTTTGACTCGGTTTTTAACACTGTCCTGATCCTCTCATTGATTGATGGGTTTTTAAAAATCTTTGGCATGTGTTCATGTTACATTTGATTGACAACAGTGATTTTCCTTGTATAAAGTTTTAAATTTCAAAAGTTTAAGAGATCATCCTCCAAGATGCGCAATGGCTTCACCTGGCAGAGCCAAGGAACATGCACCATGGAGACATATATCTCAAAAGCAGCCCCCTAGCTCATCTGCTGTGGCTCCCACAGGTGAATACCAAGCAACAACAAAACTAATTTTGCCGACTTTTCCCTCCATTGGCATATATATACAGACCAGGGCACTTAAAGGAAAATGAATGGCTTTTTAGAAAGAAAAATAGGCAACAGATGGGAGATACATTTGTGACAATGTCTGTTAAAGGTGGTATAGAAACTCTCATCTTTGATGATAAGAGTCACCAAAGATGACAGTTATATGGTTGCTCCCAGGGATGGGATTTATGACGGTTGGGTTCCTTTGAGTTTCAGGGGGGAGAGGGGTTTCCGCTTTTAGGCAGATAAGGAAATTAAGGAACTCGAATACCTTCTGCTCAAAGTAACTTTTATGCCACAGCGGGTGGCATATTTTGGACTCCTTCGTGTACACTTTATTTTACTCGGATTTGTTTTTTCCTAAGCTTCAGGCTTATTACTCAAATAAGCTGACATCACTCCTACATGATGTCTAGAATTTTTTTAATGTAAATATTGTTCAACTAAATTGAATCATTATTCTGACAAGCTTAATTACAACAGTAATATTGTTTTCTAGTATGTCAGCTTCAAGATAATTTCCAAGGTCTTTAGGAAACTTAAAACATTGGGCTGTTACTAAACTGAGTTAGTTAATAGATAATCACTGAATACCAGGACAATCTCTAGATAAATCAGAATACTGGACCATTGATTATGAAGCAAAGTTTGAAATTTATCTACTTTTCATTCTAGTTCATATGCTACAAAGAGGCTATAACTTTCAGTCATGTTAATGAAGCGTTCCTTTTTGCCATCTTAATAAGGTGTAAAAGAGATATATGTTGTTATAGAAGTTATGTGGCATGTGTTCACATGCTAGTTTGCTCAGGTGGTTGTGTATAACAAACAGTTCAACAATCCATCCCTGTTGGGAGAGAAACTTTTCCTATAGCCCTTTATGTTCTTTTCACAGGGACCTGCAAATTAACTAACAATAGACAGGAGAAAAGACAAGGCTTATTTAGATATGCTCACAGAAGGCACCAGTAATGAATGACTCACTGAATAGACAGAAGTATAGGTTTATAGACCAACTTAATAAAGAAATAGGTTTAGGGTTTCAACTGGAAAGTATGGAAGATTTCATTGCTCTTTATTATTTTTTTTCTATTGGTCCTTTTGATGCTAATGGACAGCTGACTTTGTACTTCCTGGTGGTAAGGGCCAATCTTCTTCCCAATGAGAAAATCTCTCAGAGAGAGGTCAATGGCAGCTGTATTTTGGGGAGTATTTGCTTCAGTTTAGATGTTTCTTTTTTTTTTTTTTTAAAGATTTTATTTATTTATTTGACAGAGAGAGACATAGCGAGAGCAGGAACACAAGCAGGGGGAGTGGGAGAGGGAGAAGCAGGCTTCCCGCAGAGCAGGGAGCCCGATGTGGGACTCGATCCCAGGACCCTGGGATCATGACCTGAGCCAAAGGCAGACGCTTAAAGACTGAGCCACCCAGGCAGCCCAGTTTAGATATTTCTTTCTGTGGCTGCTGATTGGTCAGATGTTCTAAGTTTAAAGTAATTTTAATCACTTCCCCCCACACCATCATTTTCTCTGTGAAATAAAAGCCGATTTCTTTTTTTAAAGTTAGAATTACTAGGAGTGGTTGAGGCCATAATAGGAGCAAGAGTGACAGAGAAGTAAAATTATGCATGTGCTTTTGTTTTTCAAAGAAAGAGTAGGGTTTTTTCCCCTAAAAATGTAATTTTTAGGGGCGTCTGGGTGGCTCAGTTGGTCGAGCGTCGGACTCTTGATTTCCTCTCAGGTCATGATCTCATCAGGCTCACGCTGGGTGTGGAACCACCTAAGATTCTCTCTGTCCCTCTCCCCTGCCCCTCCCCCACCCTTCTCCCTCTCTAAAAAAAAAAGTAATTTAAAAAAAGCTCCATATTTGTTTACACTTAAAAAATTATTGAGGACTCCAAAGAGATTTTGTTTATGTGAAAAATGTAAAAAATATTTATTTTGTGAATCTCTGGAAAACAGCAATATCATATGAACCTATTGCATGTTAAAATAAATAACACTTTAATGAAAAAATCTATATTTTTTAAAGCCAAAAAATTTGAGAAGAACAGCATTGTTTTACACTATTGGGAATCTCTTAAATGTCTGGCTTATTAGAAAATAGATGGATTCTCATATCTGCTACTGCATTTAATCTGTTGTGACATCACACTCTGTATTATACACTTGCAAGAGAATGAGAATGAAAAGGGCAAATAGCATCTTAATATTATTATGAAAATAGTCTTTACTTTGTGTATCTTCTGAAAGAGTTTTGGGGCCCCTACAGGTCCTGAGACCACACTCTGTCCTCTCTGTAGATTGAATGTTTGTATCCCTCCAAAATTCATATATTGAAATCTAATCCCCAATGTGATGGTATTAGGAGGTGAGGCTTTTTGGAAGTGATTAGGTCATAAAGGTGGAGCTTTCACGAATAGGTTTAGTGCTTTTATAAAATAGACCCCGCAGATTTAGTGTCTAGTGAGAGCCCTCCTCTTGGTTCACAGACAGCTAAATTTTGTGTCATCCCGTGGCTGGAAGGGAGTAAGGGAGACCCCTATAAACATTTTTGCTTCCAGGGGAAGTCAGAATACAACTCATGAAATAGTTATGCAGTGCACCTCAATAGAGAATTTTACTTTCTTCCATTCTGATATTATTGGCTGCAGTAATAAATGAACCATAGCCATTGAGTCTTTGTCATCTACAGATAGGTTTGTTTTGTTTTATTTTGTTTACTCTGAAACCTGCCTAAGGACTGTTAAAAATTACAGCCAGAGTTTGTCTTCAACAAATAAGGACAGTGTTAGAGACTAGTGGAAAAGGACTCTAATAGGTACTTTCAATTATCGGCAATTCGAAAAAGAGACTCTTGCTCAGGCTTCTGAATTGATAGCACTTAGATAACTTTCAGATCTTACAAAAGAACTGAGTCAGAATTTTCCAACTCTTTTTCATTCAGAGGCTGGTGTCTTCATGAGCACAGACTACTAACCAAGATCCAGCAAAGCAAAAGTTAATTACAGGGGAATGAGTGGAGTGATGAGGGAAATGTTATTGTGGTTATTTGTATGGAATACTGTGTTTTTTTGTGTGTGTTATAATTCTGGTGTTTTGTTTGTTTCTTAGGTATATGAAGATGTTCTTTTTCTTTCTTCTTAAGCAATCTGTAACCCAGAACAATTTATCTATTTATTGTTTTTATTGTATTTTCTTTTTTTTTTTTAATTGACTCCATGCCCAACATGGGGCTTGAACTCACAACCCTGAAATCAAGAGTCTCATGCTCTACCGACTGATCCAGCTAGGAGCCCCTATAACCCACAACAATTTAGTGTACTGCTTTTGTAAGCTGAAATAAAACATTTTCACATATTTAATTCTCACTGACACATCCAAATTCAAAAACTTTACTAAGTCTCATTGCTTTTCATAACCATATAGTTGCATATGCTCAATAAGAATCTATCTACTTTTAAACCAGGATATAATTAGAGAAATTGCCTGGAGTGTATGATTTGAGAGTGGTGCTTTTTAAAATTAGCGATGACAGGTCATTGGTTGACAAATGGTAAGAGGAAGTTCACTTACTGGCAAGCCAGAAAACTTGGCCCATTTTGAGGACCTCAAAAATGAGGCAACCACTGAATTTATAGGTACTGCAGAAGAAGTCCGGTTTTGGGAGAGAGGCTTTGGGACTTGATTTCTTAGCCTTAGGATAGCCAATAAAGGTATAGAAGCTTTTAAGATTCCAGTCCAAGACTCCTTATTAAATCTCCCAATCAGAAGTTTATTTTGTGGCCTTGAAGCTTAGTGCTTAAGTTGAAATAGCAACCTCAGGTCAGCTTATATGATTGGTTAATACTGTTATTCATAAGTTTTTCTCCAAAAACCAGTAGTAAATAATTTAAGCTTTCAGTAGAGCCAGGAACAGGGTGAGGTGAGGTGAGTGAGATGTAGCACTGCTTTGCCAAGCTATACTGGAGCCCGAGGCAAATGGAAAAATCAGTAATACTCAATCTGTCTTTGTTTAAAACTTTGACATTTTGGTTTTGTTTTTTTTGTTTTTGTTTTGTTTTGTTTTTGCATTCCTTTTGATTTTTAAAAATATTGCATCAAAGTAAAATTCATTCATTATTCGTTCCTCAGGTTTTTTTAAAAGTTTATTTATTTATTTTTTTAGTAATCTCCACACCCAATGTGTGGCTCAAACTCACAACCCCAAGATCAAGAGTTGCATGCTTTTCCTACTAAGCCAGCCAGGCACCTCTATTCATTACTTAGTTCTTGGTGCCCCCTCAAACCTTGTGCCCAAGGCAAGTACCTCAATTGCCTCACCCTAGTTCTGGCCTTGTTTCGTGAGCTTGTGACAACTTCTCAGCTCTGACATTATCGTTGGAAAGCAGCCACAAACAATATGTAAATGAATAAGCATAGCTGTATTCCTATAAGCCTTTAATTATGGAAACCAAAATTTGATTTTCACAGAATTTTCGTGTGTCACAAAAATTATTTATCTTTTGATTTAAAAATGTAAAAAGTGCTTTTAGCTCCAGGAAGTACAAAACCAGGGTTTGGGCTGGAATCAGCCCACAGGTTGCAGCTTGCTGTGTTTAAAAAAAAAAAAAATTCAACTGAGATCAAATTGGCTTTATTTAACAATTCACGAATCAGGCAGCATCCCATCTAGCAAATAAAAAGAAGCTCTGAAAAGCTGAACAAAACAGGAGACTTTTATACGCAGACAGAGGCAGGGACAAGGAAATAGCGGATTGCTTCGTCTTTCCTTGGGGGACACAGAAGGGGTCTATCTGGTGGATTACCTCATTGAAGCGGACCAGGAAATTCCAAATATGCTGGTTTAAGATAACATTCCTGGGAGAGGTTGAAACTGCAGTTAGGTTAGGTATAAGTCTCAGATTGGTGACGTTGGTTTAGCACTCCATTTGGGGGCTGTCATCTCTTTTGTAACAGCTAACTCCTCCCGCCCTTGCTTCAACTATGTAAACAATGAAGCCAAACCTAATAAAACCAGTCTTTTTGTGTGATTAAGAATAATCTTTGAAATTATTATTCTCACAAGAAGAAACTGTCCAGAAAAATTGTGAAAGACTTTGAAATGACAAAAGAAAAAATATCACTGAGTGTCCTATGAAAGACCCAGTGTTGCCTAGCCCACTCTTCCTCATTATTTGTATCTTTCATTGCGTCTGAGTCTTTATCACTCTGTTAGTTGTAGTAAACTACTGGTAATGCAAATGACTTTTTTAAGACTTTATTTTTTAAGTAATCTCTACACCCAACATGGGGCTCAAACCCACAACCCCAAGATAAGAGTCGCAGTTTCTACTGACTGAGCCAGCCAGGCACCCCAACACAAATGATTTTTGCTGGTGAAGATGTAATTAATTATTTTTTCCATTTATTAACAAATTCATTTTAGCACTCCTCATTGCCTATATTTGTGTCTTGTCTTCCCAATCTCCTTGAACTGGCTTTTACGCTTCTGGTTCCCTCAGTAATTGAGTTGAAACATTCTTTAACACATGTTTATTTTATTTTTGTACAAGGTTCATGATTCTATCTTTATTTTTATTTATTTTATTTTATTTTATTTTTGGAAGGTTTCATTTATTCATTTGAGAGAGAGAGAGATAGAGAGAGCACCAGCAGGGGGAGAGGCAGAGGGAGAGGGAGAAGCAGACTCCCTGCTGAGCTGGGAGCCTGATGTGGGGCTCCATCCCAGGATCTGGAGATCATGACCTGAGCCGAAGGCAGATGCTTAACCATCTGAGCCACCCAGGCGCCCCTCATGATTCTATCTTAAAAAAAAAAAAAGGCTCCTTTAGCAACAGGTTAAGACAAACATAACTTACTGTTAAAGTCCAGTTCCATACCCAGGTAAAGTGAGGATGGCTTTTGGATTATTCTATTCATTCAACACTTATAGATGACCAACTACGTGGCAGAATGTTGGGGATACAAACATGAGTAAGGAAGACCAGTTCCTTTCTCCCAGAGTTCACATTCTAGTGAACCTCCTGGTCCTTTCTATTGACTTATCCATTCACTCACTCTCGCATACTACAGATATCTACTGAAGCTTACTGTTAATACTACAGCCCCGTCATATTTGGGTTAAAAAACTTTTCCAATCTGGCTTTCATGTCTTACCAACATGTTTAACAATGTTGTGTGGGGGAAATGGTGTTACGGATTCTAAGCAGCTTTTGTTGATTATATAAAAACATTAGTAACATTTCTACAGCTTTCTCAAACAAAAGAGGAAAAGGTCCTGCTTTCATAATTTTGTATCATTACAAGACTAGTAATAATTTACAAATGAATTTTCAACTACTCTGTTGTATTGGAAACTGCCTATATTATTCATGGATTGCATATCTTTTTCCAAATGATGCTGTTATTGCTGAAAGTGTTTCTTGAAATTCTTCTATAAGATTGCTTTGAAATGTAGAAGTGTTCTATTACAAATACCTCAGAGTAGATATTCATTTGCTTAAGGAGGATTTGGTTTTAGAAAGAGTCAAAAGTCTTTTGGAAAGAATTTTAATCTCATTGTATGCAATTAAGGATTAAAAATAAGGTTTTAGATGACCTCCTTTTCCACTTTCTTTCCACCTTGAGTCTTCTCCCACAAGAAAGGTAGAAATCATCCAAAAGCCTTTCAGCATTTTAAAGTGTATTAAGTATTTAAAGTATTAAGTATAAAGTACTAAATAAAATTTCTATTTGGGTGTTCCAATTTCTTTTTTTTTTATTTTTTTTATTGTTATGTTAATCACCATATATTACATCATTAGTTTTTGATGCAGTGTTCCATGATTCATTGTTTGTTCATAACACCCAGTGCTCCATGCAGAACGTGCCCTCCTCAATACCCATCACCAGGCTAACCCATCCCCCCACCCCCCTACCCTCTAGAACCCTCAGTTTGTTTTTCAGAGTCCATCATCTCTCATGGTTCGTCTCCCCCTCTGACATACTCCCCTTTTCTTCCTCTCCTGTTATCTTCTTCTTTTTCTTTTTTCTTAAAATATGTTGCGTTATTTGTTTCAGAAGTACAGATCTGTGATTCAACAGTCTTGCACAATTCACAGCGCTCACCGTAGCACATACCCTCCCCAATGTCTATCACCCAGCCATCCCATCCCTCCCACCCCCAACCACTCCAGTAACACTCAGTTTGTTTCCTGAGATTAAGAATTCCTCATATCAGTGAGGTCATGTGATACATGTCTTTCTCTGATTGACTTATTTCACTCAGCATAACACCCTCCAGTTCCATCCACGTCGTTGCAAATGGCAAGATCTCATTCCTTTTGATGGCTGCATAATATTCCATTGTGTATATATACCACCTCTTCTTTAGCCATTCATCTGTCGATGGGCATCTTGGTTCTTTCCACAGTTTGGCTATTGTGGACATTGCTGCTATAAACATTGGGGTACACGTACCCCTTCGGGTCCCTACATTTGTATCTTTGTGGTAAATACCCAGTAGTGCAATTGCTGGATCGAACGGTAGCTCTAATTTCAACTGTTTGAGGAACCTCCATACTGTTTTCCAGAGGGGTTGCACCAGCTTGCATTCCCACCAACAGTGTAGGAGGGTTCCCCTTTCTCCACATCCCCGCCAACATCTGTCGTTCCCTGACTTGTTAATTTTAGCCATTCTGACGGGTGTGAGGTTGGGTGTTCCAATTTCTGCTCCTTCACCTCATTTACCAGTAGGTACTACTACTTCATTATCATGTGTATCAATACCAAATTATTTGGTAACTTAAAAAGATTGATCTATACATACTAATCACATATATATTTTTAAAACCTAGAATCATGCAATATATATTTTCCTAGAATTTTCCTTTTAATCATAACCCCTAGGGCATTAGGCATATAATAATGGTAATACCTTGGTCAGACTGTTATCACTACACTTAAAAGACATTTTCCTGATGAGTGCAACTCATGTCAACAGACTCCTCACCTCATTTTAAAAATGATCAACATTTGGGGGCACCTGGGTGGCTCAGTCTGTTAAGCATCCGACTCTTGATTTTGGCCCAGGTCATGATCACAGGGTTGTGAGATAGTTCTGCACTAAGCACGGAGCCTGCTTAAGCTTCTCTCTCTTCCTCTGCCCCTCCCTGATCTGCCCCCTCTAAAATAAATAAATAAATAAATAAATAAATAAATAAATAAATAAAATCAGCTTTTTTGTAGTACCATTTGAAAGTAAATTGTAAATATCATATTTCACCTTAAATATTTCTTTTTTTCTTAAAGATTTTATTTATTTATTTGACAGAGAGAGACACAGCGAGAGAGGGAACACAAGCAGGGGGAGTGGGAGAGGGAGAAGCAGGCTCTCCACGGAGCAGGGAGCCCAATGCGGGGCTCGATCCCAGGACCCTGGGACCATGACCGGAGCTGAAGGCAGACGCTTAACCGACTGAGCCACCCAGCGCCCCTCACCTTAAATATTTCAGTATGAGACTCCTAACAAAAAAAGACATTCTTCTATATAATCATATTCTTTTGATGCTTAAGAAAATTAACAATAATTACATAATATCTAATACCCAGTCCATATTCAAATCCCCATTGTACAAAGATAATTTTCTTAGTGGTTTTGTTAGATTATTTTAAACCAGAATCCATTCTAGGTTCATAAATTTCATCTGGTATTTTTGTTTCTTCAGTTTACTTAAATCTAGTTCCGATATCCTACTTCTTGTTTCCATTACCTTGAATTTTGGAAGCGTCTAGGTTAGATGTCTATAAATTTATGTCCTATATTCCTTCTTTTAAAGTCAGGCTTATGGAGATATAATTTATGCAGTGTAAATTTCATCTTTTTCAGTGTATAGTTCTATGATTTCTGACAAAAGCATTTAGTCTTGTAACCACCACCACAATCAAGTTATAGAATACTTCTAACTTTCCCAAAAGTTCCATTCTAGCAACCATGGCTCTATTTTCTGTCCCTACAGTTTTGCCTTTTGGGGAAGACCATATAAGTATAATCATACAGAATGTAGCATTTTTGAATCTGACTTTTTTCACTTGGTGTAATGTGGTTGAGATTTATCCATTGTGGTAGATATAACACTGTTTATCCATTCAGCAGTGGAAAAATGAGTTGTGTGCATCTCATATTCATAGTATAAATAAAGCTGCTATAATCATTTACATATAGGCTTTTGTGTAAACATACTTTTTTATTTCTCTTTGGTAAACACCTAGGACGGAGATTGCTGGATCATATGGTAACTATGGGTTTAATTTTATAAGAAATTGGCAGCATGTTTTCCAAACTGGCTACCATTTTGCATTTCCATCATCAGTATATGAGTTTTAGTTGTTCGCTATCTTTGCCAACACTTGCTATATCAATCTTTTAAATTTTAGCCATTCTAGTAAGTGTGTGAGGATATCTCATTATGAGTTTAATTTAAATTAGTTTAAGGATTTTGAGGTCTATGATCCAGGGACAGGAAGGGGTAGTTTCCGGACTACGTACCATTAGAAAGACCCTACCCCACCAAAACATTAAAGTCATTCCTCTATTGTCTTTTTTGTTTCCTCCTTTCAAGCTTTCTCTTTTTTGGCCGAGATTATAAACCCGGCCCCAATGCCTGTCTCAGTCTTGTCAGAAGGGTGCTAGAATTTTTCCAATCCTGAAAACTTTTACTTGCTTGTATGTATTAGAGTTTCTTTACTAAAGGAAGAGACTGAATTAAAGGTAGGAATTGTTTGGTATTTCTTGAAAATTATTATTGATGGTAGCATAATACACAAGGAGAAGCTTTCTCTCTCTCTCTCTCTCTCTCTCTGTCTTTCCTACATACACATTCCCATATACCTCACGTAGTCTAAAAACTGATGGCTTCCCAGAAAATGTGTTGCAGTTCATATTTTATTTGATTTTTAAAAACAATTTTTAAAGTTTTTATTTATTTATTTTAGTAATCTCTACACCCAACATAGGGCTTGAACTCATGACCCTGAGATCAAGAGTTGTGTGCTCCCCTGACTGAGCCAGCCAGGCATCCCCATATTTTATTTTAGAAACTATTATTCCCCCATTAACCCATTCTTCAAAATTTCTATTCAGAGTAATCATTATCTAACTTGATCTTAGCAAATATTTCCTATAATGTGCCTGAAAAGAATTGTTAATTTTCTTCATAGACTATTCTCTAAAACCACATCTCTAAGAAGAGACTATGAAGCAAATTTCAATATTGTTGAGGTGTTGTCTAGAATAGAAAGGCATAGTTAGAAATGAGACATTTCTGGAGTGAAGGGAGGCTGGTTGTTTATGAAAGTAGATGAAACAGCATGAAATAGGCAATACTATTTAAACTAGGTCTTAGGGTTAATTTCCCTTAGAGTTTTTTTTTTTTTTAAATAACAAATTTATTGTAATTCTCTGGTCACTTTCCACCGGCTAGGTGCTCCACATATCTTTTTGGTGAGGATCCTAATACACTTTGTGGCCCTAAGACTTCTAAAGTAAATTTTGTTGTTGTTGTTGTTCTTCTTCTTCCTTTTATTTATAAGAATATGTAGAGTGTTGGTGATTGGGGGAACTAGTTATCCTTTCAAAATTGACATGGAAAATGACTATATTAATTTTAGAAATAGAGTTCCTCTAGATCCACAGCACTTGAAAATGGCATCTATCACTCTCTGCATTTGTTATGTCAGCAAGCCAGGAGTGAACACCTCTGATTTGTAGTCCAATAAAGATTCAAATTACTTGGGGTGCCTGGGTGGCTCAGTTGGTTGGGTGTCTGCCTTTGGCTCAGGTCATGATCCCGGATTCCCGGGATCAAGCCCCACATAGGGCTCCTTGCTCTGCAGAGAGTCTGCTTCTCCCTCTACCCCTCCCCCTGCTCATGCTCTCTCTTTCTCTCAAATAAATAAATAAAATCTTTAAAAAAAGATTCAAATTACTCAACCTAGACCTAATTCATTACTGTTTCAGGATGTTACTCTTTACAAACATGGAAGAACATTGAGGAAATTGATTTGTAAGGGAAAAACATTGGCAAAACAATAGGAACTGGAAAGAATCCCTGACTCTCCAACACACAGAAACATACACAGACACACATACACACACACACTTTTCCAAAATAAGATTGAAATTAATATATAAGGCAGTGGGGAAAGGAAAAGAAGTCACAAAGGACAGTATGCTTCTTATAACAGTGGTTCTCAAGCTCTGGGGATCAGTTCCCTTGGAGGGGACAAAAGACCCTGACATGCATATTTTACTCATTCCCATTTTTCAGATGGGGGTAGGAGAAGGGATTCAATAACAAGTGTTACTGACCAACCAAATTAAAGAAGATGTTTATGTTTGCTTTAACAATTAGGTTAAATACAATATAATTTTTAATCCCTGTACTTGGATCTTAACATGTAGTTAGTAGAAAATAATGGACCCCAAACTGGGCTGATGCATTTGTATCATTATATAATGTAAGCATAACTGGACAAAAATACACAACAAACTAAATTTAAAATGATTAAACAAATGTGTAATTAAAAAGCAAGTGGAACAGAATTGAAACCCAAAGCTTCTGGAGATAACAAATGTGATATATTGATAAAGTGTTCTTCTAGAAAGTTGAGGGAATTTATATAATTTATGAGGTTAAAGAGAACTGATTCCCAAATCATTTCTTCCATTGTTTTCACACTTGGGTATGACTCTAACTTTCTATTTTTAGAGAGGAAAATAACTTAAAGTACTTTTGCCCCTTTCTATACCCAAGGAGTATTATCATCTCTCTGAGGAGTAACAAAGAACAATGTCTCATCACTTGGCTAAGGAGGCAACATAAGGTAAAAAGTCCCCTGATCCAGGAATTAAAGCCAGCGTATCAAAGGATCAGAGGAGAGGTGGGTTTTACCCCTGCATCTCCACTCCTGCCACCCTTCCTCTGTCCCCTACCTGTGCCAGGAGGCATTACACATGTAACTTGAAAGGTCTTTTTATTTTTTTTTAAAGATTTTATTTATTCACTTGAGAGAGAGAGAATGAGTGGGGGGAAGGACAGAGGGAGAAGCAGACTCCTCACTGAGCAGGGAGCCTGAAGATGCAGTGCTCCATCCCAGGACTCTGAGATCATGGCCTGAAGCACAGGCAGATGCTTAACCGACTGAGCCGCCCATACACCCCTTGAAAAGGTTTTTTCAATCCCTTCAGTTTGTGGATCCTGGTTATGAATGGGAGATAAACCCATTTTATATAGGGAACTGGTTAGGAAGGGGCAACCTGTGACAAGTAATCAGACCTGGGAGTGAAGCAAACAGAACTAGAGCACTGACATTCAGTTGATTATTGTACTGATGCCACAAACTGTCAACACGTAGAATTGGGGCTTGCCATTTGTGAATCCCTAGAAGTAATTTTTTTAGGGGGGTGAGGGGCCGCGGGAGAGGGAGAGAGAAAGAGAATCCTAAGCACGCTCCACACCCAGCACAGAGCCAGATGTGGGGCTCAATCTCACAAAGGAGATCATGACCTGCGCCAAAATCAAGAGTTGGACTCTTTACCAACTGAGACACCCTTAAAAGGAATTTTAATTATCTGGCCTTTCTTTGTTTATTGTGAGCAAGTATGTATTTTAAAATTATCTAATAAGAAACACAAATGCTTTAAACTTAGGAGGAAAAACACAAAATTTGATAGGGAGACGCATGTAACTCAATTATTTTATCTAAAGTCCCTGTTCTAGCAGTTGAAAATGAGAAAAACATCAATTACAATGGAGGATATAGCTGGACATAGAACTGAGGGATCATAAATAGAAGAACATCTTTGTATTGTATTAATTTCGTTTAAGTAGAAGAAAAATATGTGAATCTTAAGTGAAAGACAGAAAACTAAATGCCCAGCTTTGCCTCAATTATCCCATTAAATTTACAAAAAAGTGGGAGAACAATGAAGTCTATTAAGTCCTGATTGTCTCCTTTCTTGACCTTGAATTAATCTTTGCAGTGGTATGGATAATTGTTTTGTTTTCTCCTGATAAACTACATTAAGTCTTGGTTTCCACAGGGCTGTGTTTGCTGGCTGAGTATATTTCCTATCCCCACCACAACAAATTATTACAAATGTATTTAAAACAGCACTTATTTACTATTTCATAGTTACATATATCAGAAGTTCTGGCAAAGGGTCAATTGGATTCTCTGCTCAGGGTCTCACGAGGCTGAAATCAAGGTGTCTGTGGGCCAGTACTCCCTTCTGCAGCTCGCGATCTTCTTCAGAGCTTATGCATTTGTTGGCAGAATTTAGAACTCTATAGGACTGAGGACTGGCTTCTTGCTGCCCATCCACCAGGGCTACTTGGTCACCAGCCACATAATTCTCTCCACAACATAGGAGTTTGGTTCTTCAAGGCCAACAGTGAAGCACCAGCTGTTGCTCTGAATCTCTCGGACTTCTTCTTGACTCTGACTTCTAGACCTTCTTTTAAAGAGCTCACCTGATAACATCATGTCTACCCAAGATAATCTCTCTTTAAAAATGCAACTGATTAGCGAGTATAGGTGCTAGTGTTTCGGGAGTAAGCTTCATTTGGGAGTAGGGCTTAATTCTGATGTGGGCAACAGTCAACCAATACAGAAACCCTGCGACTGCGGACTGTGGGAGCTGCTGAGACGGAAGGGAACGGTGCACTGTGACAGAGCAACTAGGGAAGAGCTCTTGTGACAGGTGATATCTGGGCTGAGACCCAGAAGAGGAGCATCAATCAGTCATGAGATGAGCTGAGGGAAGAACAGTGCAGGCAGCAGCTGAACTTTTTTTTTTTTTTTAATAAGCTCTATGCCCATTGCGGGACTTCGATTCATGACCCTGAGATCAAGAGTTGCATGCTCTAGTCATTAAGCCAGCCACGCGCCCCAGCACCAGCTGAACTTTTATACTGTGTCTGAAACAAACTGTGCAAGAGTACAGATTGTCCTCCTGAAGGGAGTTCTCTAAAAGCTTGATTTCTTTGGCTTTGAGTATTTCAAAAGCTGATTTGTGTATTATTTGGTTTTGAGTATTTCAAAACCACAATCCAATAAGGAATTGAATTTATTGAACACTTGGGGTGCTGCATGCTTTTTCCACACATAAGACAATGTCTTCTGCTCCTAGAGTGTTCTACTAAGCCATCTGTTGCACCTAATGCAATCAGTGGGATCAATGGCATGTTATTTGTGTTCTACTTCTATCACTGGTGCTATAGAATGTTTTAGCTGTTTTAACAACTATCATTACCCAACTGCAAGCATACTTAAGTGTCCTCTTATAGACAAATGTGAATTTCAAAGTGAGTATATTCTATGGCAGCAAAGAAGAAAGAAGAGGCTTTCCTTTAAACTGTCTTTTAACATTTTTAAATTTATATACTGGCTTTCAGTGTGAATCTATGTCATAACACAAGTCAAACCCAGGTTTGAATTTTATTCAAATATGAAAATATTTTATGTTATAGAACCCCTATTTTACCACAATTAGCTATACATTGAAAAAATCATTTGAGCAAACAAGTCATTATTTTGGTGTTCTTCACTTCCTCCCTATTCATCACCCCCTCTTCTCTACCTCATTCATACATTATGAAATCCTGAAAACTCCACATAAGAAATAATTGTGACTCCTACCCCTACTTCATTCTCCCTACAATGATTGCCTTATCGTGCTATTTAGTTCTCTCCATTGACTCTTTGAACAATCTCAAATAGTCTTCCTGCTAAGAGCCTCTTCCTTCTCTAGTTCATCTTTTATACAGTTACCAGATTACGTTTCTAAAAACTGCAGTTCTCCTGAAGTTTACAAAAGTCAAAATAAACTGTTCTCCTGAAGTTTACAAAAGTCAAAATAAACGTGATAATGAGGTACAAAGAAAATAAAAACAGGATAAGAGGAAAGAATAAAGGAGGGAGTAATTCAAATTTTAATGATAAAAATGATATATAACACTATATATAAAGTTCAGGGTATATGCAGCAGGAAGGAGTAATTTCAGGTAGGGTTCTGACCTTTGATCATAACGAATATTAATCACCTTCAGCCAAAGGCCAGCAGGAACACACCCATAGTCAAACCACGTTGGGTTTATTGACTTGTCACAAGGACACAGCACACCAAGAGGAACTGTGGAGAGTCTCAGTAAAAAATGTGTTGTCAAAGACTTATTAAAGGATTGGGCTTGTGTTAGGTGTCTAGGAAAGTTCAAGGCTTTGCTCTGGATTGGATGCTGTCAGGAAGCAGGTAATTCTATGATTGAATATTTTAATAATTGTTTTCTAGAAGGTAGGAACAGAGCAAGGCTAGGTTATAAATGGTTAAGAAACAGAAGTCATTTATATTAGCCAGAATGTTTGGTCATTTTTGTGGCTTGGGGAATGTTCTTATATTTGCTTTGTTCAGACATGATTATAGAAGGTCTTATTTTTGGTTGGTCTATTATGGTTACAGAGTAGCCATGACTGATGTTGATGTTTTGTGAGATTATTGATGTTCAACAGAACACTCAGACCCAGCTGAGAATGCCCGTAACACCAAGGCCTAGCTAATAGTTCCAGGGCAGCTCTTGGCTGTTCAGGACCTTCTTTTCTTTTTATAACTAACAAAACCATCAAGTGCTTTAACTGTCTCTAAATTGCTATTTATAACTCTTACTCATAACTCTTGTTTCCTGAATATTTAGAATGTTTATCAGGGTTATTATTTAGGGATATTAAGTTCTAAAACTCATCATAGCTCTGGTGACCACAGCGGTAGCTTAATCATTCCTAAAATACACAAGATCCTCTGCTATATTCTGTGGTCAAGAGAAAAACAGCCACCTCTTTATGGCTGAACAGCTCTGGAATTGGAAGAACTAGTGCTGTAAATTTCAGAAACCACTTCAAAAGTCTGCCACTTGACTCATGTTCTGAAAGCAAGAAGTTAGAGTTAGATTATAGGTGTAATTCTGATAGGTCTTCATGGTGCCAAGCTGTGTAGTAATCACATGGGGAGCTTGTTAAAATCAGGTAGAGATTCTAGGGCCCCAACTCCAGAGTCTGATTCAGGCTTAGTTTTTGACATTTATCCATGTTTTAAAATTTTCTTTCTTTTTAATTGCTGAGTAGTATTCCATCGAAGGAGCTTATTTATCCATTCTCTACTGATGGACATTTGGGGTGTTTACAGGTTTTGGTGATGGTGAATAAAGCTGCTATGAATATTTTTGTGCAAGTCTTTTTGTAGATATATTCTTTTCTATTTCTTAGGTAGATATCTGTAAGTGGAATTCCTAAGTATTAGTATATGTTTAACTAATATGAAAATATGGGTCCACAATTTTGACATGAAGCAATAAGACTTAGAACACCCTCTACATTTGCTCAAGGTGCAGCTTGGTAGAGATGGCAAAAGACCTGTTATAAGGCCTCAGGCAACCCCTGTCACTACTAACCTCTTCGCCACGGCATCGAGCTCTGGAGGCCTAGAAGATTCCTGTACAGTCCCAGAGGGATGAAAGCTATGTGTATAATATCTGTAGAAATGTAGTTTGGGCAATGCATTTGATAGTAATAAATATGTAAAACCATTTGACAAATCTTTGCCTCTAGGTTTCTTGGAATTCCACCTCACTGTGATCAAGCTCAGAAATAGAGATCCCTGAATGCTGGCAGGCCTAAAATAAAAGTCATTCTTGACAAAGAGGCCATTATTAGCAAAGGTTTGATGGTATGTTTGGGCAAAGGCAGGGTGAGGCTGGCCACAGGAGTGGGAAAGTGACACAGACTCAAACAATGGTCTCTAAGCTGAAGGGCCTTGAATCTTGAAATACTGCTTCCTCAGTTCTCTCAAGTTATTCTTAGCAGGTTTTTAAAATACTGCCACTTTCCTTCCACTCTTTAGCAGGTAACCAGGCTCCACTTAAAGTAAAATAGAGACCCGGTGAAAGGAACTTTTTCACTTTCATATCTTTCAATCTGTGTCCATTCTTAATCTGTCTTTCCCTTATCCCTCCTACTCAATGAAGACGGTATCTCTCCTAAGGTACTCTGCCATTCCACCATCTCAGGGGCCTTGTTGTATTATCTTTTTTCATCTCCTCACCTCCTCCTTTATACTGACGCATTCCCATCATTTAAGCCTCTTTCAGTTTGTCTCTCAAGACAGGTACCGCTCTAATCATTGCCCTATTTCTTTGGTCTCATGAGAGTCAAACCTTCTAAATGGTTGTCTGCAAAGCCTATTTCCTCTTTCTCATCTGGGTCACCAAGGTCCGCCTAGAACCGTTTATCATATAGTAGGCACTGCACAATCATTTTTAAGGTGTACAATGGATGGAGAGATGGAACTCCGGGAGTGCAGAGGCTCATCTATAGCTTGCAGCCTGGAATGCTGGATGACTCAATCGGTCTTTTTGGCGTGCATAGGTAACTTGAGACATGCTTTCACTTTTGAAATAAAGTTATGAAGTCAGCAGTCGGCCACAAGCAACAAGTATAAAAACAAGTGGAATACACAGCGGTGCGGCACCACTCATTGGCCCCTCACGTGAGAACACAGGGCCACACATCTGGTACTGCACCGGAGAAAGCAGCAGGGGACCCAAGTCGGCCTTCCGCCGGAACCCTGTTTACGGCTCCTCGGTGGCCTCGGTCTCCGAGTCTGGGGGTGGGGGTGAGGGGAAGAGCGCAGCGGCTCGCGGCCAATGGCAGTTCTTGAACTTACACCTACAGACGTCAGCGCGGCTGTGCAAACGGATGTCACACAGCTGGCTCGGAAGCGTCTCCTCCCGTCCCAGAAAAGAGGCGTGGGCCCAGCGTACTCCGCGAAACCTTGGGCGAGGGAGGGAGGGGCGCGCGCCGCTCCCCACTCGCCGGCCCGCGTCTTCCCAGCAGTCCCTGCCTAGCGGCCGTCCCCGGTGAGCAGCCGGGCGCCCGCGCCCCCGCCCCAAGCGCGCCGCCGCAGCCAGCTCCGCCCCCTCCCCGAGAGGGCCGCGCGCTCCTGCGGCTCCGAGCTGTGTCGCGGGCGCGCGCGCCGCCGGCGGAGCCGCAGTTAAAATGGTCCGAGCGGGACCTCGGGTTCCCCCCGCCGCCGCACTGACCGACTGAGCCGGCGTGCCAGGCTTGGACTGGTCGCCTAGCCGGCAGGCTCGCTCCCTCCGTCGCGTCCCCAAAGCTCGCGCCCATCGTTCTCCCGGCTTCCCGGGGCAAAGCATGTAGCCCCCGTCGGGCGCCCGGGCAGCCCGCAGCTGACGCCCACCCCCCACCGTCGCGTGTGTGCCCGTGTGTGCGTGTGTGTGCGCAGGGCGGGCGACCCCGCCGCGGGCCCGAGGCCGAGCCAGCGAGCGGCCTGCCCCGCTGCCGGAGCTCGCTTCTCCGTGCCTCCCTACTTCCCCGTCCCGGTCCCCCTCCTCGGGGCCTTCTATATGGGCCACCTTCTCTCGAAGGAGCCGCGTAACCGCCCGAGCCAGAAGAGGCCTCGCTGTTGCAGTTGGTGCCGCCGCCGCCGCCCTCTCCTCAGGCTGCCCCGCCGGACCCCGGCCAAGGCGCCCCCCCAGCCGGCGGCGCCCCGGAGCCGGGACTGCTTCTTCCGCGGGCCCTGCATGCTCTGCTTCATCGTGCACAGCCCCGGCGCGCCCGCCCCCGCCGGCCCAGAGGAGGAGCCGCCGCTCTCGCCGCCGCCGCGGGACGGGGCCTACGCCGCGGCCGCCTCCTCGCAGCACCTGGCGCGGCGCTACGCGGCCCTGGCTGCCGAGGACTGTGCTGCCGCCGCCCGCCGCTTCCTGCTATCCTCGGCCGCCGCCGCAGCAGCTGCCGCTGCCTCGGCCTCGTCGCCCGCCTCCTGCTGCAAAGAGCTGGGGCTGGCTGCGGCCGCCGCCTGGGAGCAGCAGGGCCGGAGCCTCTTCTTGGCCAGCGTGGGGCCCGTGCGCTTCCTGGGGCCGCCCGCCGCCGTGCAACTCTTCCGGGGGCCGCTGCCGCCGGCCGAGCCCCCTACACCCCCAGAAATGGTGTGTAAGCGGAAGGGGGCCGGGGTCCCCGCCTGCACCCCCTGTAAGCAGCCCCGCTGCGGCGGTGGGGGATGCGGCGGCGGCGGCGGCGGCGGAGGGCCTGCAGGGGGAGGTGCCTCGCCGCCGCGGCCCCCCGACGCCGGCTGCTGCCAGGGCTCCGAGCAGCCACCGGAGCCGCTCTGCCCCCCGCCCTCCTCTCCCACTTCCGAAGGTGCCCCCACAGAGGCCGGCGGGGACGCGGTCCGAGCGGGGGGCACCGCCCCCTCGCCCGCCCAGCAGCAGCATGAATGCGGCGACACGGACTGTCAGGAGCCCCCCGAAAATCCCTGCGACTGTCACAGGGATCCACCCCCTGAAACCCCAGACATCAACCAGCTGCCGCCATCCATCCTGCTCAAGGTGGGTCTGGGCGAGTGGCGCAGGGATGCGTGCTTTCCCCCAACCCCGGCCCCCACCTCGGAGGTTTTCTCTCTCCTCCCCCTAAGCGCGGAGGAGGGGGTTCCCTGATAGCCAGAGAAGTCCGAAGGGGAGAAGCCAAGGGGGAAGATGCTTATGACCTGTTTTTTGAAGTAGAAAAACTTGGGAGTTTGGTCAATGTCTTTTAATAGCTTGGGTTTGTTACCACAATTCAGGATTCATCTGTTACTAGATTCCCAGTGGTTTAGAAACTATTCGTAGGTTTTCTGGGAAATATTTTTATCAATTGAGCAATTTACATTTACTGCTGAAGATTTTGTATATTAGTATTTGAGAGTCCTCAAACAGTACTTACCGGCTTGATAGCTGCTAGTTGATGTCAGTAACTGTGACCTTTAATTGAACATTTATTATGATCCGGCACTGTGCTTGAGCTTTATATACATAATATCTCAATCACCTAGTTAACGCTGTGAGATAGGTATTAACAACCCCACTTTATACAGGAAGACACTGATATTTCAATGCTGTGTGCCTACAGTGGTAACTCAGGCAGAAGTGGTCTTTGTGGAGTTTAGAATCTAGTGAGGCTTGAAGCGGTTGAAAGACTTGTCCAAGGTCACACACACAAAGGGCTGATTTGGGGAATTTAGGCCTGCTGGAGTTGAAAAGCCTTTGGTTTATGTTATGCTTTGTTGCCCTTCTACATTTTAATCCTTACATACAGTTTGTCAGAAGGTAGAGACAAATGTATTTTTTGGGGGGAATATGGGTGAGTGGAGGAGACGTGGGTGTCCTATGGGAGCTTTGTCTCACTTTCAACTAAGTAAAATATGCAATTTTGTTAATGCTAGTGAGAAATTTAAATAAGTGACAAAGTTAGTGTTATTATTACTAGCAAGTTATTTTTTCCTCATGCCCCCCCCTTCCTGGAAGTTAATAAATATAAACCTTCTTTTTCAGTGTAGGAGATATTTAATACCAGTCAAAAATAACCTAGATAAGAATTTGGCTACTTTTATTGTTACTGATGGAACTGTCATCAGTTAAAATTGTTACTTTCACAAATACACTTTTTTGATTAGAATTTTTGCACATTTATAATCCTGTGTGTTTAGATCTGTTTTACTTTGATATCAATGTTCTTGTAAATAATATAGCAAAGGAATGGGAAAGCCCAACTTTTCCTTGAGTCAAATGTAATGATTTAACTCTTATGGAGGTGTACTTTCTGGAGGAGTAATTTCCTCCCCTGTGTTCAGGGTGTGCTTTTTAGGGCAGAGGGAACTTTCTTGAGTCCTCTATATCAGCAAATGACAAATATCAACAAATATTTGGTATAGAAGTTTGATTGCTGTCTTGTTATTTGGCAAGTAAGACTTTAAAAACCAAAACAAAACCCAGATACTTTCTGCTTTCCACCCAAATCATCATATCAGGAGGCAGAGAACATTTTAGTGCCAAAAAAAAAAAAAAAATCTTCTAATAAAATTTCTATAGAATAAATTTTGCTAGTATAGATTATCTGCTAAACGTGTTTTTTTAGATTTTGCTGTGGACTGTTGAAAACTTGGTCTGAAGGACATTTGAGGATTTTACTTATCGGATTTGCTCTGTTGTGTTGGAGTATTTATTTATTTATTTAAAAGGGAGTTTTTTTTTTTTTAAGATTTTACTTATTTATTTGACAGAGAGCGAGAGAGGGAACACAAGCAGGGGGAGTGGGAGAGGGAGAAGCAGGCTTCCCATGGAGCAGGGAGCCCAATGCGGGGCTCAGTCCTGGGACCCTGGGATCATGACCTGAGCCAAAGGCAGACGCTTAATGACGGAGCCACTCAGGCACCCTGTGCTGGAGCATTTAGACACGTTAGGTAGATTTTCTTGTATTAGAAACTTGAATAAAGATTGTCTGTGTGTGTCTTATAGTCATGGTGGTATTCAGCATGAAGTGAGTTAGACTATTGGAATGAATTGAAATTGAGGTTTTTCAGTGTTTACCAATCCGTTCCAACTTTTAGGAATAGGGCTTTTGATGGTAGAGGCTCTGTCAACATAGATTTTGTTCATTGTTTTATCCCCTCCCCTAAGTTCAGTGGCTGGTATTTAGTAGCTATGAGTAAATATTTATGAACAAATGAATGGCTAGGTGTTTAGGAATTCTGGGCTGATACTCTGGGTGAATATGCCATGCCAGTAAGAGAAGCCAAGAAATGTTTATATCCTCACCTGAGTTGTTTTTTGAGCCACAGTAAAAGCCACATGATGGTGAATGGATTCTGGCTCAATTTTTGGTGAGAATCGGAAGTGTTTGGCTTGTAGAAGAGAAGACTTTGGGAGCTTTGATGATTTTATTTTTAAATTTTATTTATTTTTAAAGGATTTTATTAGAGAGAGAGAGGGGATGAGCAGGGGGAGGGGCAGAGGAAGTGGGAGTAGCAGTCTTCCCACTGAGCAGGGAGCCCAAAGTGGGACTCCATCCCAGGACCCTGAGATCATGACCTAAGCCAAAGGCAGATGTTTAACTGACTGAGCCACCCAGGCACCCTATGACGATGTTTTTATAGTACAAGAAGAATTGTTGCATAGAGAGGTACAAATCCATCACCTCTGTTGGAAAAATTCTTAGAAAGCATGCCCTTTGTCCCTAATAATGGATCAATAGCTTTTATGACTGTATTGCTGTATCTTTTGTACCAGAAGTTACTGTAGTTGTAAAAAAAGGGGGGATGTGTGGAGGACGGAGAGTTTGGATGAGAAATGTAAGGAAATGTGATTTAAAGGTTGTTTTTAAGGAAAACTACCAACTTTTTCCAGGTAAATTTTTTTTCCAGGTAAAAAGCAAAAGCAAACAAAACAAAAAAACAAAACCCCAAAACAAACAAAAAACAAAAAAAATCCTACCTAAATTCTTTTTATGGCGGTTCATAGGGCAGATTTTTGATTCAATATCAAAATTTTTATGTAACTTGCCTCAAAACATTAAAATAATGCAGGTAGGGCAAAAATTTGCCCAGATTCACCCTTACCTTCTCGTCTAGTTTCCTCTGCAGAGGTAACTAACCACTGTTACAAGTTTAGATTGTTCTTCTAGAACTGCTCTGTAGAGTACAGTAGCTTAAAGTAGTTAAATTAAATCAAACTTAAACTTCCGTTTCTCAGTCACAATAGCCACATTCCAGAGATTAGTAGTCATGTGTGACTGGCTGCTACCATACTGGACTGTGCGGGTCCAGAAAATTTCTCTCATTGCAGAAAGACCTGTGTAGACCTTCATACCTTTTTTCATAAATGGCACCAAAATGTACATGTTGTGAATTTTTTTTTGTTTTGTTAATAGTATGGTTTGGAAGTCTTTTCTTATTAGTAAGTAGTGTATATGGTTTCCTTCATTCTTTTTTTTGGTAAAAGTTTATTTAATCTCTACACCCAGCCTGGGGCTTGAACTCACAACCCTGAGATCAAGAGCTGCATGCTCTACTGACTTAGCCAGCCAGGTGCCCCTTCCTTCATTCTTTTTAACTGCTGCATAGTATTCCATAGTTTTATTCCATACTGTATTTTTCTATTATTGAATGGTTCCAACTTACTGCTACGACCAACAATGCTAATAGATGTTTTCTGTGCATATGTAGTCATTTTTTTAGTGTAGATTTCAAGAAAGTGGAATTTTAGGGTTGAAGAATGTGTACATTTGGAAATTTAGAAAATCCTTTCTAACAGTAAGAACTGTGTAAAAACAATGAATTCTTTCTTGAAATAGTGAGCTTCACTGGAGATCATAATTTAACTTCAGAACAAGAAGAGACCTTTGAGATCTGGGTACTCCCCACTTCTTTTACGTGAAAAAACAGTCCTGGAGAAATGAAATGGCTTACCCCAACACATTTTAGATAGTGAAAGGCAGACCCTGGTCTGGAACCCCTCTCAGTGTTTGCAGGCCTAGAGATCTTTTCAATATATTATGAAAGAGGGTCTCAGTAATCTTCTCTCAGAGATTTTATGAAAGAGATTTTCCTGAATTGGGGGTGGCAGGGAGGAGCTTACACCAGACAACTTCTAAACTATTATGGGTCAGAGGCTAATTTTATAATTGGGTCTGTAGAGTTGAATTGTGGTCTTTATAAGAAATCTGAGAAGTAGGGAATGGATCTTCAAAGGTCATCTGTGGGAATAGCATTTTCTTAAAGACTCAAGCCTGTTATAGTTGATCTTTCACTGTTTGATGGACTGCTTTGGATCAACTAAGGTAGCTTCAGTCTTTGGTGCCTGTTGCCTTTATAACTTAAAGCAAACCTGCCTTGTGATATCACAATTAGATTTTTATATTGTGGAGCCACTATGCAACAATTTTACCAAATGATAGCAGTGGACTACTTTTCTTTAAGTAGAGTAACTGGTATTTGAGATCTGTATTTAATATTTAGAGACTTTGTGTGCTTTATGCTTAGATATCTTGCTCTCTGTCAGCAGACCTGTTTCTTTCCAGAGGAAACGAGATGAGAGGTCCAGAATCTATCACCACAATTAGAAAACTGCTGCACCATGCGTGCACCCCTGATAATGTGTTAGTAGGTATTAAATCTTGATTTTTACAGCTTTATTGCCAACAGCTTCCTTTAGTTATCAAGAGAGAATTTTGTAAGAGAAATGTACTTTGGGGGAAGGCTTATTTTCTTGATCTGTTTTTTTAAAATATGAAAATAAGGTTGAAAGCAATGGAAATGGGAGTCAAAGAAAAAATACTGCTTTTTAAAGCTTTGAGTGTAGATTACTAGTGGGTAAGAGGAACTAAGTTATATGTAGCATTTCATGAATGCTTGACTTAAGGACTCCAGCACCAAATAACCTCTACAAGGTATATCTCTGTAGTTCTAGGGATGAGTTTAGTCAACTCTGAAATGGAATGTTGTTAGGAAGTCAGGTTCAAGATTTTTCTTTGTTAAAGAATGCCAAGTAATCTTGATTAACACATGCCACAAAAGGTGAGATTTGTTTTTTTCTTGAGAGGTCTAAAACTTCTGGTGCCTTGTAATGAGTAGCTGTCAAGGGGATAACCCTGAGATTTTTTTTTTTTTTTGGCCAGCTTTGGGATACCAACTTATATAAATGATAGCAAATATGAAAAGATAAGTGAAGGCATATATGAAAGTATTTAATATTGGCATAATAGTTTCCTAAAAAGTTGCTTAATTTTGACTGAATATCATTTTATGTTTGTCAAGAGTCTTGCCCAAGTTTGGAGCCAAGTGGTGTGCTAAGAGCATCTATGTGGAGGAATAAGCTAGAGTAGTGATGGGTGATTGGTTACATACATACATATATATATTCCTTAGCTCTGTCCACTTGAGAGGGTCTTAGAGAAGCAATGCCCAATAACAATGTGGGCACTTAGCATCCAGATCTTAGCTTCTAAAAACCATTCTCTGCTAAAATGAATCAGTGTTGTTGGAGAAATGGCTGATTACAGAGCTGGTACCAGGAAAGTACAAGGTGAGCCTAGAATATTTTGTCCTAGAGCATAAGGAAGTGCTCAAAGAATAATGGATATATGTCAGAAGGACACATCGTTTCATAGTATCTCCTCCCAAAATACTTAAAAAAAAAAAAAGTTTTGTGTTTTGTTGAATTTTGTGACTGGCTTTAGAGTAAAACTTATTCTTGTGTAAATTTCAAAATACCTGACTCTACAGTAGAGTAGCACTCTGTATAATAGTTTGGATTTTATGTTTGCTGTGCCTTAAATTTTAGTAATTAAATTGCAGGAAATTATTTTAAATTATAGATTAGGAAATAGTTTTAGAGTCTGTGACTTCCCTGTGGCTGTGTGGTTAGAAGAGTACCAGAAATATGTTTTGTGCCTCTTTTTCTAAATGGTGCTTTATTCAAGAGACTATTTAGTAAATGTTATTTTCAAGCTTTTGGCAAGTAATATACATAGAATATTTAAGAGGCAAAGTATGATATACATGGAAAAAAATTGAAAAGGGCAGAAAAGTTGAACTTGGTTGAAATAGTTAATTCTGAGAAGATTGCAAAGAGGAAATTTATATGAATCTTAAGGATATTATCTGCTTAATTATTTATTATAACGTGTGATGTTTGTGTATGTGCGTGTATGTTTTCTCAAATAGGAATTCAAAGATTCTGGGAAGGAAAATGATAGAATGATAGAAATACAGAGCTTATGGATATTTTTAAAAAACAGCTATCTTGATATTTAGTTTACTCATTTTAAGCATACAGTTTGAGTTTTTTTTTTTTTAAGATTTTATTTGAGAGAGAGAGAGAGCACATGAGCAGGGGGAGGGTCAGAGGGAGAAGCAGACTCCGTACTGAGCGGGGAGCCCAACATGGGGTTCAGTCCCAAGATGCTGGGTTCATGACTTGAGCCAAAGGCAGATGCTTAACCAACTGAGCGACCTAGGCACCCCTACAGTTTTTCTAATAAGTGTTTAGTGTTGTACGACCATCATTATAATACAGTTTTAGAACACCTCAGATAGTTTCCTTGTGCCTCTTTGCAGTCAATTTCTGCTCACACCCCTAGCCCCAGGCAACCACTGATTTGGTTTCTGCCTCTATAGTTTTGCCTTTTCTAGAAATTTCATATAAATGGCATCATACAATATGTAGTCAAGAATATTCTGGGTTTTTTTTTTCTTTTAAGATTTTATTTATTTATTTGACACAGCACAAGCAGGGGGAGCAGAGGGAGAGGAAGAAGCAGGCTCCCTGCTCAGCAGGGAGCCTGACATGGGGCTTGATCCCAGAACCCTGGGATCATGACCTGAGCTGAAGGCAGACGCTTAACCAACTAAGCCACCCAGGTGCCCCAAGAATATTGTGTTTTATCTTGAATACCTCTGTATCTCTCATGACACCTAGCATAGTCCCTGATACAACAGGACTCAATATAAAATAACTACACAAATGTACTTCTTCTCAAGTATTATTTCTATAACTTGCATGCCATATGCTTACTCATAAACTTTTCAATAATATTTGATAGCAGATAAGATCTCCTTAACAAAAATTAGATGGCCAAATGTAGGTATTGGCCTTGTTGATTTTCAAGTACTCCAAGGTTCTGTGGAATAGGTATGATCAAGTGTTAAACAACAATGCATTTTCTGGAAGTTTTTTCAGTATGAATTACCTTCTGAAATTTTACACTAATGCCTTGCTCAAAAATAGAATCTTTCAAGGCTCAGGAGTATTTGGATGTTGCTGGTAGTGATTATTTCAGATTATATCTGTAATATGATATGTACCTTTTCTGGTAATTCATATTTTAGTTGTGTTTTCTGGGTCTGCCACTAAAGATAAAGAATATCACGTTTGTTTTCAACCCAGGTCCTGACTAGAAGTCACTGCTGTTTCCCGGTATCCATTCCCCTCATGTTCTTTTTAGTAATGGAATTTACCATGTTCTAGTTTGGCACATGATCACCTAATTAGAGGCTGTTTTTCAGCCTTTCTTGTAGATAGGTGTAGCTCTGTGACTAAATATTAGGTAACAGAATATGAGTGGAAGTAATGTGTACAACTTTTTAGGCATTCCATAAAAGCAGCTGCTTGCCCTTTGCTTCATCTTCCCTTTTTCAGGGCTAGACCACCTGGATTATGAGGGTAAGCCATCCTCTACTCTGTAGCTGAAGGCAGTGATGGCAGAGCTGCGAGGTACAAAATGATAGATCCTTGGATATTCCACATCCTTAGAATACCTACACCTACTTAGTTTGAATTTCTGTCATGTTCAAGCTATTGCTAACAGGCCTGTGTTAAAGTAAGCAATTTCCTGGCTTGATGCAAGTGACATCCTAGTTTTTTTCAGTGTCCTTCTTCCCCTTTATAGTTTTCTTTATTCAACAAAAATGTTACAGGTCAGTCCTTGACAGACCAACATTCTCTTTCTTCAATCTTTGAAATACTCTTTCTCTTGAATCTCTCAAATTATCCAAAGTTAATTCGGAAATGCCTTTGACTATATAATCTTAAAGCCAGTGAACACATCTCAAGTTGTAGTGTCTCACAGAAACCCAGGTACATGTTCTCAAATGTTGGTTAAATGAGTTAAGAAGATACTTTGGAGGAGAAGTAGTTACTTTCTCAGGAGTTAAGATTTGAGAGAGAGGGCATTTTATTTTTTTTATTTTTTTTTTTAAAGATTTTTTATTTATTTATCTGAGAGAGAGAGAATGAGAGATAGAGAGCACGAGAGGGAAGAGTGTCAGAGGGAGAAGCAGACTCCCCGCCAAGCAGGGAGCCCGATGTGGGACTCGATCCCGGGACTCCGGGATCATGACCTGAGCCGAAGGCAGTCGCTTAACCAACTGAGCCACCCAGGCGCCCAAGAGAGAGGGCATTTTAATGACAGAAAGAAAAGCAGGGATATTTAAATATTGTGTTTGGTATCTTTATGTAACAAATTATGCCAATACTTAGTTTAAAACCACAAATTTTATTATTTCATATTTTCTGTGGGGTAATAATCCCTTTGAGACTTGGTCCCATTTGATCCAGGGTCTCTTATGAGGCTGTATTCAAGGTGTTGCCTGGAGCTACTCAACTGGGGCTCAAGAATTCCTGTCGAGACTTCCTTGTGAAATTGTTGGCAGGCCTCAGGTCCTCACTGGCTGTTGGCTATGTGCTTAAGTTCCTTGCCATGCCCTGTGGCTTCTCCATAGGGTTAATAGCAGCATGGCAGCTCATCCTCCCAGAGCAACAGATCCAAGAACACCCAAAACTGGAAGCCATTTTTTTTTTTTAAACCTAATCCCAGAAGTAACATCCTCTCAGTTTTGCCATACTGTGTTCATTAGAAGTGAGTCAGTCATTAAATCCAGGTCACACTCAAGGAGAGGATTATACAAGTGTAAATAAATATCAGGAGGTGAGTTCATTTGGGGCCATTGTGCAGATTGCCTACCACAAACAATATGCAAATATATATGCATTGGAATATAAGCTTAATATTTTGCCTTTTTATTTTTATCTATCTTTTCTGGTACCAGTTTTATCTACCCTTCACCCACTTACTAGATTTCCTTTCAGGGGATAACTAAAACTCATGGAGATCCACCTAGATTTAGTCAGTTATCTGTGGATTATAACAATCATCTCACTTTAACCAAATAGAAAACTAATGTTCAAAGAAAGTACAATCCAAAGTCAGATATATTTTAAACAAGGTGCTTCTTGGTTCCAGTGACCATGTTCTACATATCTTCTATTTGTTAAGGGACAGATTACCCCTTTAAAACCACGGAGTTCTTTAACCTTAAACAGATGATCTACACTCCCTGAATCTTTACTTTTTCATCTTATAAAATGAGGAGGATGAGCATAAAAAATAACCACAAAAGAGGGACTTCCAGCTATAGTTGCAGGAAGAGTTTGGTGAATCCTCTCCACAAAAATAAAGTAAAACTAGGCAAAATTGCCTACAACTATTTGGGCTTCGGGAATTGACCAAAGGCAGAAAAAAATTGAGAATCATTTATTCTTAGGAAAATTGCTAATGCTTTTAAGAACAGTTGATGTCTACAGCATTCTTGCTTTCCCCAATTCCTTTGGCAAGAACCATAGTTTGGGAAACCAGCAGCCTTGCTGCCAGAGGCTAAGTCAGTTTGTGGCAACAAGTAAAAACCTGTATTTGTCAACTTAAAGTGATGAACTTGACAGGAAACAAATAGTGAAAACCCACATATTTAAGTCTTAGGTTTTGATGCCAATTGGGATGGGTTAGGGGATTTAACAGGCAGACCTTGGAAATGAGAAAACCATAAAGGGATAAGCTCTCCACATGTCCCTCGTTTACTGTGAAACCATGCACATGTACAGGGGAGACCTGAGATGTCTAGCAGAAGGCAAGGGCCAAGGCAGACTTGAGAAATGGCTAAGCCTTGAATGTGCTCTTCCCATCCCATGCACAGATTGAAGAGCAGGTTTGAGATGTGTGAGTATACCTTTGCCCAGATAACTAGCTGAAAACTAAGCTATGCAGACATAGGGTAACCTCTTTAGAAAGCCAGAGTAAAAAAATATGTAAGTATTAAAACCTGAGCAGAGACATCAGTACTTTGGGGGACATAGATCCCACAGTTTAAGGCCAGGGAAATTAAAATGTCAAAAAAATTCCAGGGATGGCTGGCTGGCTCAGGTGGTAGAGCGTATGACTTGATCTCAGGGTTGGGAGCCTACCTTGGGGCTTGAGTTCATGAGCCTGATATCAAGACCTGACTGAAATCAAGAGTCAGATGCTTAATTGATTGAGCCACCCGGGAGCCCCTAAAATGTCTAGTTTTTTTTTTTTTAAGATTTTATTTATTTATTTGAGAGAGAACATGAGCGAGAGGGAGAAGCAGATTCCCCATTGAGCAGGGAGCCTGATGTGGGGATCGATCCTAGGATTCCAAGATCATGACCTGGGCTGAAGGCAGACACTTAACTGACTGAGCCACCCAGGTATTTCTAAAATGTCTAGTTTTTAAGAAAAAGCGATGAGACATGTCAAGAGACAGAAAAATGTGACCTATACTGAGAGAAAACAAAGTAGTTAATAGAAAATAACTCAAGTGGGCTCAGATATTAGACTTAAAAGAAAACTATAAACATGTTAAAAAATAGAAGAAAACATTTAAATTATAGCAAAAAATATGATGACACTGATTCAACAAATGGTGAATCTCAGTACAAAGAAATGGAATCTATAAAAAGGGTATTTCATTTTTTGGGTGTTATAAATGGAAATGCTTTCTTAATTTTATTTTGAATTATTCATTGTTAATGTGTGGAAATAGTTGCTTATTAGCTCTAAAATTTTTTTGTGTGTTCTTTAGGACTTTTTATATATAAGATCATGATATCTGTTAATAGAGAACATTTTAATTCTTCCTTTCCTGGATGCCTTTCATTTCTTTTTCTTGAATAGTTGCCCAGGTTGGAATCTCTAGTACAATGGAGAGAGCAGACATCCTTGTCTTGTTCCTCATCTCAGGGGAAAAATGTTCCGTCTTCACCATCAAGTATAATGTTAGCTTTGTGTTTTTAATAGATGTGCCGTCTCTCAAGTTAAGGAAGATTCTTTTTATTTCTAGTTTTCTGAGTATTTTTATCAAGAAGCAGTATTGGATTTTGTTGAGTGGTTTTTCTACATCTATTGAGATGGTCATTAAAAAAAAAACGTTTTATAACATCTAAAAGCAGTGAGAGGAAGATAGCGCTGTGTATAAATGGAACAATATTTCAAAGGATTCATAGCTTCAGAAATAATGGATTTTAGAGAATATTGAATGAACATTTTTACAATGATGAGTGGGAGAAAAACCACAAAAAACTAAAACTGTCAACCCAGAATTCTGTATACAATCAACAGTTGTATTAAGAAAAAAAGAAACAAAGAAACAAAGATAATATGCAATGAACAAAACCTAAGAAAATGTTCATCCACTCGTTTGAGGGACAGGAAGTGCTAAAAAATGTATGTTAGGTTGAAAAGCAATGAAGCAGATGGAAACTTGTATATTCCAGAAGGAATGAAAACCATCAAAAATGCAATTGCATCTGTCTTCTTGATCTACTGGAGAGGGAGTGGAATTCATAGGTAATAAAATAAAAATTTGATATCAAAAATTCTCCTTCATTTTATTAATATGGTGTGTTAAATGGATTTATTTCTACATTTGGGCCACTTTTGCATTCCTGGGGTAAATCCTACCTGGCCATGGTATGTAATCCTTTTAATATGTACTGGATTCAGTTTGCTAATATTTTGTTGAAGATTTTTGCATCTGTATTTGTAAGGGACATTGGTCTAGTTTTCTTGTGATGCCTTTGTTTGGCTTTGGTATCAGGGTAAACCTGACCTCATAGAATGAGTTAGGAGGTGTTACCTCATCCTCCAGTTTGGAAGAATTTAAGGATTAGTCTTAGTTCTTCAAATGTATCACTAATTATTTCCTCTGTTCCTTGGCTTTTCTTTGTTGGAAGTTTTTTGATTACTGATTTAATCTTTTTACTTATAGTTCTATTCAGATTTTCTATTTCTTCTTGAGTCAGGTCTTTTGTACTTTGCATGCTTCTAGGAATTTGTCCATTTCATCTAGGTTATTTAGTTGGCATAGTATTCTATAATTCTTTCTATTTCTGTAAGGTTGGCAGTGGTATCTCTATTTTCATTCATGGTTTTAGTAACTTGAGTGTTCTCTCTTTTTAGTCTGGTAAAGGTTTGTCAGTTTTGTTGAACTTTCCAAGGATTTTCCAGCTTCTGTTTTCATTGTTTCTATTATTTTTCTAGTCTGTATTTTTTATTTGCTCTGATTTTTAATTTCTTCCTTCTGCTTGGCCTGTATTTAGTTTCCTCTTTTTTTCTGTAAGGTGGTAGGTTAGGTTATTGGTTTGAAATCTTTATTCTTTTTAATACAGTTACTTACAGCTATATTCCATAAATTTTGGGATATTGTGTTTTTGTTTTCATTTATCTTAAAATATTTTTTATTTTTCCTTCTGAGTTTTCCTTACTAATTGATTTTCAAGTGTGTTGTTTAATTTCCACACATTTCCAGATTTCGTTTTGTTACTGATTTCTAATTTCATTCCATTGTGGTCAGAGAAGATATTTTGTATGATTTCAATCTTCTAACATTTATGAGACTTGATTTGTGGCTAACATACAGTTTATCCATGTTCACTTGAGAAGAATGTATATTCTGTTGTTGTTTGTTGGAGTGTTGTATAAAATATGTTAGGCCTAGTTGGTTTAAGTGTTCAGATTTTAAATTTCCTCATTTATCTTCTGTCTGGTTGTTTTATCCATTATTGAAATGGAGTGTTGAAGTCTCTAAGTATTGTAGAACTGTTTATTTTTCCCTTCAGTTCTGTCAGTTTTTGATTCATCTGTTTTGGACCTCTGTTTCTCTATGTACATATATAATTCTTATATCTCTTTTAGGGGGTTTACCCTTTTATCATTCTGTAATTTTTTGGTCTCTTGTAACAGTTTTTGTTTTAAAGTCTATTTTGTCTGACATTAGTGTGGACACTACAGTTCTTTTTTGGTTACTATTTGAATAGAATACACTTTTCCATCCTTTTAACCCATGTGTCCTTGGATCTAAAGTGAGTCTCTTATAGACACTATGTAATTTGATCATGTTTTTGTTCCATTCCTTCACTCTCTGTTTCTGAATTGGAGAGTTTAATGTTTTTATATTTGATGTAATTACTGATAAGGAAAGACTTCTGCCATTTTCTTAATTGATTTCTCTGTCTTATACTTTTTGTTCATCAATTCCTCCATTGCTGCTCTTTGTATTAGATATTTGTAGTGTACTATTTTGATTCCCTTCTCTTTTCTTCGTGTGTATATAGTTACTTTGTTAATATTTGCTGTGGGGTTATAATTAACATCATAATTTAACAGTCTAGTTTGAGTTAATACTGTTCTGTTGATCTTGAGCCTACTGATGGTAGTACCCCCTCTCAGAAATGCCTGTAGTGTTTTCCTAGGCACACATTACTTATGGCAAGCTCCACAGATATTTCTGCTACCAGGGCCCCTATTTATAGCTGGGCCAGGTCTTCTGCTTCTTATTATGACATATGTAGCACACCAAGCACCATCTAGCCAGGTTGAGGGTAGAGAGAAAGAGTCTTGGAGCTCTGCCTTTATTAGAGTCCAAGGGTGGAGTGTCTAGGGTTCTGCAGGTTTACTCTCTATTGGCTAATCTAAAGCAGAAAAGCGGGAATTAGGGCATAAGAAGGGAGAAACAAGGTCACTCAAGCAGTCAGTTATCTAGGTAACCTGGGGTTTTCTGGGAGACCTTAATTGGTGGTGGTTGTTTTTTTAGTAGCTATGTCATACAGCTGGCAATATGTTTATTCAAGATAAATGTCTTTTTTTGAAATGGATGTCATGGCAATTAAAAGTTTAGTATTAGACATACTACAGTCAAAAAAGCTTATTGTCAAACATTTAAACTACAAGTACCAATATAGTTTCAGTGGTATATAAAACCTTTGTTGCTATATTTATGTTGTTATTGTCACAACTCAGACTTTTATATGCTTGGTGCCCTTTCATAAAGATTTATAACTATTATTTTATGTAGTTGCCTTTTCAGTAATGTAGAAAATAAAAGGGGTACAAGCCCAAAATACATTAATTCTGAATTTTATATTTACCTACATAAATACCTATCTTTATTGGTGTTTTTTTTTCTTCCTGTGGTTTCAAGTTATTGGCTCATGTTCTTTCAGTTCAGCCTGAAGAGCTCCCTCTAGGATTTCTTACAGTTAGGTCTGCTAGTGTCATACTCCCTCAGTTTTTGTTTATCTGGAAATATTTTAATTTCTCCATCATTTTTGAAGAATAGTTTTGCCAGATATAGTGCTTTCTTTCAGCACTTTAAAGACGTTATCTCATTGCCTTTTGGCTTACATAGTTTCTGATGTGAAATCAGTTGCTAACCTGATTTGTAATTGGGAATCCTTTGTACGTGATGAATTGCTCTTTTTGTTGCTTCCAGGGTTCTCTCTTTGTCTTCTGACAATTTAATTATAATGTGTCTGGGTGTAGAGTCTTTAAGTTAATCTTACTGGTGTTCATTGAGTTTATGAATGTCTAGGTTTATGTCTTTCATCAGGTTTGTCAGGGAACAACATTGTTTTATTGATTTTTAAACATTTTTTAAAGATTTTATTTATTAGAGAGAGCATGCACAAATGGTGGTGGAGGGGGAGCAGAGGAAGAGGGAGAAGCAGACTCCCCCACTGAGCAGGGAACCCGACATGGGGCTCGATCACAGGACCTTGAGAATATGACCTGAGCTGAAGGCAGTTGCTTAACTGACTGAGCCACTGAGGTGCCCCAGCATTGTTATATTTAGACTGAAACTTCTATCTTACCTTCCTTGGCCTGTGATTATAGTTTTGGCTCAGTTTTAAAAGACTTTGCTGTACTACTGGGTTTCTTCTGTACAACTTTGGGTTTCTTCTGTACACATGCAGCTTTGTGGTTAACTTGGGATTTTTGTCACTTTATACACAGAGTTAGGGGTCTTCTTTTCTGATCCTTCCTTTACTCTTTGACTTAGAGTCCCCTTTTCTTGGTTCTCTGGCTGGAAAGATAGAGTTTCTCTCAGAGTTAGAGCCACCTCTGCTGCTATCACTTTTGTATAACTGGGGCTACTTTTACTTTATTTTATTTTTAAGATTTATTTATTTTACAGGAGGAGGGGCAAAGGGAGAGGGAGAGATAGAATCCTAAGGAGACTCCCCGCCGAGTGTGTAGCCTGATGTGGGCTTGATCCCATGACTCTGAGATCATGACCTGAGCCTAAACCAAGAGTCAGATGCTTAACCAGCTGAGCCACCCAGGTGGCCCTGGGGCTACTTCTATGGTAAAATGTTAAGAAAAAGGTAGCAAGGATTCCTTTCACACTCTGGTCACAGAGTTCTCTTTGCTAGTTCTACTGGCTGGAAAATGGTTTCACTTTCAGGGTTTTAGGTGCTACTTTGCAGCTCTCTGACTGAGGCTGTATTTGGGACTTGGCCAGCAGAGAGGAAAGAGAAAAGGCAAAGAAAAGAAAACCCCAAATGAGGATTCTTCTCATATTCTGTTTCACACTCTGTCCAGAAAGATGGCTTTCTCTCTGTATTTTAGTTGTGCCTTATGTATACTTCTGCACATGGGCAGAAGTTCCATGATGGGAGATAAAAGGAAAAAAAAACCTCAGGAAACTCATTACTTTTATTAGTCATTCTTTTTTTTAAAGATTTTGTTTTTTTATTATTTGAGGGAGAGAGAGTGAGAGAGCATGAGAGGGGGGAGAGTCAGAGGGAGAAGCAGACTCCCCGCTGAGCAGAGAGCCTGATGCGGGACTCGATCCCAGGACTCCAGGATCATGACCTGAGCCCAAGGCAGTCGCTTAACCACCTGAGCCACCCAGGTGTCCCTATTAGTCATTCTTTAAGTTTTGGCTCACCTCCCCAGTCCATCTGTTATTAACCTTTTAGAGTCCTGAGTTAGTTGCTTTTTGTATGTTGTCATGAATGGGAGTGAGAAGTTTTAGTGGGCTTAACTCCATCTTTGCTGGTGATTCTTAAACATATATTTTATTTCTCACTAGACCCTTGGAAGAGGAATGATAGTTGTGCAGAGGAGGCAGTTATTTTCCCCAGGTTCAAGATTTAAGCACAGTAGAGTTTTTAGCTTAGATGTCTACAACTTTTGGCTGCATGGAGGTTTATCATTTTAGGTCATAGTTGTGATAGGAATCATTTATATACCTTCTCTGTTTCAGATCTTGTTCCCAAAACTTTACCTATACTTGTTTGGTCCTCACAGTAACTCTGTCAGGTCAATACTATATTATCCCAATTTTAAAGATAAGGAAATTGGGGGGTCTGGGTGGCTGAGTTGGTTCAGCATCTGACTTTGGCTCAGGTCATGATCTCAGGGTCCTGGGATCGAGCCCGTGTCAGAGCTCTGCTCAGCAGGGAGTCTGCTTCTCCCTCTCCCTCTCCCCTTCCCCTGCTCGTTCTAACTCTCTCTCTGTCCCTCTCTCAAATCTTAAAAAAACTAAAGATAAGGAAATTGAGGTACAGAGAGGTTAGGTAATTTGCACAAGGTTACATAGATAATAAATGGTGGAGCTATGATTTAAACTTAGCATGAGACAGTTTAGTTTTAGAGAACATGTGCTTGTTAAAATTTTCACTTAGTATTATGGAAATTTTCATATACAGACCAAAGTAGAAAATATTATAATGAACCTGCCCCCTGCCATGTATCATTCAGCCAGTTTTAATCGTTTTCAATATTCTGCCTTTCTTGTTTCTTTCACCAACTTTGTTTTTGATAAAGTATCTGAAAGCAAATTCTAGATATCATTTTAGTTATAAACACTAAAGTATGTATCTAAAATGCACAGTAGCTTTTAAAACATAACTACAGTATGAATATAACCACTATATAATCAAAACCCAAAAAGTGAAGACTAATTTTCTTTAAATCATCTAGTATCTGTTTTGTGTTCAGTTTTATCTGATTGTCTCAGAAGAATCTTCTCATAGTTCAGTTCAGGATTTCAGTATGGTCCACACATTGTTATTTGTTGATTCATATTTTAATTGTAAAAATTCTGTATTGGTCCTAATCCTTTACCCTAGCCATCTTTTTGTGATTTTAACTTTTTTTTTTAAGGATTTTATTCATTTATTTGACAGAGCGAGAGGGGGAACACAAGCAGGGGGAGTGGGAGAAGCAGGCTTCCTGCTGAGCAGGCGGCCCGATGTGGGGCTCGATCCCAGCCGTGACCCAGATGAAGGCAGATGCTTAATGACTGAGCCATCCAGGCACCCACAATTTTAACTTCTTAAAACTCTTTTAAAAATAAGCCTTTTATTTTAGAATAATCTTAGAAAAGTTGCAAAGATAGTAGAGTTCCCACATATTCCTCAACTATTTTCAATTTTCCCTAATTTGATTATCTTACATTACCATGGTACATTTACCAAAACTGAAATCAGCATCAGTATAGTTTTTCTGTTGATGTTTTTCCAATTCAGGATTGCATTAGTTGTCATTTCTCCTTATTCTCCTCTGATCTGTGATAGTTTCTCAGTCTTTCCTTGTTTTTCTGACCTTGAATTTTTTGAGGAGTTCTTATCAGGTATTTTCTAGGATGTCCCATAGTTAGCATATATGATATTTTTTCTCAGGGTTTGATTGGGGTCATGAATTTCTGGAAAAAATACCATAGAGGTAAAATGTCTCTTATGATTTATTTTCATTATTCTTTTAAAAAATTATATAAAAGTTCACCAGGCTCCAAGGTCAAACCATAAAACTATATACCTCTAAAGTAGTTTCACTTTCATCATTTTTCCCTTCCTACTCTTTTCTCCCTTCCCCTAAAGTAAGCATTTTTATTAATTTTTGGTTTCTCCTTCCCATCATTTTTTAAAAAATATTTGTAAACTCTGTTCCCTCTGCTTCCCCACTCCCTCTTTTTACATGAAAGGTGATATTAGCACATGTTCTTAGCTTTCATACTGTACTTCCTCTTTAGGGTACTCCTTAACAGTGACTTTTCTAATAATGGCCCTTGTATTCAAGATGGTTTTCTGTTTTAAAAGTTAATTTTTTCGGGGGCGCCTGGGTGGCTCAGTCGTTGAGTGACTGCCTTCAGCTCCGGTCATGATCCCAGGGTCCTGGAATCAAGCCCTGCGTCGGGCTCCCTGCTCTGCGGGGAGCCTGCTTCTCCCTCTCCCACTCCCCCTGCTTGTGTTCCCTCTCTCGCTGTGTCTCTCTCTGTCAAATAAATAAAATCTTAAAAAAAAAGTTAATTTTTTCTAACTAACAAGAACCTTTTCCTGTGCCTTTAAAGTGTTTAGCACATATTATATGGTTCCTTTTTTATTTACAGATATTTTCCAATTTATCCCTGGATGAGCGTTGCCTTTCTGCCTCATTGGTTTGCAAGTACTGGCGTGACCTTTGTTTAGATTTCCAGTTTTGGAAGCAGCTGGATCTTAGTAGTCGTCAGCAGGTATGGAATCTAATTCTAAGAAACACTCACTTTGACCTACTCAAAAAATATCTTTATTCCTCTTCAGAAATCACTTCTTTCATGTTATAGTTTTTAAGATAGTTCAAGTGGACTATAATTTATAATTCCACACTTTAGTAATTTTTTGTGTGTGAATTATCTTAAGCTAGGTTCTTGTGGTAAAGAAGATATTTTTGAATGTGGATTGGTAATTTTGGGTTGCTTCTTAATCTTCTTTGTCTAAGTCTTCTTCATCTCCCTTTTTTCATTACCTTCAAAGAAAATTATTAAACTTTTTGCCTTTTTTGGGAGGGTTGTATCATGAATATTAGTTTAATAGAAAACGATGGCAAATGTTTATATAGTACTGCTGATATGCTATATACTGTTCTGTGGGCTTTACGCATACTAAAGCATTTGATTCTTCTAACAATGTCATGAGTCGATACAATTATTATTACTTTTAATATATTATTGCATTATTAATAATAGTATTTCTGTAGCATTCCTATATATTGTTATAGGTGAATAGTATAAATATTCTTATACAGTTGTTATATTTGAAGAAATAGAAGCAAAATGGGTTAAGATATCTTGTTTTAATTTTCCAGTCCTCCCTATTGCCTGGCTTCCTAGTGTGTTTATATGGTGGCATAGATTAGGAAAAAAGATAGAGTTAGTAGTATTTATTGCAAACAATTTGTTGGAATTGTTGGATTCTTCTCTTAGACCTGGTTGTTAGTAGTTGGCATTGGAAATGCATAAAATTATCCAATAAGAATAGGATTTTATTGGAGTACTGAACCTGCTCTAAATTCTTCCATGATATTTTTACATAGTGATGTACTGGTACATGCTGAACAACTAGCTGTGTATTATAGTATTTGCTAGTTTTTGTGATGCAAATTCTCCCACCATGGCCAATTTCAGGCTACCAATGTGATACCACTGAATGCAGGGATGTCACTGATTTGGAAAGAGGTATACATTACAGGCTCTTGTAAGTTCATATAAGCCAAATTCAGCACACCACTGGTAGTTTGTGTGTGTGTGTGTGTGTGTGTGTGTGTGTGTGTAAGTAACTCATACACTTTAAACAAAATAAACAAATTCCTGAGCATTTGTATGTAAGTTTCCTTTTTGTTTTTCTGCCTCATTGGTTAGAAGTTGAAATAGTTACAGAGTTAGTAATTTCCCTGCCTGGGTCCATGAAATTTGTGTCTAGGAAAATGGTGAATATTTAGTTTGTTGTGGCTGGTCGAGTGGAAAGAAGTAATATGAAATAATACATTGGCTCTTTACTTCATTAGTCTTGGATATCTGAGCTATTTGTTATAAACTCAGACTAAGAATAGCTTTTCACCCCTACTGGTAGTTAGGTCTGGAGATGGAAAAAAAAAATAAAAGGAAAGGTATGTCATAGTTTTAGCTTTAAAGGTAACTGCATTTTTTTGCTTTTTCCAACAAGCATAAAGGTAGTTGCAACCTTGGCTCTTACCCTTAGTGCTCCTGAACACTCCGGTTCTTTCCTTCTTCTGTTCTAAATTTTATCATGTGCATTTTCTTTCACCATTATTTGTACTCAAGGGACTTGAATAATATTAACTTTGTTTTCTTTTTTCTTTTTATTTTTTTGTTGACATTTACTTGACGCACAATGTTATGTTACTTTCAGGTGTACAACATAGTGCTTTGACAATTCTGTATGTTCTGCTGTGCTCATCACCATATGGTGCTATTGCCACACCATTGACTATATTCCCAGTACTGTACCTTTCATCCTTGTGACTTATTCATTCCATGATTGGGTAGGGAATATGTAGAGGCTGATTTTTTAAAAATTATGTTTAAAATTCAGATGGCCATGTGAGTTTTTAACCACATGAATTTTAAGGTTACTTATATTTAAATATGTTTTGAGTTTTCTGATAAGAGCTATTTGATGTGGACATTTGTATGTAATCTTTCGTGTGCTGATAAAATGATATTTTCTAAGCTATGAATTCGTTATATGAGGTAGTATTCTGAAATAAGTAGTAAAACAATTAAAATTTATATTTTGTGGTAGGTATCATCTAATGTGATTAGGTATAATAAGTTATGATTCATATAGCATGATGACTGATATATACACTATTTGCTGGGCTAAAAATAGAGAACAGAGCATTTAAAATCTCAGTACAGTTTTGTTTATGTGGAGTTTTTGGTGAGTTTGAAGTTAAAGTAACTTACCTAATAAGGATAGATCTTTAGGCCTCTAATGAAAACTAACACATATGTTCTTGCTTGGTGTTTTTCAACAGCACTTCTGACACCAAATGTGTGGAGTTTTTTTCATTTTAACAAATTCTCTGATAACACCTGGGTGTCCAACAATGCAGTTCAATTCTGAAACTAACTCCTGGTGTTAGTGCAGAGCCTCTCAGGTGATTGGCTTAGTCCCGTAAGACTGTCTCCACTTCATAGGCCAGTCCCAAGTCCCAGGAGTCACCTGTACTTCTCACTGACCAGCTCTTCATTCAGGAGTTCCCTTGACCCTTTCCTCAGGTTTGATAATTTCCCAGAATGACTTACCGAACTCAGGAAAATACTTAGGTTTGCTCGTTATTGTAAAGGATACAACTCAAGACTGGCCAGTTAGAAAAGAGGCCTAGGACAAGATAAGGGGGGGTGTGCTCCCGTTCAGTCTGGGCATGGCGGCCTCCAGCACCTGACGGTGCTCACCAGCCCAGACGCTCGCCAAATCTCAATGTTCAGGAGTCTTTATGACCCCGTCTCTACCTCCCCTACCCTCCTCGGAAGTCAGGGTTTGGGCTTGAAAGTTGCCATCCTCTAATCACACGCTCTTTGGTCTTTCTGGTGACCAGACCCCATCCTGGAGCTAGCGGGGAGCCTCAACTTAATTTATTTCATTAGTATAAACCCCTGTGTGGTCAAAAGGGGCTTGTTAGGAATAGGAAAAGACACTCCTCTTAATCAGGAAATTCCAAGAGTTTTAGGAACTCTGTTCCAGGAACTGGAATAAAGACCAAGTATGTATTTTATATTATACCATAGTTCTTGTTATGTTTAATATTAAAAAGAAGGTTTTCTTTTGATTGTGCTATTATATTATTTATGAGGGAAAATTAAAGAGTGGAAAGTAAGTTTCTTACTTGTAACAAAAGTTTAAATTTATTGCTTTTTTTCTCTCATAGGTCACTGATGAATTATTGGAAAAAATTGCATCAAGAAGTCAGAATATAATTGAAATCAACATTTCTGATTGTCGCAGTATGTCTGATACTGGCGTATGTGTTCTAGCATTTAAGTGTCCTGGACTTCTTAGGTATACAGCCTACAGGTGTAAACAGCTTTCTGACACTTCTATTATTGCGGTTGCCTCTCATTGTCCTTTACTTCAGAAAGTTCATGTAGGCAACCAGGACAAACTTACTGATGAAGGACTCAAACAGGTAAATTTTAGCGTCTGTAAAATGATTTTACTCTGATTAACTCAAAATGTTTGCTTGAAGCTATACTTTAAAAGATTATTATGTTAAAAATAATGCACAGAGACTAAAATAAGCCATCTTTTTTTTTTTTTTTTTTGTACCCATGGATGTTCGTTTTAGTGAACTAGAAATGTCATGGTTATAATTGATAAGTTAACTTTGTTGTGTTTTGTAGTGAGTGCCTGAACTTCTGTGACAAGCCATTTATTAATTCTTTTGTTACTTAAATTTTATACCAAATTTTGCTTGGGTACCAGTAGTGTACAGTTTGGGTCAGCATGAGATTTTAAAAATTAACTTTTAATTCCCCTTTTATGTTACTAGAAGATACACTTATGTGCTTTAAAATGTATGTTTTAAGGCATAAACAGAAGTCCAAATTAAAGAGTATAAAATGAAGTAAAAGATGGCAATTACCTATATTTAAAAAAAATAATTGTTTCTTTGACGCACTTCCTTTGGAAATGGCGTTTAAGATTTCTTGACGCAGAGTGGTTTATTCATTCAGTGAATATTGAATGGATTCTATGTGCCAGGCCCTGAATTTGTGAATATTTAGTTACGTTCCCACTGTTGTACTAGGCGCTTACTGTATTTTAACATTTAACCCTTGAAATAACTTTGTGAAATAGTTGGTATTAAACGCATTTTATAAAGGAAGAAATTAAGGCGTGGAGAGATTAATTAACTTGCCTAATGTCTAGCAAATGATGGAGTTGGGATTTAAAGCCTGTATTCTTCAAAATCTCTTCCATCTTTAAACTCTTCCACTCCAGTAGACTAAAAGACCTACCCTAAAAGACCTTGAATAAAGGGGCCTGCTCTGTGAGGGCAGGGGCCATGCACATTTGCCATTCTACCTACCGTTCCTTTGGCAAAAATTTTTGGAAGAAAGAATAATTTCATTCAAGAACTTTGTCAGGATTAATGTTTAAATTCAGAATTGGGGTGCAGTTCTGACATTTCCCAATAAAAGCAGAATATCAGTAAAGGCCTAGATTTAAATCTGATCTGTGATGAACTTAGAAATAAATTGAAGAGCGCTAAATTTAAACACTATGTATGAATTAATTGAAAGCTCAGTATTAGATGAAATTTGAGAATATTCTGTCCTAAATAGTACTGGGTGTGTCAGTCCAATTTATATATTAAGACTGCTAAAATGTATATGGGAGCCTGTTCTGTCTTTAAAGGGAAATCGTGCAGTAACAGTGTTACCTGTTTTAATATTTGTCCTGATCCATTTCTTTTGTATATAGGATTACTCACTAGCAGCATGAAGTTCTTTTTTTTTTTTTTTTTAAAGATTTTATTTATTTATTTGAGAGAGAGAGAGCACACCATGAGCAGGGGGAGGAGCAGAGGGAGAAGGAGAAGCAGATTCCCCGCTGAGCAGGGAGCCCTATGCCGGGGCTTAATCCCAGGACCCTGAGAACATGACCTGAGCTGAAGGCAGACACTTAACCGACTGAGCCACCCAGGTGCCCTGTAATATGAAGTTCTTAAATGTATTAGAACAAAATAATCTTTAATGGGGAAATTATAAATTTTATTGACATGGTATGATTTTTTTATGGTAGAAATGTCCCAACAAATTATACTTCACAGTGAAACATTTTTAAAGGTCTGTGTATTTATTAAGAAAAGGACTAAATCTGTTGTATATTTATTTATTTATTTATTTATTTATTTTTTTTTTTTTTTAAAGATTTTATTTATTTATTCATGAGAGACAGAGGAGGAGAGAGAGAGAGGGAGAGAGAGAGAGAGAGAGAAGCAGAGGGAGAAGCAGGCTCCCAAGGAGCAGGGAGCCCGATGCGGGACTCGATCCCAGGACCCCGGGATCATGACCTGAGCCGAAGGCAGAAGCTTAACCATCTGAGCCACCCAGGCGCCCTCTGTTGTATATTTAAATATGATATAATATGAATAGGTAACAGTTGAGCAGAATGTTAAGGACGTTCCTATAAGAATAAGATCCATAGTTATGGTTGAAATAGAGGGAAAATAAAAAGTCCTTTAAGGAGCTAGACTTAAATATGCCAGTCAAGTATCATGAATTTATCTATCTTTACAACTTTGAGATTAATTATGTTAAATCTTCCCTAGAATATAAGGTATTTTGAAACCCATTAATTTATGATAAATTAGATGTTTGCTTCAGATTTTCATGGCTTCTGAATTATAAATTAGTTATATATGAGGTAATCTGATAAAAGTAGTAAAACAGTCTAAATCTTTTTCATCCATAAGTAACTTTCTTAAGTAATTAAATTATGTTAAGTAATTACATAGGAGCCTCACTGCAGTATATTTTCCTATACATAATACTTTCCTATGCTCAGTGTATTATGTACTATAGAAGGTGTGTCCTAATTTAGCTTCTTTTTTCTGATAGAAAAGTGTGGTATAGTAGATTTTATTTTTTTTTTAAATTATTTATTTTTATTTATTTGAGAGAGAGAGAGAGAGAATGAGAGATAGAGAGCACGAGAGGGAAGAGGGTCAGAGGGAGAAGCCGACTCCCTGCTGAGCAGGAAGCCCGATGCGGGACTCGATCCCGGGACTCCAGGATCATGACCTGAGCCGAAGGCAGTCGCTTAACCAACTGAGCCACCCAGGCGCCCCAAGTGTGGTATAGTAGAAAGAGAATGGCTTTCATATATACATAAAATAGAACAAAAGTTTTGTGAAGCAATACATAGCATTATATACAGTACACGTTAACATTTTCTGTTCTATACTATTATGTTATATAAATTTTGGCCTTGACCCACTCAGTAAATTTATTTCATATCCCATTGATGTTTGATGAGGTGTGCTGTGGAATATGCTATAGTTTTAGTGAACTAACAATTTAGAAATATTATATAATGTTTAACAAGACCTAGAATGGAACTGTTCGTATTTGATGGATTTTCCTGGGATTATTTTTTCTTTTTTCACTCAAACATAGCATTTGATTGAATGGTTGGTTCTGCAGCTAAAGTTGCAGGGTTTTGGGTTTTTTTTTTTTTCCCCTCTTCTGTTAGTAAAAACTGACAAATGTTTTAGAATGGTATACATGTATTTATGATAACATCTTTATATTTCCATCATAATAACTATAATTTTAATTGACTTTAGCAAGTATATGAAATGTATTTTTGAGTTCTATATGTTTATAAAAGTATTTACATAAAGTATTTCAATTTGGATTTCTAATGGATCTACATTTTAATATTTTAAGTATTGCATTCTACTTAACAGTGTTTCTCAAACTTAGGTGAAACACCTAAATATCAGACTGTTCTTAGCTGAACAATATGTTCTTTGTGAAATACCACCTTGAAATCTTGATATTTTTATTTTCATAAAAATATTTATTTGAGAGAGAGAGTGAGAGAGCATGAGAAGTGGGAGGGTCAGAGGGAGAAGCAGACTCCCTGCTGAGTGGAGACCTGACACGGGGCTCGATCCTGGTACTGTAGTATCATGATCTGATCCGAAGGAAGACACCTAACAGACTGAGCCAACCAGGTGCCCCAAGAGTCTCATTTTAGATACAGACAGAATGAGGTTGAAGGTAAAAGGATGGAAAAAGATATTCCATTCAAATGCTAAAAACCAAAGAGAGCTGGAGTAGCCATATTATCAGAAAAAAAATCAATTTTTTTTAAAGATTTTATTTATTTATTTGAGAGACAGAGAATGAGAAATAGCACAAGAGGGAAGAGGGTCAGAGGGAGAAGCAGACTCCCCGCCGAGCAGGGAGCCCGATGCGGGACTCGATCCCAGGACTCCAGGATCGTGACCTGAGCCGAAGGCAGTCGCTTAACCAACTGAGCCACCCAGGCGCCCCAGAAAAAAATCAATTTTAAGTCAAAAAAGTTTGTTATATATTGATGCAGGCTTCAATTCCTCAGGAAGATAAAACAATTATAAGCGTATATGTATTTAACAACGGAGAGTAATATATGAAGCAGAAATGGAAAGATTTGAAGGGAGTGATAGATAGTTCTCCATTAATAATTGGAGACTTTAATACTGCATTTCAGTGATGAATAGAACAACCAGACTGAAGATCAACAAAGAAATAGAGGACTTGAACAATGCTCTAAACCAATTATACCTAAAACAGACATGTTAATACACTGTACAACAGAATATATATCCTTTTCAAGGGCACGTGGAAGATTTTTTTTTTTAAAGATCTTATTTATTTATTTGACAGAGAGATACACAGCAAGAGAGGGAACACAAGCAGGAGGAGTGGGAGAAGGAGAAGCAGGCTCCCTGCAGGCTCCCCGCAGAGCAGGGAGCCTGATGCGGGGCTCCATCCCAGGACTGTGGGATCATGACCTGAGCCAAAGGCAGATGCTTAACAACTGAGCCACCCGTGTGCCCCAAGGGCACATGGAACATTTTCAAGATTAGACCATATTTGGACCACAAAACAAGTGTTAATAAGTTCAAAAAGATTAAAATCATGCAGGTGTCTTCTGTGATCACAAGGAAATAAATCTAGAAATCAGTAACAAAAGGAAAACTAAAAAATATGTAAATATGTGGAAATTAAACAACATACTCTTACACAATCAGTGGATCATAGAGGAAATCATAAGAGAAATTGGAAAATACCTTGAAGTGAATGAAAATTAGGGCACAATATACCAAAAGTTATGAGATGCAACAAAAGCAGTGCTCAGAGGGAAATTCATGGCTGTGAAAGCTTACATTACAAAGGAAGAAAAATCTAAGATAACCAAAAAAAAACAAAGGAAGAAAAATCTGAAATTAGTAACCTAAATGCATACCTGAAGGAACTTGAAAAAGAAGAGCAAACTAAACCCAAATTTAGCAGAAGGAAGGTAATAATGATCAGAGCAGAGATAAATGAAGTAGGAAAAGGAACAGCTATAGAGAAAATGGATGAGACCACAACTAGTTTTTCTGAAAATAATAACAAAAATGACAAAAATTTAAGTAGTCTAAGAAAAAAAGAGGGAAGACTCAACTTACTAAATCAGAAATTTAAGCATGAACATTACCACCAACTTTATAGAAATAAAAAGCATTCTAGAAAATGTTGAGCAATTACCAGCAAACTGGAGAGCCTAGATGAAATGGGCAAATTCCTAGAAATACACAAATTACAAAAACCAACCCAAGAAGAAGTAGAAAATCTGAATAGACTTCTAACAAGTAAAGGAGATTGAACCAGTAATACAAATCCTTCCAACAAAGAAAAGACAGAGACCAGATGGCTTCTCTGGTGGATTTGCTGAAACATGTAAAGAGTTAATACCATTCCTCCTTAAACTTCCAAAATGTTTGAGGCAGCAGTACTTCCTAACTCCTATGAGGACATTATTAGCCTGATTCTGAAGCCAGACAAGGAACTACCAGAAAAGACAATTACAGACTAATATCCTTAATGAGTATAAATGCAAAAATTCTCAACAAAATAGCAAAGAGAAGCCAGCAGCATATTGAAAGTGATTCATTCCTTGATTGCAAGTGTGACTTAGCATATAAAAATTGATCAATCTAATATACCACATTACTAGAATGGAGGAAGAAAAATATAATCCTCTTAATTGGTATAAAAATGCATTTGGTGATTCCAGTACCTTTCCATGATAAAATCACTCAATAAACTAGGAATAGAAGGATACTTCCTCAACATAATAAAGCCCATTTATGAAAAAATTATGATTAATACCATACTCAGTGGTGAATGATTGAAAACTTCCCCTAAGTTCAGGAACAAAACCAGGATGCCCATTTTGCTATTTCTCTTTAACATTGTACTAGAAATTCCAGCCAGAGTAATTGGGCAAGAAAAAAGAAATGAAAGGCATTAAAATTGGAAAAGAAGTAAGACTATCTCAGTCCACAGATGACATGGTTTTATACAGCATACCTCAGAGATATTGCAGGTTCGGTTCTAGACCACTGCAGTAAAATCAATATTGCAATAAAGCAAGTCAAATGAATTTGATTTCCCAGTGCATCTAAAAGTCAAGCTTACATTAAATTGTAGTCTACTAAGTGTGCAGTAGCATTATGTCTAAAACAATAATGCACATACCTTAATTTAAAGCTACTTTATTATTACTATTATTATTATTTATTTTTATTTATTTGAGAGAGAGAGAATGAGAGCCAGAGAGCACAAGAGGGAAGAGGGTCAGAGGGAGAAGCAGACTCCCTGCCGAGCAGGGATCCCGATGTGGGACTCGATCCCAGGACTCCAGGATCATGACCTGAGCCGAAGGCAGTTGCTTAACCAACTGAGCCACCCACGCGCCCAAAGCTACTTTATTATTGAAAAGTGCTAACCATCATCTGAGCTTTCAGGGAGTCATAATCTTTTTGCTGGTGGTTTTGCCTCGATGTTGCTGGCACTGATCAGGGTGGTGGTTGCTTAAGTTTGGGGTGGCTGTGGCAGTTCCTTAAAATAAGACAGTAGTGAAGTTTGCTTCATCAGTTGCTTTTTCCTTCATGAATGATTTCTCTGTAGCATGCAATGCTGTTTGATAGCATTTTACCCATGGTAGAAATTCTTTCAGAATTGGAGTCAGTCCTCTAAAACCCCGCTGCTACTTTATTAGCTAAGTTTATATAATATTCTAAAACCTTTGCTGTCATTTCAGCAACCTTCACAGCATCTTCACCAGGAGTAGATTACATCTTAAGACTTTCTTTGCTTATCCATAAGAAGCAACTCTTCATCTGTTAATGTTTTATCATGAGATTGCAGCAATTCTGTCACATCTTCAGGCTCCACTTCTCATTCTAAAGAAAGTATAAGTGTATATCTTTATGACCTTGAATTTGGTCATGATTTCTTAAATATGACACCAAAGGACAGGCAACAATGTAAAAAACATAAACTGGACTTGATTAAAATTAAAAACTTGTGTTTCGATGAATATTCTCAGTGAACAGACAACCCACAAAATGAAAATATTTGTAAATCGTATATCTGAAAAGGGTGTAATATCTAGAATATCTAAAGGACTGTTACAGCTCAAGATCAACAAAATCTCTCCCAAGAACTCAATTGTAAAGTGGGCAAAATACTTGAATTGAATATACTTTTATCCAAAGAAGAGATATAGATGGCTAAGAAGCACATGAGAAGATACTCAGCGTCATTAGTCATTAGAGAATTGCAAATCAAAACCACAATGAGTTGACACTTTACACTTACTCTGATATAAATAAGCCCAAACTAACCAAAAAAAAAAAAAAAACCCAGAAAATAACAAAGTCTTGCTTTGGGTGTGGAGGAATTGGAACTTTGTACATTGCTAGTGGGAATGTAAAATGGGGCACCTGTGTGGAAAACATTTTGGTGGTTCCTCAAAAGATTACAGAATTACCATATGACTGGGCAGTTCCACCCTAATTGAAAACAGTGACTGAAATAGGTACTTATTTATATTAATTTTCATAGCAACATTATTCATAATAATCAAGGTGTGGAAGCAACCCAAGTGACCATTAAGAGATGAGTGAGTAAACAAAATATATATATGCGTGTGTAATGGAATATTATTTAGCTGTATAATGGAATGAAATGCTGATACAGGTTACCACATGAATGAACCTTGAAAACATACGCAAAGTTAAATAGGCTAGACATAAAGAACAAACATAGTATGATTCTACTTATATAAAATATCTAAAATAGACAAATTTCATAGAGATGTAACAACAATAGAGGTTTTCAGGGGCTGGGGGAATTAGGGAATGGGGAGTTGTTGCCTAATGGGTAGAGAGTTTGGGGTGATGATAAAGTTTTGGAAATAGATACAGTGATGGTTGCATAACACTGTCAATGTAATTAATGTCACTGAATTAAATACCGAAATATGAGTAAAATGGCAATTTTTATGTTCTATATATTTTACCACAAAGGAGAAAAAGAAATATCTGCTTTTAGGTTCTAGAATTGTATAAGATAAAGGAAAATGTCAGTCTCATCTAATTTATCTTTACATATCCCAGTGATGTTCAGTCAATTAGGGAATGTATTCAGCATCTACTTTGTGTCAGGCACTATTCATATATTCTACCTATATTTTCCTATGTTTAATTCCTTTTTTTATTCACATCCACTCTATGAGATAGGTATTAATCCTTTTTTATAGATGAGGAAGCAGTTACAGAGAGATCATAAGTAACTTATCTGAGGTGAAGTAGTAAGTGATAGGACTGACACTCTATCCAGGGGTGTCTAGAGTTCATACTAAATCTACTTAGTTCTTCCCTCCACTTTTCAGATGACATGGCACATGTTTTATCCCTATAATGATAATTGATGTTTATTAGACTGAAAAACTAGAGATCTTGAAAAGTCTTTTTTATCAAAATGTGTTTAGTTAAAGGATATTTTAAGTATTCTTTCTAAATTAGCATCACAAGTAAATATATGTTGGTTGCTTTTTGTATATGCTACACAATTGAGTCTTCACAACAGCACTGAGGTGGTATTTCAAGGTGAAAAATGGAATCTCTTTTAAGTTAAGGAACTTGTCCCAGGTTCATAAAGCTGGGAAGGTACAGAGCCAATATTCTCTTTCAATTCTGCTTGATCTCTGAATCATATCATGTGGTATCATGTCTAGGATTTTATACTGGGATGTCCAATTCTAGAGAGTCCAGTGACTAGAGAGTATTTTTCATTTATGACTAGAAATGTAGAGCCTTTATTATAACGCCAAGAGGCTTTTTTGTCCTGGAAATTCATCTTTGTAGCATTTCTGAAACATTCCCTTTACATGGATCCTAATGAATAGTTTTCTAATAGCTTCCTTCTTTGTCCATTAATAATAATTAATAATGATACATAACATTTATTAAGCACTTTTATATGTCTTATAGTATGCCAATTAGCATTTCTATGTACACTGTCATTTTTTAATCTTCTCAACAACTCTGTGAGTATAGGTAGGCGTAGGCATTGTTATAATTCAGTATAAGCCTGATGGGCCTGAGAATAGAAATTGGTCAGTTAACTGAAAATCAGTTAAATAATGGAGTCACAAAAATCAATGTGTATCATAAACATTTTCATTAAGAAACTATATAAATGTAATTCATTAGTGAGTCTTTTGATATATGGTTAAGGCCTTTTTCTAGAGTTAGAGATGGATAGAGTTTGGACTTTTTTTGCTTAAACTATAACAATGATGTGGCCTCCGTGATTTTTAGTTGTTTTTTCATTGAAATGGTACAGGAACTTAAAACTACTAATGAAGGAATATGAGTGCAGCTTTGTTCAGAATGTGATTTTTCCAGTATAGATGATCATCAGCTTACCATGGGATTACATTCAATGAATCCATCATAAATTGAAAATCCCTGAAGTCAAAAATGCATTTAGATTTTTTTAGAGGAGAGGGAAGGGCAAAGGGAGAAGAGAGAGAGAGAATATTTTTATTTTTTAAAAGACTTTAAAAAATTATTAGAGAGAGAGAGCAAAGTGAGTGAGAGAACACGAGTTGGGGGGAAGGGGCAGAGGGAGAGGGAGAAGCAGACTCCCTGCTGAGCAGGCAGCCTGATGTGGGGGCCCCAGACCCTGAGATCATGACCTGAGCCAAAGGCAGATGTTGAACCCACTGAGCCACCTAGGTGCCCAGGGAGAGAGAGAATTGTAAGCAGACTCCATGCCCAGTATGGAACCAGGTGCTGGGACTGGATCTCTCAACCCTGAGATCATACCCGAACCGAAATAAGAGTCGGATGCCTAACCAACTGAGCCACCCATGCACCTCCAAAAATGTATTTAATACACCCACCCTACCTAACATCATATACTAGCTGACCTTAAACTTGCCCAGAGAACCCTTACATTAGCTTACAGCTGGGCAAAAATCGTGTAACACAAAGTTTATCTTGTAATAAAGTGTTGAATATCTCATGTTTTATTGAATATTTTATGAAAGTGAAAAACAGAATGGCTCTATGGGTTAGAATGATTTTAAGTGCACTGGTTGTTTACTGTTGTAATTACATGGCTGACTGGGAACTGCGGTTCCCTGCTGCTGCCCAGCGTCAAGAGAGACTATCATACTGCATATTGCCAGGCTGGAAAAAGATCAAAGTTCAAAATTCGAAGTAAGGTTTCTGCTGAATGTGTATTGCTTTCGCATTATCTTAAAGTAAAGAAATCATAAGTCAAACCATCCTAAGTTGGGGACCATTTGGTTGTCTTACCCGAAACTCATTCAACAGCAGCTTTTTATGGCTTGCTTTCATTGAATGCAAAACATTCAACCTAGTTTTTATAGCAACAGCTTTCTTTTTCCTTCTTTTTAAGTCAGTTTATTTATTTCTTAATGTAATTCTGTTATAAAAATTACAATCAGAAAAAAACAGGTTTGGGAACAAACATCCCTGCTTCTTGGTAGTTTCTTTCCTCACTTTTATTGACACTTGCTGTTTCAGTGTGTTGATAACATTTACCATTTTAACCATTTTTAAGCATACAATTCAGTGGCACTAAGTACATTTACAATGTTGTGTAACTATCACCAATATCTATTTCTAAAACTTTTTCATTATTCCAAAGAGTAATTCTGTACCAATTAAACAGTTACTTTGTATCCTCCTTGTCTTTCTCCCTCATCTCCTAGGAAGCTGTTTTGAGTTCTCTTTTTATGAATGCCTGTTCAAGCTCTCCCATATAAGTGGAATCATACAATATTGATTATTTTGTGTCTGACTTATTTCACTTGACATGTTTTCAAGGTTCATGTATGTTGTAGCATATAACAGTTTCATTCCTTTCCATGGCTAAGATTCCATTGTATGTATAAACTACATTTTTTTCTATTCATCTCTTGATAGACACTTAATAGCTTTCTGTGTTTTTAAAGTTAAATTGGAAAAGTTTTGTTCACAATATTTTCTTAGTTGAAACATTAATGACAGAGGCTTTTGGGGAATTAGTGCTAACAGCATTTTTGTTGGTTTTCTAAAAAATAAAATGTCTTTTCAGAGTAATAGAGTAATCAAGTGATTAGTCCATATGTGTTAAAATACATTATTTCATATATGAATTTTCATTTACTCTGAATTTTAATTATACACCATGCCAATACAATTAAAAAAACTAGTATTGGTACATATTTTGGGAAGTACGTGGCATATTTTCATTGTATTGAATGGAATTTTTTTTTAAATAAAGCAAAGTTGAATGATACAAATGTAGGGAAAAGATTGAAATTTGAGTCCTTAAAGTGGGTCAGATGAGTGGCATTTTGAAATATTTGCATTGCTTTCTTCCATATCTCATTGTCTGTGTTACTGTACTACAAATGATGAAACTAATGAATCAAATTATAAAGTTGACATTTTTATGATTTTTATAAATATGAACAGTTAGCCTAGATGGGTGAAGTTGCTAGAAGATATGGATTGAATTTTATTCATTGTTCTCATTTGCATGTGTATAATAATTACAGTGGTGACAGTTGGGAGTGGAAAGTAAAGTAGAAGGAATAACTTTACTTTTCTAGTGCAGGCAGCATATTTTAAAAATATTTTCTTAACAATGGTTTTGAGCAACTTTCATGTTGACATTGGAAAACCTAATCTTGTTTTTATCCCATAACATTGTTGTTTCAGTTGTCTAGATCCATTGTCCATTGAAGTATACTCTTCCTAAGATTTTGTTTTATTATAAAAATAACCTGGTGATAACAGATAGCTTCTTTTTTTTTTTAAGATTTATTTATTTTCGAGAGAGTGAGAGATAGCGAGCAAGTTGGGGGGGAGGGGCCCGACAGAGAGTGGGAGAGAGAATCTCAAGCAGTCTCCCCACTGAGCATGGAGCGCTGTGTGGGGCTTGATCTCACAACCCTGAGATCATGACCTGAGCCGAAACCAAGAGTTGGCTGCTTAACTGACTGAGCCACCCAGGCACCCCACAGATGGCTTCTTAAAACAGATTCTCTTTTATAAATTCTCAAGGGTAGTGTGCAGTATTTTAATTAAAATTTGAAATGGCTGGGAAAATCATCTCCCAACATTTTATAGAAAAATTCGAAAAAAAGCTTTGGATGTGTTTGAGCAAATTTGTGAATAATCTTGAATGATTATTATAAAGAAGAAGAGAATGAATCAAGAACAATCCATTTTCTATTTATTCAGTTCATTTGTAGTTTTGATTGCTGTCACATGTGAAAATGAACTATGGCTTAATGGGTGGATGGAGTGGATTCTTTTAAGTGATGGAGTGACCACCGGCACCCTTTTCATTAAACACTTTCCTTCAGGGTTGACTGTGGGTGCCTTTGACACATTATATTTCTTCCTGAGTTACAGAGGGGTCTTCTATCACTATTCATCTGACTTTTACCTTTTCTAGGTACCCAGATACTGAACTGATGTTGGTAAAAATTCAGAACTTCTTAAATGATATACTTGGGTTCTGTGTCTTAGGCCCATAAGACCATTTACTTGGATGAAGAGTGAGAGTTAGGACTGTACCTGGTATGAATGCCAGATACAAGTAGCAATGAAAGGCAGGCTGGGTGAGAATGGAGAGGTGTGGTTGGAGCTAAAATTCCACAAGGTTGATAATCTCCATTACCTGGAAGGGCCCACAAGCAGCAGTTTCCCAGTACCCAACCAAGGTAAGTGGTGATATTCATCTAGTCAATATCAACCAGATAAGATATTTTTATCTGATGATGAGTAGTTAACATTTCAGAGTGTTCTTTGGTAAGGTAGAAAGTAATATGGAGATAATTTTGAGGTGTTTGTAGATCCTTTAGGTACTGATTTTTGCTGGGATAAGAATTAATGAGGGTGAACTATTTACTTGATACAGAAGGAGATGGATTATAATTTAGGGTTTTCTATCTTGGCACTGGTTCCTGCGGGGTTTCTTCTAGTGGGTTTCTGCTCTGGTAAGTTGTTTTTCTGTGTCCACCTTTTTGTCCCTCTAATTTCGGGGACAGAGGTTTTCTTTGTAACCTCACTTCTCTAAGAAGAGTTGTTGATTTTTCTGTTTGTTAAGCTTTTTACTTGTTGTTAGTATGGATTGGTGACTTCTAAGTTCCTCACATGCTAGACTGGAAACTGCAGGTTGTTTTTTTTTTTTAAAAGGCATTACTATTATTGTATGATGATCTTGATCTTGTTTATACTCAGTTTTATGCTTTCATATGGTATATTTGTGTAAAGTCCAAGGTCTTTAACTTGAATAATCTTGAATAGGCCTTATACTGGAGCTTGGTTCTTACTCCATAGTACCACTTTTTTGGTACCTCATCTGGTAGCCAGGACTCTCCATCTTGGTAGGGCCAGAGCTTCAATGTCTCTAGCACAGTCTTTCTGAATAGAGAATTCCATACCTAGAAGAGTTATATACCCCTTCTATGATTTTTAGGTAGAGGACTGATTTGGCATGCTGACAGGGATATGCATATAAGCCTTGGTTGATGCCCTCTGAATGTTTCCCTATGGACAGTGGACAAGACAGTTGCAGCATTGAGAGATCTGAACAACATTAGCAAAACTGGGGAATATACTGGATAAAATGATTGATTCTCCAATGACTGGATAGTTGGAACCCTAGGACATTTATAGTTGGGGTAATGTGATTAGTTCAGATAGGCACTCATGGAAATGCAGTCTTGTCTCTCATGCCCAGTGATGATGTCTAGAATAGAACCTCAGTTTCTGCAGTGAGAGTAAATGACAGTAATTATTCCCTGAGACACTCTTTTCTGATAAGTTTCTGGGGCTCTCCTACTGCTAATGTCTGTTGAAGCCATCCACATCGTTATTTGTGTATGGCTACCCTTATATGGAAAGTCACTTGTTTGTGTATAAGTCCATCAAAGACACTTAAGATCAAAATGCCAGGTAATCAGCTTAAAACGTTCTTGTAGGCTGCAGCAGTGACTTACATGTGTTAACATGAGACTCTGACAACCTGTCTACACAAGCTAATGTCTAAGATCCTACTAGATACCTTATTCACTCCTTTTTTTTTTTTTGAGGTTTTATTTATTTAAGAGAGAGCTTGAGCGCATGAGCGGGGGGGGGAGGGGCAAAGGGAGAAGCAGACTCCCCGCTGAGCAGGGAGCCCGATGTGGGGCTTGATCCCAGGACCCTGAGAGTATGACCTGAGCCGAAGGCAGTCGCTTAGCTGACTGAGCCACCCAGGCACCCCTCATTCACTCCTGTGTAGTTTCTGTTGTATATTTCAGTGATCCTGGTTGGGGCTCTTAGTGTTGAGGCCTCTTAACTTCCTAGGATCTGAACAAATTAAAAGGAGAAAGGAATAGAGATAGAGGAAAAATATCAAATCAACTTTATTACTCAGAAAGGCTAGATTGGAGAATACTGCTTAGAAATAGAGTTAAATGGGCTTGTTAACTCCGGAGTTTGGCCAGCAGACCCACTCATCATCACCTAGGCCAGACCAGCAGAGTGGCCCGCAAATGTAGTAGAGATGCTCATTTGCCATGGGCAGTTTGTTTCCAGGGGAAGAAGGATAGAGATGAGCTGAACATGTCCAGTTCATTAAACACAAACTAATCAGTGGAGAGACAAGGAATTAGACAAATTGGACTTTCTTCAGAAGGAAGCAATTCCCTTCCAAGCCCATCTGTATTTTCTTGATTTATGTATTTTAGACTATCTCGGCTGATTCCTTACTATGGAAGATGAGAATTTAGCTTATTTACCCTTCCTTGTCTAGGATCCTATTTTCTTATCTTCCCAAATAATTATTTTATAATTTTGATTAAGTATTTGGTATTTGTACTTTATAATTATGTACCTACCTTTTTTTCTCTATGGAATTTTGTTATTATTGCAATTAATAAATGTCTTTTTGTCCCCTTTAGTTTACTTATTTTTAATGGTCTTAACACAAATGGAGCTAAAAGTTTTTCCACAGTTGCATTAGTATATCAATATGTAGATACTTAGTCAAATATATCTTCTTATAGCAGATTTTCTGGGGATAGTCTGAAGGCACCATTTTGGACTTTTTGCATACAAGTGTCTTGCATTAATGATCATCTGAGTATCTTAACCTTTACCATTTTCTTTAAGGTTTTCCTGATCTTGTAGTTGTATTAGATATCCTATTAGATGTCATATGTTCTTTCTCTTGGTGTACTCTTTTGTTTTGTAGAGCACAGATTCTAGTAGCTTCCTGATAAAGAATATATGGGAGGTAAATCCTTTGAGAACTTGCATGTCTGAAAACGTTTCTGTTCTGTCCTCACACTTAGTTCATAGTCTGAATCCTGAGTATAGGATCCTAGGTTTGAAGTGCTTTTCCTTCAGAATTTGATGTCATTGCTCTGTTACCTTCTCTCAGTGCTGTCTTTAAGAAGTTTGAAGCCTAAAATCCAAATCCTTTGTATGCAATCTGTTTGTTTCTGGAAGTCTGTAGAATCTTTTTTTGTACTCTTTAATTCTGACATTTTGTGTTGATTTGCCGTGCCATGGGTCTGTTTTTGTCATTTGTGCTGGACATGTAAGTGAGCCCTTTCAGTCCATACCATTTCATCCTGGAACATTTTATAGAATTATTTATTTGAATTTCTTCATTTTCACCTTATAAACTTTCACATCATCCCCACGTTTTTAGCAGTATGCTTTTGCTGTCAGCTATGCATGGTGTACCTCAGTCCAAAAACCCTGTGTTTTACTGACCGCAGTGAACTCGTCTTTTTGCTTTGTGTGAGAGTGGACTTTGCAGTGATGGGGAGGTAATCTGATGGTTAACTACTCTTTAAATAGACTTTAAAGAATCCTGGCGTTTTTAATGCCAACTGCATCCTCAGTGACAGATGTGTGTGAGCCCATGAGGAATTTTGTTATGATTATCAAGTTGCTTTTAGATTTTCCCCACTGTTGGCTTTGGAGTCAGCCTTTTTAGGTGTAAGTAATGTGCCATTGTACATTTGTTCTTGAAATATATGTGCTTTTATGCATTATAAGATCTGGTAGTGGATCTAATGAATATAATGAACACTGATGAACAAAAATGGTATTCCATGATATCTGCAACAGCAGTAATATTACAGTACACAAAGTCATATGTACTGCTAAAATACTGTGATTTTTTTGTTTACATTAATAAGTGAAGCAAAGGCTAGAGTTCATGTAGAGGATAGTATGAAAATTAAAATGTACTCCTTTTTCTCATCTGCTTTCCTGGAATCCGTGAAGTCTATCTGTGGACCCAATTTAGAATTCCTGAATTAACTGGAACATGGTGGTATATGAGACCATAATCATGGTTTCCCACATTCGTCCATTTTTCTCAAAGAGGCCTCTTTACATCACATAACCAGGATTAGCCTTTTCATTCATTCAGTAAATATTTACTGAGTATCAGCTAAGTTAAGCATGAGACACTGGGCTGCAGGGATAGTTAGTTATTAGGCAAACTTCTGTCTTCATGGAGTTTACATTTCTAGTGGAATATGTAGTTGGTTATAGTGTGACCTAGATGAAAATAACATAGTGTAACTATATCAGTGCTCCTGGAAAAATAACTGAATTCACATATCATTGCTTTACTTGAAACCAGAACTTGAAAGTTTTCTTTAATCATTAAAGTAACATTTATTTTTAAAAAGACGTGAGAAGATTGATAGGCAGAAAAAAAAAACATGCATTATTGCACTAATCAGAAAACACTGTTATCACCTTGGTGTAATTTCAGTCTCCTTTCTGTACACATATGCACATATATATATTTATGCTTAATTTGTTAACAAAAATTGGATTATATTATAAAAAGTTGTGTAAAATTTTCATTTTTGTCAAGTGTGTACTTCATTTTTAATGGCTGTATAATCAGTTTTCTGAAAACACTGTAATTTGTATCTTTAGGTTGTTTTCTATACTTTACTATTAAAAAAATCCCTTTTGCTAATTTCTTATAACTAAATCTTAGCCAAATACTTTTATTTAATTCCAACAGTTTATTATTAAAAAATTTATATGTATGGAAAATTTGAAAGAATTTTACAGTGAACACCTATATATCCACTACCTAGATTGTATAATTAACATCTTTTTTGTATTTCTTTTAAGTTTTTATTTTAATTGCAGTTAACATACAGCATTATGTTAGTTTTAGGTGTACAATATAGTAATTCAGCAGTTCCATACATCTCCCTGTGCTCATCATGACAAGTGCACTCCTTAAACCCCCTCACCATTTAACCCATCCTCCTACCCTATAATTAACATTTTAGTATGCTTCCTTTATCACATAATCTATCCATTTATCTATCCCTCTGTAGTTAATTTTTTGGTAAAGCTGAGTCATATTTTTTTATTTATGCTGAGTAGCCCTCCAGGAAGTTTTTAGTATTAATTTATACTCTTACCAGTGGTATATTGCACACTTTGAATCCTTGCTGACACTGAGTTTTATTATTTAATGTAATTTTTTAGATAATATTTGATAGTAGGCTTTTTCTAAATAAATTTTTTATTTGCTTTTTAAGATTTTATTTATTTATTTGACAGAGACATAGTGAGAGAGGGAACACAAGCAGGGGGAGTGGGAGAGGGAGAAGCAGGCCTCCTGCCAAGCAGGAGCCCAATGTGGGGCTCAATCCCAGGACCCTGGGACTATGCCTGAGCTGAAGGCAGATGCTTAACGACTGAGCCACCCAGGCGCCCCATAAGTTTATTTTCGTTCTAAAATGACTCTATTCATATGTAATACTCATAAAACAGCATTCATTTATAGTTTGCTTTGATCATCTAATCTCTCCTGTAGCTTTTGAAAAGAAATGTATGTAATTTGTTCTTTATGATACTTAATGGTTTTAATGGGAACATTTTACCTGTTCAGTAACTATTTAAGGTACATTTGGGATTTCAATGGGAAATCATTAGTCCTTTTGTTTTCAGTTTATGCACTGCCTTTGTAAGTACTCTAAAATATTATCTATAGCATATTCAGACTTTTTTCTCTTTCACAGAGTAGGTGAGCTGATGGAGAGAAATTATTGGGGTAATCAGAAGTAGAAGTAGAGTCTAATGAATTAAATATTCTTTCACTCATTAGACTTTGTCTCACTTCTTGGACCTTTGTTTTATTCCTTGGAACTGAGCCCCACTAGTGTAACAATATAACTGATTCAAGAGAAATAAAAATGTTAATTTGAGGTAAATGTTAAGGAATCTAGGCACCTTGGGTAGGTATATAGTATGAGGTAGTTTCATGAAGCAAGGAAGTAATTAGAAGATGATAAGGCTTACAGAATATTGTTTTATAGATTGCCTACATTCTGTTTTATTTTAAAAGTTTATATTTAACTTTGGTATGGCTATTTTAAAAAATTATATGGAAATCCCACTAGGAATATGTTATCTTTGTTATTTTCTGAGCATTCAGTCAAATCTCTTTGTTTACAGCTGGGCTCAAAGTGCAGAGAACTCAAAGATATACATTTCGGCCAGTGTTACAAGATCTCAGATGAAGGCATGATCGTCATAGCTAAGGGGTGTCTGAAATTACAAAGAATATACATGCAGGAAAACAAATTAGTAAGTACTTGTTATCATCCTTGTGTTTTTTATTTTGTTTCTAACCTTTGATTTCCTTATAACTTAGCTTACAAATTTTTATCTTCTTATTTTGGTGGTTCAGAGGCAAATACTACTTAAAGGAAGAATCCTCTCAAAACAATGATTTTATAAATTGATCCTATAACTCTGTAGGTGCTTTTATGTGGTATTGCATGTTAAAAATTCCTCATTAGCATATGCTAATATGTTTTTGTCTTAAGTTCTGATACTGAACTAACTCAGGTAAATTGGAAAAAAGTATATTTAGTTGCTAAATATAAGTATGTGGTTGTTGTTCCTTCTGATTCCCTAGGGATTGTAATGCTTCTGGGTAGAATTTTTTACTTTTTTTTTTTTTTTTAGAATTTTTTACTTTTAAGGAAGATGTACACATGTGAAATAGAGCCTTTCACTTAGTATGGTGAAAAATGGGATTTAGTAAACTGAGGCAGATAATCTTGGTAGTTATATAGGTTTTATATTCTAAGCACATACATATATAGCTCATTCACACTTAATGTATGATATATATTTAAAACCATTTAATTTTCTTTTATTGAGATATAATACACATACCATAAAATTCTCCCTTTTAAAGTGTTACAACTCATTGGTTTTTAGTATATTCACAAAGTTGTGCAATCATCATCACTAATTCTAGAACAGGTTCATTATCCCCAAAGGAACTCTGTGCTCATTAGTTGTCACTCTCCATTCCCTGGCTTCCTCCAGCTTCTGGGACCTGGTAATCTACTTTCTGTCTCTATGGATTTGCCTGTTCTAGGCATTTCATACAAATGGAATTACATAGTATTTGGTATTTTGTGTCTGGCTTCTTTCACTTAGCAATGTTTTTCTTTTTTAGATTTTATTTATTTATTAGAGAGAATGAGAGCCAGAGAGCACGAGAGGGAAGAGGGTCAGAGGGAGAAGCAGACTCCCCGCTGAGCAGGGAGCCTGATGTGGGACTCGATCCCGGGACTCCAGGATCATGACCTCAGCCAAAGGCAGTCGCTTAACCAACTGAGCCACCCAGGCGCCCACTTAGCAATGTTTTCAATGTTCATTCATGTAGTAGCATGTATCAGAGCTTCAATCTTTGTAATGGTTGAGTAACACTCCAAATCTTTTAAATTTTGATGATAGGTACATAGTATAAGTTAACAGAAAAAGTTGTCATTAGGCTCGAGGCACTAGTAGATTTTTTAATGTTGAGAAAAAGTATACTTTAAAATGTAGGCAAGGTGGTGGTGCATATTTACGAAGGAGACCTGCTATTTAATTGTATTTCCCAAATAAAGCGATCTTTTTGTTGCCCCTTGGAATTAGTTTACAAAATTTGATAAACATATCTCATAAATTAATGTAAATTTTGAAAGGTCTCTAGAAGTGTCAGCACTTCAAATGAGATAATGCTACTATTTATTTATTTATTTATTTATTGGGGCAGAGGGGCAGAAGGAGAGGGAGGGAGAGAATCTTAAGCAGGCTCCATACTCAGCACGGAACTGGCCACGGAGCTCGATCTCTCAACCCTGAGATCATGACCGGAGCCAGAAATCAAGGGTCTGACACTTAACTGACTGAGTCACCCAGGCGCCCTGAGATAATGCTACTTTATTATTTTTTAAAATTTTTTTTATTTATTTTTGAGAGAGAGAGAGAGCACAAGCGGGGGAAGGGGAAGAGGAAGAAGCAGGCTTCCCGCTGAGCAGGGAGCCCGATGTGGGGCTCGATCCCAGGACCCTGGGATCGTGATCTGAGCCGAAGGCAGATGCTTAACAACTGAGCCACCCAGGTGTCCCAATAATGCTACTTTAGAAGAAGATTCCAGTTAGAAAAATCAAAGCACTATGAATTAAAAGCAAATGCTTTTGTTGCGCTATAGAATTATATTTGCCTGTAGAATTATATTTTCTTCTGAAATTATATAGTAAAAATTCTTTACATTTAATACAAATTTAACAGTTTCTTCTAAAACAGCATGATCTTGCAGAATGAATAATTCACTCTTCTGGGTCAGAGAGAGTGAATTTTTTAAACCTGGTATTCACTCACTTGTATTGTGATTTTGGGGAAGTTACTTAAGCTCTGTGAACCTCCTCTGCAGGCAGGATTATTAATACTTGTGTTTTTGAAGGGTGTAGCTCTGAGAATTAAATGAGTGTCCTTAAATTGTATAATATAAACTCTAGCCCATAGGCACTAAAAAACTAGTAATTTTTGTGACATTCTGTCTGTATTTGTCATCTTTGGTTTCCACTTTATACTCAAGATAAATTGAAGGACGGTAAACCCAACTTAAAATTTTTATATTCTTCACATAATGGGAATATTTGTTGAGTAGTTAGTATTTGTTTCCTTGTTGAGTAAACACAGAGAAACATTTTTCTTAACACATGAAAATTTTTAGTAGTTTCCCAAAGGAATTAACTGTATATGTTCTGAAGGTTCTACTTATGTTCACATTTGTTTTTCCCTAATATTGTGGTCCATTAAAAAGATGTTATATACTTAAATGCTAAGGGAATCAGTTTCGTGTGTAGTATTACTCAGTAAACATTTGATTTCATTGGAAATTTGAAGTAGTTTTAAATCTTAAAGTTCAGTTCAATAAAGTTCCTTCAATTTAAGGTTCTAGAAAGGGGAACTTAGAATCATTTGAGCTCTTTGCACTGAGCAATTGAATTATTAACTACCCTCCCATATGAGCTTTGCTCTGTAATTTTAGAATTTATGAAATAATGAGAAATATTTGAATTCTTACAAAGCTGTAATTTTAAGTAGTTCAGTTATTTTCATTCTGAGAACTATTATTAGTCCTTTAATGTTTTATATGGGGTAAATAGAAATAATCTGGTTAAAGGCAAATAATATTTATATACTTTTATATATTTATAAAATTATACTGCATATGTAATAATAGGCAGGAAATATCACTAAACATCACTAAATAGGAAAGATTTTTTAAGTTAACAACCAACAGAGATAATTTAGGAGAATGCTGTGTCTGGAAGGATGCCAACAGAATTTGACCTGTACAGATATTGATCATTAATGAAATTATTTTGCTAATTCTCTTATTATATTGTATCTTCTCAAGAGTTTTAGAGCTTGGTTGTATAGTCTAAAAATAATAATAGCATAGTGTTTCTTTAAAAGTGTATCAAATTGACTGTTTTTAAATATTGGCAGTATTTGAGTATATGTATTTTTCCTGTTCTGTCTTGGCCTTTAGATGGCAGCATTGTCTTTGTATATTTCAGTGACATAGCTTTTGTGTCCTTGATCTAACTATAAAGATATAATGCTTGTACATAGTTTCTGCAGGTATTATGGTTTATTTTTAGTTTTTGTCCTTTAGATGGTTTTAATAGGAAAATTTCTTTAAAAATTTTGAAATATTAGTTGCATCTAGAATGTTACAAGATAAACTTGCTATTTTACACAAAATAGAAAGCTATTTGAACATTCTTACTTGTGGCACTGATTTAAGTAAGATAAACTTTAGAGGAAGGATTCCTGTGTGTGTTAGAGGGAGAAGTTTTATTCAGGTGGAAAGTGAGGACAGTGACTTCACATTTTAAGACTCAGTGAGTTATGGTGAGGTAAAGAATTGAGAGCTTACATGTAAAATCTTCCTCAACAGAAAATGGATTTCTGTTTCAGTCATTTTCGAGTGAGACAAGTTCCATGCTCCTATATGATGTATTTTGTATTTGCTATAAATCTGTTGTATAGACTTCAGAAATAGATTTAAAGAATGCAACTATGATGAGCTTCTAGCATCTTGTATACAACTAACTCCCTTCCTCTGGTGATAGCTTTTATATCACTTTGTGTAGTATTGGCTACAAAGTTATTTTTAAGTCATATTTTTGTGTGTACAGTTATTGATGATCTGGATATCTCTTTAAGTATATTCTCTTTGCTTCTTTACTCTTCTTGCTCCAGATTCTGCTTTTTTACTAAAATTTGGACAGAGAAGCTCTTTGGGCATCTTCTTATTCAGTTGTGATGGGATCAGATGGATTATCTGTCAATTATTATACAACCTGACATTTTAAAGTACTAGGATTTTATAATTTATTTAAAAAATAGCTTCTGTGTGGGTCAGTATATTTTACTTAGATCTGTATTGAGTCTTTTTTTTTTTAACACCTTCTACTCTATAGACTTGGGTTGTGAACTAGTATAAGTTTCTGAATTACCAAGAAAGTAGTAATGTATTATGTGTATGCTAGTACACAGAATGTATTTTTAATAGGTTTTAGAAAGTTTTAGGGAAGTGATAAATGTTTCTTGGTTAAAACTTGATGTCCTAAAAGTTAATTGTGATCTTTTCTTTTTTTTTTTGTAAATATTTTATTTATTTGACAGAGAGAGAGGGAGAGAGAAAGAGCACAAGCAGGGGGAGCCGGCAGGCAGAGGGAGAAGCAGGTTCTGTGCCTAGCAAGGAGCCTGATGCAGGACTCGATCCCAGGTTCCTGGGATCATGACCTGAGCCGAAGGCAGACGCTTAACCTACTGAGCCACTCAGGCGTCCCTCTTTTTTCAATCTCCTGATGAATTGTTACTTTATTAGTTTTATAATTACATGACATCTCATAGAGTTCTTTGGCTGTTGCCATGACATTTTTTATGATGTTTTTTATTCTTTCTCATTTTATTATATTTTTGGAGGTTTGCATGTATGAATTCACCTCTTTAGGCTTCCTTATAGGCTGTAATAAGCATTTTGAGGGGTGATTGAGGCAAACGTCCTGTTTGAGTTGAACTAAATCCAGTTCATACCTTGATCCTAATGTTTCTTACTCAGGTGACTTGGGTTAGTTATCTTAATTTTTGTGCTTTCATTTCCTTGTTTGCAGAAAGGATATAATGCTACCTCAAACATGTTCTTATGAGCACCAGACTAAATGAGATTTAGGGTAAAGTACCAAATGTGTTTTATGGTCCCCAAAATAGGAAGTCGTCAATAAAGGTTACTTTACTTCCTCTTCCTTCCAGAGTTTACTTTCTGGAGTCTACCAATTTGAATTGGGCTGTCAGTGCCTAATATTACCTACTGTATTCTGATTTCACCCTTTAGCTATTCAGTTTCATTCCTCTTTGCTGCTTGGTGTGATTTGAGGTTGTTGCAACAGCTAAGTAAATACACTGGTAGCCATGTTATTGTCATCAACTGGTATGTAAGGTAAACATTTACATCAGAATTTAAATAGCAGTAGCTAATTCAACATTATATTAAGGCTTGTGTTTCCTGACTCTTTTGCTTTCAACTTAGAATTAATATATTAAGGGATTTAGTCCCCCTCTTCCCATCAATTCCCCCACTGCATTTCTTATATCTTATTTCTCAAACACTCCTTGTGTAGTGAATTTACTTATAATCCCAGACTTAAATTTTAATTTTCATTTGTGAGGGATTCCCTTTTCTAAATACTCATTTCAACTTCCGAATCTCCTAGGATAGATATTTGCCTTCATTATCCCTTACCCTCTTTTTTTTTTTTTCTTTTTTAAAGAGGGAGAGAAGTGGGGGTGGGGAAGGGCAAGGGGAAGAGAGAGAATCTTAAGCAGGCTCTATGCTCCCAGCGTGGAGCCTGATGTGGGGCTCGATCTCACACCCCCGAGATCATGACCTGAGCTGAAATCAAGAGTTGGATGCTTAACCAGCTGAGCCACCCAGGCACCGCCCTTTCCTCTCTTAATGGATTAGGCATTTACTTATGTCCAGAGTGGTAGTTTCCAGTAAACACTGGTGCATGAATGTGGCACTCTAAAGAAGGTGACCTAAAGATACCGAACTTTAATTATTGAATGCTACATTTCAGGATTTTGCTGTCATTTGTTGATATTTAAAAATATTTAATAATTACTTTTTGAGTATAATGTGTCAGGCAGTATGCAGTTTTACATAATTATTCCTCAGAACCATCATATGAGGCAGTCTGTTTTTATTCTATTTTACAGATGAGGAAATTGAGACCTAGAGAGGTTAAGTAACAACAAGTAAGTGTCAAAGTCAAGATTGTAACCCAGATCTGTTAGATACCCAAATTTCTGTCCTCAAGCCCTTTCATGGAAATCACAGATGGAGCTAATCCATTTGCCTTTTAACCATGCAGTAATTTCCAAAAGACATTATCCCCCTTTAAAACACTTACTGACAGGTGCTCTGAGACATCAAAGGAAGAATTTAATTATTAGCATGAGTAGAAAAGAAGCAGATCTTTTTGCTAGGATGATAACTGATTTCAGGGGACGTACCAATGGAGACATACTGAAATCTTTTCCAGGAAAATTAGTAAAATTATCAAAGGAAAACTGTTTTAAAGATGGCATTTAATATTCATCTTAATCCTATATGAATATGAACATAATTAACTTTAATAGTAGAATTGCATTTTACTTTGTAAAAGCATAGTATTTTATATTTTTTTGTAAAATTTGTATTCAGAAGCTAAATACCATTTCATTTTTGTCCAGATTTAAAAGAAATTTGAATGAATCAATGAACTGATAACTTTTCTACTCTGTTCCTTAATGTTGTTTCAGATGTTCATTCAGTTCATTTAGTATCTGAATACCTGACATGTGCCAGGCTCTATGAGAAGTGTTGAGAAATTAAGTTATACTGCTAAAGGGAGGAGATCCCTGTCTAGTTAGAAAGTGCTATGGAAATACCAATTACAAAAGTAGTTACTTATATAAGAGATAAGAGAAGAATCTGGAAATCTTGTAAATAGTAGGTGACATTTGAAATGGGTTTTGAACGATATATAGTGTTGTGATGATTATGGTGCAGGTGAACATTTTTTCGGGTGATTGCAATTGTGGGAAACTACTAACAAGGCACTGGGGGAAAATATGTGAAATGTTTAATATGTTGTAGGTGTTAAAGTAAGATTAGTTTTATAGGCAGGGCAGGGGGAAGTGTTCATATTTGGGTCTGTAAAGGAAGGTTGGGATCAGGATAAGACTTTTGAGTGTCATGCTAAGGAATTTGTATGTTTCTAGGTAATGGGGATTATAGCATGGGATTTCAGCAAATGTGCAATGTGATCAAATTTTGGGGTCTTGTATTTTTTTTTAATTTTGAGAAATTAAAAATACAGAATACCAAAAAGAGTGATAACATGTATATGCCCATTATCTATACGTTGACAATTGTTTAACATTTTGTTAAATTTGCTTCTTCTTGAATTAATAAAGCAAATAAATTTTAAGTCACTATTGTCTTGCCCCCCATGTCATTCCCACTGTCTCCTAGAAACAACTACTATGCTGACCTAAAATGCTTTAAAAATTAAAAAGAAAACTGTAACATACATAATAGATACCATGAACAATATAGTATTGTTTAGTTTGTAGTTATATATAGTTTATATCTGATGTCATATTGTTAAATATGTTTTTACAAAGTATTTATCAGCATACAATTTGCATTTTTCCTTTTTTTAAAAAAAGATTTTATTTATTTGACAGAGAGAGAGCACAAGCAGGGGGAGTGGCAGGCAGAGGGAGAGCGAGAAGCGGGCTCCATGTGGAGCAGGGAGCCCCATGCAGGGCTCAATCCCAGGACCTCAGGATCATGACCTGAGCTGAAGGAGGACGCTTAACTGATTGAAGCACCCAGGCACCCCTGCATTTTTACATTTAAGTTGTTTTTTTTTCCTCTAAAGATTTTTTTTATTACTTTGACAGAGAAAGAGAGAGGGAGAGCACAAGCAGGAGGAATGGCAGGCAGAGGGAGAGAGAGAAGCAGGCAGAGGGAGAAGGGGAAGCAGGCTTCCTGCGGAGCAGGGAGCCTGATGCAGGGCTCCATCCCAGGACCCTGGGATCATGACCTGTGCTGAGGGAGGATGCTTAATGACTGAGCCACTCAGGCGCCCTTAAGTTGTTTTTGACATCTAGCCATAATGAATATGTAATTCATTCTTTGTGACTGTTAGTATTCTCTGTAGGTATATATCTCCCGTTTATCCATTCCTTACTGGAGGACACTTGTATTGCTTCCAGTGTTTTACTGTTATAGGTAGTGTTGCTGTAAAATCCTTGTGTAAGTCTCCTGCGCTTATCTGTAAGAATTCTCTAGGATCTATACCTAGAAATGTAATTAAGATATGTATATTTTCAAATTTTTACTACATCATGCCAAATTGCTCTTCATGAGTAATTGAATCATGGTTTGCAGGTTTATCTTGATAGATTGTCAACTCTTTTGAGGGCAGGGAGTATCTAGTATTCTTTTATCCATTCCCCCTCATCATGCACATAATAGACATTCAATGAATGTTGGTTTAGTGACAGATGGATTACAACTGAATTGAACATACTTTTAAATGTATTTTTTCAAGTATTTTGGGAATACATGCAGTTCTGAGCCACTAGAATATAATTTGTATTCTTGTCAGAATTACATGGACTTGTACATTCTTACTGTTAATAAAATTAGTTTTATTTTGTTGAATGGTATTTGAAAGATCCACTTTAACTAAAAGCAAAAGTTACTTGGCAGACAAATAATTTGAAAAACAAAGTTAAAATGTTATTTGGTAGGTATTTCAATCTGTATGTTTTTACTCATTATATATTCTTTGCTAAAGCTTACCCTATTTCTTTTTAACCTATTATCTTTTTCCTGTGGGTATCCTTTCTTTTACGTTTTTTTAAATTACTTTCTCTTTTAAAAAAAATCATAAAAATTTTGAGTTTTTTATTTTAATTCCACTATAGTTGATATGCAATGTTATATTAGTTTGAGAAGTACAATGTAGTGATCCAACAATTCTATACATAGTGTCATCAAAAGTATACTCCTCTGGGTATCTTTATCAGGTATTTTGGTAAGAACATAATGAATTGTATTCCATCATTTGAAAGGCATAGAAAACCATAAAGAATGTGATCCCAGGGTCCTGGGATCAAGCCCCGCATCAAGCTCCCTGCTCCGCAGGAAGCCTGCTTCTCCCTCTTCCACTCCCCCTGCTTGAGTTCCCTCTCTCGCTGTGTCTCTCTCTGTCAAATAAATAAATAAAATCTTAAAAAAAAAAAAAGTGTGGGGGCGCCTGGGTGGCTCAGTCGTTATGCGTCTGCCTTCGGCTCAGGTCATGGTCCCAGGGTCCTGGGATCGCGCCCCGCATCGGGCTTCTTGCTCAGTGGGAAGCCTGCTTCTCCCTCTCCCACTCCCCCTGCTTGTGTTCCCTCTCGCTGTGTCTCTCTCTGTCAAATAAAATCTTTAAAAAAAAAAAAAAAAGTGTGTTTTGTGTGTGGTGTGTGTACTTTTTCCTTCCCTGTGTACCAGTGTGGCATGGAGGGCAGGCAGTGAGTTGGATAATATCCAAAGAATTTTTATTCAAAATGCAGTAATTTTTTACCCAGCGTATTTACTTGCCTAATTGTATTAGTTTAGTAAAATTAAAATTAGTTCACAAACTTGGGACTTACCAGTGATGATAGGAGTTGCTCAAATGCAAATAGCATCTCAGGTGGAAGCTAACCTATTATTAAAAGTTCCAGTACAGATATTCCAATGTTGACAATGCAGAATTTATTATGGTTAAAAATGGGAGACTCCAAATCGTATTTACGTAGTCTTTAAAAAATTTTTTTTCTGGATGAAATTCTAGATTACTAAAAATATCCAACTTGTTTTGGGTTTAAAATTATAGTTGGTAGGTTATTTCTAGTGTTGCAATTCTTTTGCTGGTGTTATTTTCCACTTACATATTCTTTACTTTAGATATTATTATTTTTTAAAAAGATGTAATTTTTGTTTACTTTGTTTTAGCACCTCATGTTTAAAAAATCAAAGATTTGGAGCAAACCAAATTATATCTCAGATAAGTGTGAAAGTGCCATCTAGGGTTTGTGCTCAAGTGTTGGTAACAGGAGATAGTGGATTGAGATAAAGAGCCTAGTCATTAGACTTAACAAATAGAAATTTTATAGCATTGGATGGCATTGGGATCCTGGGAGTGCATTAAGCCTGTCATTTATGAGTACACGTTCTTCATCTACCTTTCTAGACTGTCAGTCAACAAGTAAGATGTATTGTTTGGATCTAGGGAGAAGTTTTGGCTTGCATTTTTATTTTTCCACAGTAATGAAGTGCTAAGGTCTTAGGATATCCAAGACTTAATCCCATTTATTATTTTAGTGGTTAAGCTTAAGGGGAAAAGAATTAAGTGGGTTCAGTTTTATTTTTTGTTTGTATTTTTATTTTTTTTAAGGATTTTATTTATTTATTTGACAGAGAGAGATAGCGAGAGCAGGAACACAAGCGGGGAGGAGTGAGAGAGAGAGAGAAGCAGGCCTCTCTCACTCAAGCAGGGAGCCCGATGTGGGGCTCGATCCCAGGACCCTGGGACCATGATCTGAGCTGAAGGCAGATGCTTAACGACTGAGCCACCCAGGCGCCCCTGTTTGTATTTTTAGATTTGCCTTTCTGAATATCATTTACAAACTGTAGTTGAATTTGGCTACCAGGTGATAGGATGCTTTTCTAGCATTTTTTTTTACAGTTATTATCAAAAAGATAAGTTGTCATAAAAGTGCATGCCACTTGGGCTTTCAGCAGTGATCTTCTCTTCAGGCAAAAGGTCTGCAGATTGTGCTCCTGTCTAGGTAATTTGTGTGGTAAGTACTGTTCGTATTCCTGCTACCAGACTTTGCCCATTCATATTACCGAGGTTGTCTTCCTTTGCTGTCTTTCTTGAAGTTCTTGTTAAAAGTCTAAACATGAAGTTGCCTGCTGTGCAGTAGAAGGATGAATCGTCATGAGAGTGTTGGGGTAAATTCTTTTCCTTGGACTGTACCTTCTGGTTTTTAGTAGTTGAAAACTTGAAAAGTCAGATGAAGTTTGTCCAGTTTGGTATGTACTTACTTTTTAAACTCTCTTATTGCATCTTATTTGTGTAGCCACATCAAATTTAGATCACAGAAAATATCTATATAGTATTTTTCTTTAGTAGCTACTGTACTTCACTATTTTGGGTTTCTAAAATATGAAAGAATTGGATTACTTCAGGAGAGTTCTTGGTGGTAGAAAATTTACAGTGTCTATTACCAGGTTTTCATGGACTGTTTTTGATTTAAGCATAAAATCTAGATCTTTATCATTCACTTTAATATATATAAATGGTTATATTGAGAATGTGTAATTCAAAGAAAAATAGTTATAAATCAGAGTCTTTTTAGTTGAACTACATTTGGGTGATTATTATCTTTTACTTTTCTCTTACTGAGTATATCTTTGAGAAAATAAAGAGGAAGTAATTTATTTATGTTCATTATTGCTTAAATGCCTATCTGAATGCATACAGATTGTAAAATTATTTGCATGATGTTATTTTAGCTTTTCATTTTGACTCATCTGAGAACATGGTAGAATTAGGTTAAGTTTTGATTTGTAGATTCTCTGAATGGGGAGTCAAAATGTATTTCTAGTCTTCTTACTAGGTTAATGTTAACTTTAAATATTTGAATATTACCTTGAGTAGTTTGATATTTCATATGTTTTAAGGTTTTGCAGGACATAGGTTTGTGCACATGTACATTCCCCTCTACTGTTGATATATTAATAAGTATTTTTCTCATATATAATTATAGGCAGTTCTGTTATGTGATCAAGTATATATTCCATAAATTACAGTTTTTTTTGTTTTTGAAATTACAGTTGTTTTAAGCTTACAAGTAAAGAACTTAATGCAAAACAGTGTGAAAGGTAAAGATATATATTCTGCTGAATTCAGTCATGACCTAAGACATTTCCAAAGATTGACCTTTTATTTTTCACATCCACAATCCAGGAATGCTCTTGATAAAATACTATTTTTATCATTTCAGAAATCTGAAATGGCTAACTTCAAAGAATTTTCCAGTTACTAATCTCTCTTCTCATTACATTCTTAACTTACCTATTTACTCTTCATTTTTTATCGTCTTGCTTTCTTCTAATAAATGTTTGATACGTTCAAGCTCAGCTAAATATTATTTTTGGCAAACTTTCTTTAAGAATTCCACCGCATTTATTACTTTCCCCTTTACTATCAGCTTTTCCTGTATTTTATAATTTCTTATTAATCCATTGATACTTTGTTGTAGGTTCAAGGCCCTTTGTTTAATCGTGTAATCTCCTTGTAAATGGGAATGACAGTGTCTTTTTTTCAACATGTAGTTAGTATCTGACCATATTTGTCAGCGTTTTAGGAGTTCTTAAAAATTAAAGGTCTTCTACATAAAAATCATAAAGTTTTTGAAAAGGACTATTCATGAAAATGAACCATTCTATACTCAAGTCCTTTTGATTTAGTTCTGGAAAAATTACTTTTGTGACAAGGAAGAAAGCTGTTAAAATTAGCATTTTTAATGAGACACATGTCAGTAACTTTTTAAAAAAAGCTTTTATTTATTTGACAGTGTGAGAGAGTGCAAGCGCACAAGCAGTGGGAGAGGCAGAGGGAGAGGGAGAAGCAGGCTTCCCGCTGAGCAGGGAGCCCGATGTGGGGTTCGATCCTAGGACCCTGGGATCATGACCTGAGCTGAAGGCAACTGCTTAACCAACTGAGCCACCTAGGCGTCCCCACATGTCAGAAACTTTAAAGATGATTGTTTATACTTTGGTATGTATATATAGTGTAGCTTTTAGTACATACGATTCAGTTTTTATTAGCAACTGAATTGGTGAAATGCGCTTTATTCTGTAGCAGTGTCAAATGATTCTTCATTAGTGTTCATACCAGAAGAAAGTCAGTGATAGCTTGAGAAAGCAAAATCCCAAAGAAGTCTAAACTCTTCAAGAATTAAGTAGTTTTCAGGAAATGATTTCTTAAAAGTGAACATTTAAACCTGTGTCTTTAAAATTTTTTTATTGCTAATTTCATTTCTTAGTTTACATCCCATTGAGGGTATTTGACTTTAGTGCTTCCACCATGCATTTTTTCCCTGCTTTCTGACAGCTCTTAACAGAAATCTCTCCAAGACTGCTAGGAATTGTGTGTGTGTGTGTGTGTGTGTGTGTGTGTGTTTCTTTTTTAAAACTTTAATCACTTGTTCTTGAGAAGATGAAAGTTATCAAGTTGCTTCTGTGGATGAGTTTGTTTAGAAGAGCTTGATTTTATTGTTGCAATTAAAAAGAGATAGATGAAATATAATATTTGATAAATATCTTGGTTGCTTGGTACCAACAAAATGCACCAAGCAAATCTGGTATTAAACTTAGTTAGAATACTGATGTTGCATGGTTAGAGATTAATATACTATGCATAAATGACACTGGCAAGTATTCTTTCAAAAATACTTTGTGTAAAAGTCTTAGTTCTTAATTTCATAAACTGATTCCATTTATATTATTATCTTTTTATTCTTTAAAATGTCCTGATGGTTTTATAGAGTCAAAAACTGGGGAAAGAATAACCAAAAAGAAGCATAAATAGGCATCTTACTAAGATAATGCAGTTTGTATCTTCCTTTTCTTGGAAATTGAAGTGGCATTTGGAAAACTTAAGGAAAAAAAAATTAGGCAAGTATTTGGTCAGCCAACTGTATTTTAACCTTGGATTAAGTTGTGATTTTTCAATCTAGAAGTGATATCTTTTTCTAGTATGCCTAGATGGCTTTTGGCTGTAAAGTTCATCCAAGCATATAGAAGTCATCCTGTTTCATATATTAAAGTGTATTTAAACCAGTCATATTTTCTAATTTTCTTTACATTATGATATTTTTTGATTATAGAGTCAGAGTCAAAAAGTTTTTTTTAAGAAGATTATAATTGTGCAGACTGCTGATCAGTATAAGAATAGGAGATATTTCATGTATAATCTTTTCCATAGTGGTAAATCATTTTCACTCCAGTGTATGCATTTGTCTAGTGTCACAGTTAATTTTTTAAATGTTTGTGCCTTTCTCTTTCTATTAAAGCATACCTTTCTCGAGCTGTTGTAGAAACTAACTTCTTTCAGTTATTATAATCAACTTATGGTCACCTTAATGCTCACCTCCCATCTTCGAGATTCTGTATTTACACATGTCTAAGATTATTTATTTATTTATTTTTATGCCTTATAATATTAAAGGTGCATTAGATTTGCTTGCATATGTTATTGATCATGCACTTCCTTCTTCTGACCTTACTTTTAAAAAGTTGAGAAAAGTCCTGTTTCTTAAAAAAAATGATGGTGACTTAACCTTGAAAGTGATCTTAAAGGCTTCCAAACTTGCTTCCTGTAAATCCCTTTATTGCATGCCTAATAATGAGCTATCCATCCTTGTGCATGTGTGTGGAGAAGGTTATTTATTGATGAATACTCAAGAACTCATGCAATATTTTGATGACAGTTGAAAAATTACTAATAGAATGGTGCCAAAATGATACTTGACCAGATGTTTCTTATTTCTAGCATTTAGATTATTAATGTCCTTTTTTAAAAAAAAGATTACATAAACTTAGCACGCTATTTAGACATGACTAGGGAACCTTATTCTAACGCCAGATTAATATGAGAATCTAATTTAACAATGGAAATGATTGCTTCTTGTGAATATGTCCATTGTTTTAGGAGATCTTTACATTTTTAGGTGGGTGTATGACAATATCCACTAAATCGTGGTCCCCGTAAAACTTTTGTGGTTTCATTTACTATTAACATGCTCATTGACCGCTGGCCTTTACTAATCTCACACTATGGGTTTGAAACGTTTTCCTTAAAGCTTTATAGTTGAATCACAATACATTGTGTCCTTTGTTTTCTCCTGGAAAAGGATTTAAACAAACTTTCTATTGCACTTGTTGAATATGTATTTCATAGTAACCACCATGAAGTTTGCAGCATTTAAGAAGATGAAGAGGCAAAGATAAAAGATACACATTCAAGAATGCTTGGTTTCACAGTTGCTGCATAATCCTTTCTGCTGTCATTGGTACCCTAACCCTGTACCTACCAGAACAAAAGAAACTGAATTGGAAATTGTGGGAGCTGGGGAACATTCAGTTGGCAGCCCATCGCATGGCCCATAGGCGTTGTCAGGTCTCAGTTTGATGCCCTTTATTCTTTCTGACAGATGTGAGGTAGGGTCTATGAGGGGGAAGTCATTACTAGAGAGAGGGCAGTGTCAGATCAAAAGTAACCAGTGATCAAACAAGGTAAAGGGCTGTGGAAAATAGGCTCTCTTTCTGGCCTCAACACCTGCGTGATCACTGAAGGGAATAGTCCTTATGTGTCAGGGAAAGTTGATTTTCTTTGATGTACAGTGAATTAGGAGTCAGAATGGAAGCTTAACTGGAGTACAGAAGATTTTTACTTCCTAGTTCTTGGGCAATTTGGGTTTTTAAATTTATTACTTTAATTATCTAGAAGTTATAGAAGTCATTCTCTGTTGAATAAAATATTAGAGTTTTCCCATATTAACTTTGTTAATACTATATATTTAGAGGTAGTACTAATAAACTAGTTTAGTACAGTATCGAACAGGCTTTAGAAGTCACCAAACTTTTCTTTCAAGCATCAAGCTTTAATCAGAGCATTTATATATTTATAATAGTGAATACAAAGTGGAGAGTGCTAAGCTTGGCACATAGTAGGTCACTGCATGATAAAATTTAGGAAGTTACCTCGCTAAGTAATTTCAATAAGTTTGAATTAACTCTTTCTCTGTAAGTGCTTATTGTTATATTTTCTCTTAAGGTAACCCTTTCTAATTAAGTCAGTTGAAAGAAAATTTAAAGAGAATCTCATTGAGGTTTTGTATGTATGGTTCTTTTTCCATGCCCTTTCATCTTTAGAGAGCATATGACTAATCTAGAAGAAGGATGCGATTTTTTTTATCTTTCATTAGCTTGCTGTGTTGATAAATTGACAATTGAGACATATTTCCAAAAATTTCAATTATGATGTTTTCCTTTACATTAATAGCAAAGATTTAATCTCTACTAGCTTTCATTGTCTCAACTTTCAGTTTTTTAAATACTGCTGAATTTCATTCATTTTATAAGTAGTTAACAGTCATTTTGTCCTCAAATTCTAGAAATAAGATTTTTTTTAGAATTACTGATTATTGAGTAGGAAGAATAAAGAGTCTTAGTGCCTCAGCCTTTTAAAAGTGATTTTTAATCTGATAATTTGTCTGACTCTACATCTTCTCATGAACTCTTATATTTGTTTTTGATACTCTTAGGTAACCTAAATCTTCCTCCTTTATACATTTAGAGTTATAAAAGAATATAAAACATAATATATATTATGTTGTATAATCTTCATATTAAATTAATATTTGGCTTCTAGACTACTCTTAGCTATAAATATATTTTATGCTTGAGAAATTTCAGAATAATATATTTGAGCATACTCCTAACTACTGATATTTCTGATTTGGCTTTTAAACAAACTTTGCTTACAAATTATCATAAATATGTTTAAGTTTTTTTAAAGGAATTTGACTTAGGAGTTCTTTTTATTTTTTTAAATAAGATGTATTATAATTTATTTATTTGGAATAAAATGTCTTAATTAAGATTCTGTATCTAGTCCTGAAGCTTTTTGAAATTTAACAAGTTTTAGTACAGATGCATCACACATTTAAATATAGTTAGATTCATTTTTTTACTTTTTTTTAATTATGTAAGTTTTAGGTGTACAGCAGTATAACATTTTTAACATGTTTGCCTTGAACAGCCTCCGAAGGACTGCAAATTGAAACCATTATGATAATGTTACTCTGATTTAGGGAGGAGAATAATTTTGGTTGGAGACTTGGTTCTTGAGAACATTTCTACAGTCTCCCCTTCATTCTGAATATTTGCAAAAAGGATTTGAGTGTGCTGATATTTTAATAACTATTAAGAAGAAACATTTGTGAAAGGTAAATTTCTTTAAATGTCAGTTGTTTTTTCAAAATGGACCTCAGCAACATAAAATTTTACTAATCATAATCTTTGGTTTATGGCATACTATCATAATTGGTCCATGAGTGATCTTATTTTCTTATAAAAGTTAATTTATCTAAAAATTATTTAACATTTACTCAAGAACCTCCTGTCTTAAAGTAAGAACTAGTGTATTGCCAATAACTTTCATTTACCCATGTATTCCTCCCTTTTCTCATCTCTGACTCCCCTTTACAGGTAACTAGAAGTAACCACTATCCTGAATTTTATGTTTATCATTTTTCCCATTTTGTTACATATGTATATATGCCTGAACAATAAATAGTTCAGTTTTTACTTGTTTTTAATCAAGTAAATTTCTGAATAGGTCATTGATGAACTGGTAAAAACAGTGCTTTCTCAAATATTTTAATGTATTATTTAAGAGTAATCTAGTCAGTTAATATAAGGAAATACCTTTCTGAACTTAAACTTGATATTTACATTCAATTTGTGATATAGTCTCTGCTGTATTTTCATGTTATTTTAGATCTTTTGATTAAATGTATAATATCTATATGTTGGTCCCTTACAGTTTGCATCTTTCATTTATAAATGATACTTATAAAGAAGGAAGTCTTTTCTTAGTTTTGACTTACAGCAATTGTAGCAATTTCTGTGACCTGATGTACAGGTTTGAAAAGTTCCTCTTTAGGAATAGCTAAATAATTACCAGTTTGGTATGGAAGTAAGTGAATTTTAAGCTTACCAAATGACTTTATGTTTTATCAGTTTATCAGTGTCATTAGTAATATAATAAATCCAACCATTGCCATTTTTCATAGGGATAAAGTGATTGAGCTAAATTTCTCTGATTGCTAGATATACTGTTGATTTAAAAACAGCTTTTGGGGGCGAGAAAAATTGTATTAAATATTTATATTGATTTTTAAGACTTCCTGTGATTTCAGAGCTACTAATTTGCAGAAAAGCGTCTTTTTTCCACCCCCAGTGTAGTTTATTAGGTTAGTTAGTAAGTAAGTATTGGTCTGATATACAAGTTTTGGTGAAACAAATCAAACAGCAGATTTGCTTGACTACAGGTGGATTTTTCTCAAGTTTCTATTTTTTAATATGTAGTCCTTGTAAAATAAAAATATTCATATTACCTTCATGTTTTTGGTAATCCTTTGGAAATATGGTTGATTATACCTAAGAATACTCAGTATTCAGAGTGGCTAATGATTTGCAAATATATTGAGTGAGCTAATTAATATCATTGGAGAGCAAATTAGCACATTTCAACTTTGATTACAACAGATTTTTTTCCCTCTTGAGCAAGTTATGATCAATCCCATTTACAAGAATATAGGATATATGTTTAATTTTTGTACCAGTCTTCATTTTTTTTTTAAAGATTTTATTTATTTATTTCACAGAGAGACAGCGAGAGAGGGAACACAAGCAGGGGGAGTGGGAAAGGGAGAAGCAGGCTTCCCGCCGAGCAGGGAGCCCAGCCTGATGCAGGGCTCGATCCCAGGACCCTGAGATCATGACCTGAGCCGAAGGCGGTCGCTTAACCAACTGAGCCACCCAGGCGCCCTGTACCAGTCTTCATTTTTAGGAGATTTTTCAATCCAACTGGAAAGCTCATGCATATTTGTGTGTGTGTGTGTGTGTGTGTGTGTGTATGCATACATACATATATTTGTATAAGTATATATTTATAAGATAAGGTTGGTGAAGTGACTTCAGATTACTGTAATTGGAATTTAAAAGGGAGATCATTTTTTTCCCTTCTTTATACTGATGAACTATGCTTTTCTTGCCTATAAAGGAGTCCAAGAGGTTCATTTAGTGAGTGTTGTTTCATCTTTTCTCTCCAAAATATATCTTGGTGAGATTGCTTATAAATGATAAATGCATTGGCAAAAAGCATTTAGGGTTGTAGTTTGAGAAGCTACACATATTTCAATTCCATTGAGGTTTATTCAGTGTTTTGTAATGTGAGGTACACCTGAAGAAGCAAAACAGTATGCCCTTGCATACTTTTTAAAAGAAGTATCAAATAGTTTGCTAAACATATAATGGTATTGTTCCTTGTTTTTTTCTCAATGTAGACCAGTCACTTGGATGATTTAATGGAAAAAAGTTATCACATGGTTTATAGCAGTCATTAAATACATTGATTTATGATACTTGGGAGAATAGAAGTTAATCTTACAGGTAGAGATTGAGGGTGGAGTGACATTTTATGTCCTAGAAAATGATATGAAAGCTTGGAAATAAATGATGCTGTAGTTTCAGTTGGTATAATTCTGTAAAATATATTCTCTTTGGTTTCTTTATGGTTAGTAGCTAGCTACATGGATCAATTAAATTTTTTTATAAGCCCTTGGGGCACCTGGGTGGCTCAATCAGTTAAGTGTCTGCCTTCAGCTTGAGTCATGATCTTGGGGTCCTGGGATCAAGCCCTGGATCGCGTTCCCTGCTCAGTGAGGAGTCTGCTTCTCCCTCTCCCTCTGCTCCTCCCCCTGCTTGTGCTCTCTCTCTCACTTACTCACTCACTCACTCTCTCTCTCAAATAAATAAAAAAAACTTTAAAAAAATAATTTTTTAAGCCTAGTATCTTACCATTCACTCATTCATTTTTAAGCATTTCTTGAGTACTAATTACAATACACAGCACTGTGCTTCTAGACCCATTTTTGGGGGGTCATACCAGCCCACTTTATAGTAACTTTTAAGTAGTATGAGAAATTTCTTTGTATCTTGTATTTACCTTGAAAGAACCTGCTGCAGAGGAAAGTAATACCCGCTGTCAAAGCCATTGCTTCAGGGCCTGTACTCTTAACCTTTCATATATTGAATATTACATTTTAAGGTAAGAATTTGAAAATTATGGCATCTAGATAATATTTTATTTGCTAATAATCATAACCCGTTATTTTATCTTACCTAATTAAGATGAAATATTTTGAAGGTTAAAATTAAAGGAGCTATTACTACATAGTATAAAACATGTATTCATTACAATGGCTTGTTCTGCTAGTTTTTTTTTTTTTAAGATTTTATTTCTTTATTCGACAGAGAGCACAAGCAGGGGGTGCTGCAGGCAGAGGGAGAGGGAGAAGCAGACTCCTCGCTGAGCAGGGAGCCTGATGTAGGGCTCGATCCCAGAACCCTGGGATCACAACCTGAGCCGAAGGCAGGTGATTGACTGAGCTACCCAGGTGCCCCTCTGTTAGTTTTTTTAATTTAAAAATTTATTTTTTATTTTATTCATTTTTAAAGATTTTATTTCTTTCAGACAGAGAGAGCAATAGAGAGAGAGCATGGAGGGGAGGGGCAGGGGGAGAAGCAGACTCCCCGCTGAGCAGGGATTCCCGCTGTGGGACTCTATCCCAGGATCCTGCGATCATGACCTGAGCTGAAGGCAGACGCTTAACTGACTGAGCCACCCAGGAGCCCCTTTAAAATTTTTTTGAATTGAAGTTTTCTGTTAGTTGTTTATAAAGATATTTTGCTTTAAAAAGATTTTATTTATTTATTTGAGAGACACAGAATGTGAGAGAGATCATGAGCAAGGGAGAAGCAGACTCCCTGCTGAGCAGGGATTCCCACTGTAGGACTCTGTCCCAGGATTTTCCTTAATTTTCTTTGATTTTCTTTGTCATGAATCCTCATTCTTAGAAGTTAAATTATCTTACTATTTAGTGGGAAATACTGAATTCATTAAGTTATGAGATACATCATACCATCTATAATTCATTTGATTGCAAGTAACAGAAAACCTCACTCAGCTTGCTCAAATAAGTTTATTGACTCATGACTGAACTGTATAGAAGTAGTTCAGGCTTTTGGGTTGATTTGATTCAGTGTCTTTTACAGTTTATTTATGCAACTGGTTCTTTTGACTCTTAGCTTTCTGCTTTGCTGTGTTCAGTCTCAATTTGGATCCACTTATACACTTATAGTTCAGAGATTATTGACAACAATTCCTAAGTACATTTTGTGTGTGTGTGATCATTAATTCCTTTTTATTGCTGAGAATGTTATACTCAATTTGATGTTTGGTACAAAATGTAAACATACAACAATTTATCCTCTCACCTGTTAATGGATATTTTGGTTGTTTCCAATTTTTTAACTGTTGTACATAAAGCTGTTATGAACATTCATGAACAAGTCTTTGAATGGACAAAGGCTTTCATTTGTCTTTAGTAAATGCCTAGGATTGGTATAACTGGGTTATATAGTAAGGGTTTGTTTAAATTTTACCTTATGATAAACTGCCAGAGTTCAACTAGGTGGTGTTCTGCTGTTTTATGCTCCTTCCAACAACGTTTGATAGCTCCTCACCAACAGGTGGTAATGTCAGACTTTTTAATTTTAGGTATTCTGATGGGTGTGTAGTGGTACCTTACTGTAATTTTCATTTGCTTTTCCCTGATGTCTGATGATGTTGAACACCTTTTTATGTACATTTCAGCCATTCCTGTCTCTTCTTTTGTGAAGTAGCTATACAAATATTTTGCCCATTTTTTTTTTGTTTACAAATTTGGTTTTATTGAGTTTTAAGAGTTCTTTATATGTTTTGGATGCAAGTTACTGTATCACATGTATGCACTGTGATTACTTTTTGTCTGTCTTTCCTTTTCATTTCCTTTCATTTTCTTTTGAGGAAGCAGATTTTAATTTTGATGAAGTCAAATTTATCTTTTTCCCTCAATAGTAAGTGCTTGGTGTCTTGTGTAAACTCTTTGCCTAGCGTCAGCTGTTTTTTTCTCTCTTGTTGTGTACTGTGCTGCCCCACTAGGGTGTGAACTCAGTAGGAGTAGGGAACTTTTCTGCCTTATTCACTGATGTATCCTCTGCCTAGAAGATTGCCAGGCACATGATAGCTGCTCTAAAGTAATTTTTGAATGAGTGAATTTTTTTGGTCTCATAAATTAAAAAATTTTAGCCATTATGTCTTATTCTATTCTGTCTTCTGTATTTCACTCATGGTTAGACTGTCTTGTTTCCTTTAACTGATATCTTGCTTTTCTAGTCCAACTGCTAACTCTTTAGTCCTAGCCCCTTTGTGTTTGTGTGAATTGTGGTATCTCATTATGCTTGTCAGATGTTACCCTTTCCCCCTTGGGTTTACCTATAAATAAATTCCAAACAAATCAATAAGGTATTTACTCTGTTTCTCAATGACAATACTTTCTTGCTGAAGAACCAATTAAAGCTGTATTATAGATGGAAAGTTGTAGAAGTTGCTACCTTAGTAATTGTCTTTCCCTTTGTTCTTATTTTTCATAGTTTTTCAAAACCTTTGTTTATTCTTCTATTTCCTGGAATACTATCCCTTTCCCTCCTATCAAAATAAATCCCAGGTATTCTTAGGTCTTTTCACTTCCTTTTAAGATCTGGTTTTTGCCTATCATCTTACTGAGTATTGCTCAGTATTATTTTTTTGCCTGTCTGTATTGTTTCTTTCTTGAGGTAACAGTTGATGCATTCTGCTTCTTTTGTAAGGTTTGATTACAAGGTGTTACTTTTTGGTTGATCACTCCTTTTCCTCCGTGACTGAATTTGATGGTAGCACTGAATGGGAAGGTAGAACCTTTATATCAGTTTTTCACCTCTTTAAAAAATTATTTTTAGTTGTGGTAAAATACATATAAAATTTGCCATCTTAACCATTTTTAAGTATGCAGATCACTAGTGTTAAATTCGTTCACATTGTTATGCAACCAATCTCTAGAATTCTTTTCATCTTGCAAAACCGAGACTTTATACCAATTAAACAAGGTTTATTCCTTCTCTCCCAAGCCCCAGGCAATGTCCTCAAAGTTCATCCATGTTGTAGCATGTATAAGAATTTCTTTCCTTTGTAAGGCTAATAATGGTTTATATACCTCATTATGTTTATCCATTCATTTATCAGTGGACACTTGGGTTGCTTCCATGTTTTAGTCATTGTGAGTAGTGCTTCTATGAATACGGATGTACAGATATCTTTTCAAGAGCCCTACTCTCAATTCTTTTGGGTATATAACCAGAAGTGGAATTGCTGGATCATATGGTAAATTCTATTTTTAATTTTTTGAGGAACTGCCATACTCTTTTCTACAGTGGCTGCACCATTTTCATTTCCACCAACAGTGCAGAAGAGTACCAGTTTCCCTACATTCTTGCCAACATTGTTATTTTTGATAGTAGCCATCCTAATGGGTGTGAAATGTCATCTTATTGTGATTTTGATTTGTATTTCCCTCATGATTAGTGATGTTAAGCGTCTTTTCATGTGCTTGTTGGCTACTCGTATATCTTTGGAGAAATGTCTATTCCAGTCCTTTGTCCACTTTTAAATTGGGTTATTTTGTTGCTGTTGTTGAGTTCTATGAATTCCTTTATATATTCTGGATATTGACCCCTTATTGGATATATATATGGTTCACAAATACTTTCTCCAATTCTGTAGGTTGACTTTTCACTTTGTTGATCACATCCTTCAATGCGCAGATATTTTTAAATTTTGATACAGTTCGGTTTATCTCTTTTTACTTTCATTGCCTGTGCTTTTGGTGTCACATCCAAGAAATTATTGCAAAATCCATTGTCATGAGGTTTTTCCCCTATGTTTTTTTTTTTCAAAGAGTTAAAACTCTTTTTTATAGTTTTATCTCTATGTTTTAGGTCTTTGATCCATTTTGAGTTCATTTTTATATATGGTGTAAGGTAAGGGTCCAGCTTCATTTTTTTCACATGAATATCCAGTTTTCCCAGCACCATTGGTTAAATAGATTTCTCCATTGAATGGTCTTACCACCCTTGTTTTGAAAATCATTTAACTTATATATATGAGGATTTATTTCTGGGCTCTGTATTCTGTTCGTCTATATGTCTTTATGCCAGTATCACACTTTTGATCACTGTAGCTTTATAATAAGTTTTGGAATCAGGAAGTGTGAGACCTTCAACTTTGTTCTTTTTCAAGGTTGTTTTGACTATTCAGGGTTCCTTGAGATTTCATATGCATTTTAAGATAGATTTTTTTTTTTTATTTCTGCAGAAAGTGCCATTGGGATTTTGATGGGGATTATTTAAATCTCTAGGTCAGTTTGGGTGGTAGTGACATTTTAACAGTATTGAATCTTTCAATCCATGAACATGGACTGTCTTTCCATTTATTTATATATTTAATTTTTTTTAACAATATTTTGTAGTTTTTAGTATACAGGTCTTTGACCTCCTTGGTTAAGTTTATTTCTAAATAACTTATTCTTTTAGATGCTATTGTATATGGATTGTTTTCTTATTTTGTTTATTATTAGTGTAGAGAAATACAACTGATTTTTGTATGTTGGTTTTGTGTCCTGTAACTTTGCTGAATTCCTTTATTCGAACAGTTTTTTTTTTGGTGTAATCTTTAGGATATTTTATATATAAGATCATATAATCTATGAACAGGGATAATTTTACTTCTACCTTTCCTATTTGGATGCTCCCTCCACCCCAACTGCTCTGGTTGTGCCTTCCACTATATTGAATAGAAGTGGCAGAAAATGGCATCCTTGCTTTGTTCTTTATTTTAGAAGAAAAGCTTTTACTCTTTCAACATTGAATGTGATGTTAGCTGTGGGCCCTTTCTATCAGCTTTTATTGAAAAGTACTAATCACATTCATTGTAGAGTATACTTTTTTCTAGCTATAAACGAATCATGCTATATTGGCATTAAGTAAAGTTTTGAGGGTTTGTCTTTTTTATTTTTGCAGGAGGCTTGCATACAGTAAGTTTCCAAGTAATATTTTTAATGACTATATAGGCATTGATATGGCCCTTGCTATTTCATTACTCTCTTTGGAAACATCTATTAAATAATTGATGGCAGTATTACAAATGATTTAAGACAGCTAAAGTAGTGGTTTTTCCTACTCACATCTAGCAAAGTCAGCACTTTTTGGAAAGGTTACTGGTTTGAAAGGTATTTACACAAAGTATTTACACATAGGATAGCATGCTAGTTACACAAAAGTTAAATTACTATGTGTATTGCACTTTTATTTTCTTTACTTCACAGATCTCTCATAACAGATGCATAATATCTCTCTCATTTTTTACTCTTCTATAACTGATATAGTAGTTTATTATTTGGAGGTGGCATAATTCATTCAGCACGTGATTGTTGGATACTTAGGTTATATCCACTCTTGCTATTACAAGAATTGTCAGGTCATTTACACATAAATTATTTTGTACAAAATATAAGTGTATTTGTTGAGAGATTCTGAGAGTGGGATTGTTAGGTCAGGGGGTACAGACACCTGTGATTTTGGTAGATATTGTCAGATTTTCCTCCTTAGGGGTTGTGGTTGTTTTGTGTTCCTATAAGTAGTGGAAATGGATTTAGAGTGCTTGTTTCCCACAGCGTTGCCTGTAGTGTGTTGTCAGTATATTAGATTTTTGCCATTTTGATTGGCAAGAAATGGTATCTGACTTAGTTTTAATTTTTATTTCCTCCTTTATAAATGTGATTGGGCATCTTTTCATATGTTTAAAAACCATTGGGATTTCCTTTTCTGTGATTATTCATCCATGGCTCATTTTGCTACCAAGTTGCTGATCTTTCTCTTATGTGTTCCTGAGCACTTTTTATTTATTCAAGATTCTAGTTTCTTGTATGTGATTGGAGTTCTAAATAGTTTTTCCCAGTTTGTCATTTGGCTGTAGCCCACTTTTGCCACATAGAAGTTTTTTTTTTTTTTTTAATTTATCACCTTTTCCTTTTTTGGCCTCTGAAGTTTGTTATATAGTTAGAAAGGCAGAAGCAGCACTTTATGAATGGACTGGAATAGCCTCAGGTAATAAGAACATTAGCAACATGAATTGTACAACTTGTGTGGCAGAGACATTGGAACATTTTTAGGACAATAGAATGCAGATGCACTTTTATATAATAGCATTCAACACCAGTCTACGTTTCTATAAATCAGAGGCCATTTTTTATGTGAAATAAGTGTGGAAGGGATGTGTACCCATTCTTTCAAATCTATACCAATAAAAGACACTTAATTTGGTCAGCATTTGGGAAGAAGCCTCTTTCTCCACTCTTCTGTCCTCAAAGAAGAAACAATGAATATTTTAAAACTTGTGAATATATCTCTGGTTGGAGTCACTTTGATAGCAATTTCTTACAATTCAGTGCCATACCAATTCAATAATTAAAGATTTTAACTGTGAGTATTGCTATAGAATTAAACATAAAACACAATAAATGCGTATATGCCATATGATAGGTAAGTAGTAGTAATAATAATATTTTTATAAGCAACAATTGTAGGCAACATCAAAATTATTCTCATTAGATATGTTATTGAATATATACCCTTAGGACATCCCTGCTAGGTAAACTAGTTGGTCATCATTTATTTAATTTTAGATATTTGTCATAAAGCTTTGTTTGCAGATAGGCATTAAACTGTGCTTTTCCTTTAAATAAATTTGTATGATTGTTCTGAAATTAAAATCAGCATTCTCTGTAAATTGTTAAGAGTTAATCTGTTTTTAAAAACACTGTTTGAAAGTAGCCAACTCAAATATGGTATGTCAAAAATAAAGTTTTTAAAGGCTTTGGGAATTAATTTAGTTATTTGTTTTTTTTAGTTGCAAAATCTGGGGTTTTCATTTTTGAATAATCAAGCAATTACATATTTAGTAATTGATACTCTTATTAGTTGGAGCAAAAATGTGTGGGAAGCAGAAAACAGTTTAGCCTTCCCTCAGATGTTTAAATAAAAGTGATTAAATAAAATTAAAAATTGTCAAAACATTTAGAGTCCTAGCTTATAAAGATTTTATTTGAAACATTTGTGTTCAATAAACTTGTGAAAAGAGATTGAATTGTTATAGCCCAATCATGTTTTTAGTTCTCTTTTCTAGACAAGAGAGAGGACACCAAAAAAATTTTTGGATGATTTCCAAGAGCTCTATGTGTGTGCACGAGAAGTTATAATCACTTGATTCGAGTCTGAGTTTTATTGGACAGGCTTGTCTGGTGGGTTAAACCCCTCATCCTCTCCCCGATGATAACTGGCTTGTTTTTCTTCCCTTAAAAACAGTAAGAATTTGTTTCTTATAGCTGTCACAGGCTTAGTGTGTATAGGTCACTTTGACTTCATATGCTGCTGGCTTAAAGAAAGAATGAAATATGAAAAGACAAAAACAAAGAAGGATGTAAAAGAGAAGGTAAGGAAAGGAATAATGTTCAAGGTGAAGGAATAGGAGAACACTGAGGGTTAAAAATGATGAAATAAGTTGAAAGTAGTAAGAGATAAGTATATAGTGCTAAATGAAGAAAGATCTCATTATCATCTTAGAAAACACTTTTTCAGCTAAGAGAATGGATTTTTTTTAAAAGAATATAATATCAAAATTGAGTGTTTTTTATGATGTATAAATAATACTCAAGGCCAATAGATCACTTTTGGATCTTAGGAAACAATTTTAGGTCATGTTTGATAAACTTATTTTTTGCTGCACACATTTCAGACATACTTGTTTGAGGAAAAATATTGCTGTTCACTTTTTGGTGGTGTCTAGCCTAGATTCTAGAGGTATTATTCTACTTTGTGTGGTAATAGTTACGCATTTACAAATAACTAATTTAAAAAGTGAAAGTTATCAAAAACTTTAAATTATATTGTTTATCTAAGAGATAATTTTATCCAACTAAAATTAATTTTTGATTGTTGATTTTTGTCTATTTAAAATATATTCTTAGGGGTGTTTATAGGTATTTTCAAAATTATTTTGCATATAAGAAATACTAATTTAATGCTTCTATGAAAACACTGAAATGTTACTTAAAATGTCTTATAAGAAAATTCTGTTGAAAAATATTAAGTAATTCAAGTTGTCTCATTGTTAATACTTTTTGCATTGCAGTACACAGTTAAAATTCATTAGGTACAACCTTCCCATAATGGCGGTTGTTTGTTCTAATCAAATTGGGAATGCTTTAATCCAAGAAATATGATGCTTAATTTTGTTTTACTGTAGGAGTAATGCAACATTGATAATTTTCCTATCTAGGAAAATTTCATAGAAAGTACATATTAATGTATTTAAAAATGTCTTAATGGGAATGCTGATTTTTTTCCCGTCTTACTAACTCTGCCCATTCTGCACTTAGAATGATCAGTTTCAAGAATAGGATTGGTTATGTAATTTAACACTATTATGTAGAAGAAAAATTTAAGTAGAATGGCTTATTTAAAATACTTGCTTTGTTGTCTGTATGTGTAGAATAAAACCATTGGAAGGCAGCACTGTTTGTTGCCACCTTGTGTCTTTTAGGGGGAGTAGACAAAGCAGAATGTTCCAGCTGTGTCAAATCAAGCATAGTCAATCATGGTTGGGTTTGGCCTTGTTTTGGGGATGTGCTATAACTTATTTTTTAAATGAATATTTAATTTCTGTTGTGATTTTTAAAACAGTAAAGTTAAAAAACTTTTAATAATTAATTGCAGTTGTTCAATCATAAGTATAATGGACGTTAGGCAGTTTTCATAACCATTACTTGTTTGGCTTATGATTTTAATGCTGTGGATCGGAATGTTCAGTATTTCACTCTGAGAGGAGTTGTATTATATCTTTACCTTGTGTGCTGTTGACATGTACTCCAATTTTAAGTCTCACAAGCTGTAATATTGGGCTACTGTTTTCTGTTTATGATTGCATACAGTATCTAGAAGAGCTGAATTAAATACAGTTTTGATGAGGAAGACCTAAAATAAAACCTATTTGAAAATATCATATACAAATAGTAAAAGATACTAAATGCTATCAGTCTTTAAAACCAGTTTTCACTTCTTGCCTCAGAAATTTCAGGGCCTCTTTGCATGTTGGTTATTGAAGAACACTTTTTTCTATATACTTTTTTTTTAAGCAATATTGGATTATTTGGGATTTATTTAAAAGTAAAAATAAAAATGATTGCAAAAATATTAACACATAACACCATGTAAGGTGTATAATAGGAGATCAGTAAATACTTTTGCTTGATATTTGTGCAACTTACTGTTTCATTAAAGACATAGGAAGGGTGAAAACCTGCTAAGACATTAAGTTACTGAATGTGGTATTGTTCTCTTTTTGATTGTGATTTATGGGTATATAAGTCATTACTATTATTTTAAAATAAATTAGTTGGAAATGATTAAGAATACAAGACATCTTTTTTGTTGTGTGTGTGAGTCTTCTATCTTAGAGAACCTAGCGTTCATCTGTTAGAAAGGAAAAACGTTCACACTCTTTATGGCTGTCTCTTAGTATGTTAGTTTATTGTAGTACAGGCATTGAAATGTTTTGTGAAATGTTTCATAAAAGTCATTTTAGGCTAGAACCATGTATTTAATGATATATTAAGGATTTTATTTTGACCAATACAGTTCCAATAAAAACAGTTAAGTTTTATGTGGTTGTTTATTTGCTGATACGTAGACTGATAGGTTGCATACATAAAATTCTTTTGCATTTAAATCACTGGATTTGTAAGGTGCACATACTTTGACGTTATATTATACTGTTCCATTTGATCGCAGGGATAGGTCTTGGGATAGAAATTTAATCATATTGCTTTTAAGATAATATTTTTTAAAAAGATTCATGTATTTATTTGACAGAGTGAGAATGAGAGAGACAGAGAAGAGAGTACATGAGAGGAGGGAGGGTCAGAAGGAGAAGCAGGCTCCCCGCTGAGCAGGGAGCCCAATGTGGGACTTGATCCTGGGACTCCAGGATCATGACCTGAGCCTAAGGCACTTGCTTAACCAACTGATCCACCCAGGCACCCCTAAGATAATATTTTTAATATGACTAAGTGTTATGTGCATACTGGTATAATTTTTTTATGAATTTGGGCATATTAAGATGTATGGAAATGTTTTCTTATGTACTTAATTAAGGTGGTTAATCTTCAGTATAATAAATCTTAATTTTTATACCAAAAATACTTGAGTATTTGCTTCAGCAAATTGTAGAAAAATCTTTGTTATCATTGAAAGTGCTCTTTGTATCTGATTTTTAAAAAAGTTATGACCAAAGTTTTGGTAGTATGACTGTAACAAATGAATGAATACACAGAGGATTAATTTTTGGAGAACTAATATGTCACCTTTACATGTTTTTAAAAACTTTTTAATGGAAAATACAATACAGAAAATTAACATTTAGCAAGACACCCATTCCACTTAATACCTGATAGGATTTGATAGAAACGTAATTCAGAACTAGAAATTGAAATCATTTTGTATGATTTGTAATTATTATCATAAAGAATTTTAAATATGTTGGATAAATACACAAGTAATTTTTAAAAACCTAAATTGGAGCAAATTATATTGGCTCAATGTTAAAATTGGTATTTTGTGTAATTAGTTGGGTTTACAGTAAGTTACAAGATTGCTAATAGTTTGATAATTTGGTGTAATGTAGTGATTACTGATTTCTAAAATGTCAATAGTATAATTTCCAATATGTATTATTTATTTTATGGTCTCTTCTGATGTGCTGTTATTTAATTCATCATTTGTTTATTTGTATTTAGAACATGATAGTGCTGTTTAAAAATGAATACCTGATTGGCAGGGCTAAACTATATGGAATCTTGTTTGCTTAATAATAAGTAGGCATCACCAAACACAAGAAATCAGTATTGTGAGTTTGAAGATGTTTCTCACTTTTTTGTTTTGGTATTTTAATGTTAAAAACAGTTCATATTTAAAGACAGCTATTATTTATGTATCAGTTTTTGAATGCCTGCCATACAAATGCCATCTACACAATGATGACTAGTGCTTGTGTTGTGAAAGATAGGATTTTACTCATCATCTATTAAGTGTCTTTTAGGTTTAATTTGTAATCTATGACAGAAGTAATTTGTTATTGTAAGGAGTTCTTTCATGAGAAATTAGAACTTAAAATTGATATTGCCATATGAATATGGGTTATATTTCCAATACAATTCTTTGGTTGTTGGTAATCTTTTAAAAATGTATTTGTCTTGTAAGTATTTTAATAATAGTGGATCACCTTTTTACCTCCTTTAAAGTTTTTAGAGGGTCAGGTAAGCAGGATGAAAGTCTTAAATCTTTCTTATGGGTAGTTTCATTGGCTTGATATTATGTCATTTTTCATGAATCATAATACATCCCATTTGGGATAGATATGTGTGGAACTTGATTCAAAGAGGTTTCATTACTGATGACCCTTGTATTTATAGATGTCATGAGATGGCATCATCAACAAAGTGTGTGTATTTGCAGGGCAGCATTAACATCAGACTTCAGTTATATTTTGTGCTCATTTTGGGACATTTAAAAATGAAGGCTATTTACTTATTGGATTTACTTTATGTATCAAAGACAAATGTTTCCTATTTATCAATTCTAAAGTATTCTGTAGATTTAGAACATGTTAATTTGTTTTTAAACGGTCTAAATATTTTTAAATACTTGAAGACATTAGATTTATATTCTACTTGAATTATCAAATATTATAGATTAGCAAGCATAATTTCAATTGTATTTGAAGATTCTTTGAGTTTTTATGAGACTTTGATGCTGAATTAACGTATTTCCTGTATTATTTGGAAATTTGATTACTCTTGTCTTAATCCTGGTCCCACATGCATTGGGCACATTTACCTCAGCAAACTTATTCTTTATCTGATTATCCTATTCCAATTTTCATAATCAACATCATATTCCTGGCATTATTTCCCCTCTCCAGTATCTTACCTAACTCTCCTCTTCTTGGTATCTAAATATTTTCCCAAATATTGCTTCGAGCAGTAGTCTCTGAAAGCTTTTGGGTTGCTCATATTCTTTTTGATTTATGTTACTTGTTGAGCATTTATATTCATGCTTCTGTTTTATTTAGTTGTGGTTGTTTATTAGTTTGTCAGCGTCAAACATTATCTTAAATCCTGGGCTCATAGGTACTACATACAAAATTCAGTAATTTATTTTGAAAACTAAACATACTGTTATGTTCATGCACAATTCTGATGTTTTCTTTTTTTTTTCGCTCTCTCGTTTCTTCTTTTTTTTAATAATTTTTTATTGTTATGTTAATCACCATATATTACATCATTAGTTTTTGATGTAATGTTCCATGATTCATTGTTTGTGCATAACACCCAGTGCTCCACGCAGAATGTGCCCTCTTTAATACCCATCACCAGGCTAACCCATCCCCCCATCCCCCTCCCCTCTAGAACCCTCAGTTTGCTTTTCAGAGTCCATCGTCTCTCATGGTTCGTCTCCCCCTCCGACTTACTCCCCTTCATTCTTCCCCTCCAG
>NW_027397065.1:23148944-23337375 GCF_003265705.2 Callorhinus ursinus | reverse complement strand
GTTTGCTTTTCAGAGTCCATCGTCTCTCATGGTTCGTCTCCCCCTCCGACTTACTCCCCTTCATTCTTCCCCTCCTGTTATCTTCTTCTTTTTTTTTTCTTAACATATATTGCATTATTTGTTTCAGAAGTACAGACCCATGATTCATCAGTCTTGTACAATTCACAGTGCTCACCATAGCACATTCCCTCCCCAGTGTCTATCACCCAGCCACCCAATCCCTCCCACCCCCTACCACTCCAGCAACCCTCAGTTTGTTTCCTGAGATTAAGAATTCCTCCTATCAGTGAGGTCATATGATACATGTCTTTCTCTGATTGACTTATTTCACTCAGCATAACACCCTCCAGTTCCATCCACGTTGTTGCAAATGGCAAGATCTCATTCCTTTTGATGGCTGCATAATATTCCATTGTGTATATATACCACCTCTTCTTTAGCCATTCATCTGTCGATGGACATCTTGGCTCTTTCCACAGTTTGGCTACTGTGGACATTGCTGCTATAAACATTGGGGTGCACGTACCCCTTCGGATCCCTACATTTGTATCTTTGGGGTAAATACCCAGTAGTGCAATTGCTGGATCGTATGGTAGCTCTATTTTCAACTGTTTGAGGAACCTCCATACTGTTTTCCAGAGTGGTTGCACCAGCTTGCATTCCCACCAACAGTGTAGGAGGGTTCCCCTTTCTCTGCATCCCCGCTAACTATGATGCTGAATTAAATAAGCATTTGCTTGATGCTTGGTTGCTTAAAGGGTATTTTCTTTTTTTTTGACAATGTTCATGTTTTTGGAAGAAAATGAAAAGTCTCTTAGGTTGTAACTGGAAGAAAAATACTGAAGGAAAACTATTACCAGATTTGATTAAAATTATGCAAGTTTGGGGTGCTTTTTAGTGTGTTATTTCAGTTTTTTGATATAAGAAAATATTTTGAAATACAGTATATCTAACACAGTTTATTGATTGCAACACTACCAAAATTATACATAAGTATCTTCACCTCACCATTCAGAAGCACAAAATATTAAATTATAAATGAGAGAATCTTCATGATCTTACTAAGGTATTTCTGTTTTTAACAACAAATTCAAAACAAGTAAAACTGAAAATAGGTTGTTCAAGAAAATTTTCTTGTCTAGATCTCATAAGTTCTAGATAGATTCTAAGGAAGAGACACTAGAATTTTTTGCAATGTGTTTATCTTTTTTGCTTCAATAATAATCTGACCTAACATACGCTGTTTTCTAAGTTTGGATAATTTTCACTTTCTAATGAGCTGCATTTTTGCAACCTTGCTAATTGATCAGTTTCAAAAAAAAATTCATTTATCATTCTTGATTTTTAGAGATCTCATAGTGAACATAATGATGTATGGCATTTGTCTTTTTGTTCATAAAAATAAAAATGGAAAAAGTTTTTTAAATAGGAAAATAAGACAATAGATGGTCTTAAATTTAGTATTAAAATGGGTTACAAAATTTACCTATTAAATTGGTATTATGATACCTGTCTTACCTAGCATGCAAGATTATAGACTAAAACAAGATTATAGATTTTAGAGGATTTTATAAGGTATAAGTGTTATATAAATATGATGCTATTATTTCTTAGGACTCCAGAGACTTTCTTGCTTTATTTTAAAATAATGAAATGAAGTAAACATATTTCATCACTCTTAAAAGTAGTAATTTCAGAAACTGAGTGTAACGTTTTAACTTTTTTTTTGGCCTAATTTCTAGGTAGTATAGACCATTTAATTTTCTAACAGTATATTAATCTGAATTAAATTTATAATGGGGAAGAAGAAATATTCAGCTAAAAACAAAACTTAGGATTAAAGTAAATAATACCAATTTGTTATTTGGAATACACCATGTGCCAGTCATTGTAATAGAATGGTAAATTATAAATTATTTCCCTTTTTCTGCTAATTTTCTGAATTCCCTTATGGGAAAATCTGAGGAATTTGCTGTTTCATACTGAATTATTTTTCTTTTATAAGTCTACTCTTACTAAACATAATTTTTAAAACTTGTGGATTATACCACTTAAAGACTGACAATGCAAAATCCTTGATTATTTTTAGGAGTGTTTTTGAAGTCATAGATTTTTTTTTTTCTTTTACCACAGTTCAGGAGACTATATTCAGAAGAATGTGGAAAAGTGGTAGCATTGAAGGCTGCTCAATTACTTATTAAATATTGGTAGTATTAAATAAAATGTTTTAAATATGGTCTTATTTGCTTTCATTTTAGGTGTTTAAATTGTTTTATTTTGAAATAACTTTAAAATAGAAGTGTCACAAGAATAGTACAAAGAACTCGTATACACTTTACCCAGACTTACTAATTTTTAACACTTTGTCACCAAATATGATATTTCCCATCATCCTCTATTTTGATTGTGAAAGTGTGTGTTTTTCTTTATGGTTAGTATTCATAGTACTAGGAATTTTCTTTTTGCTTTTTAGATCTTTTTTTCATCAGGTTCTTCACCTAATCTTTATAAACTTTTTATTATAAAGTAAAATAAAAATACTGTAACTACTGGTTGCTCAAAAAAAATTTTTAGATATGTTTTGGGACTGAGGCATTAAATAACTACAATGTATAGAGCTGTAAATGGTGATATTTACCTAAATATTTCACAGAATATGTTGTGTTCATTATCACTGAGGCTGATGAGTGAAATGATAGCCCACCCATATCTTAGTGTAATAGGTAGAGAAATGGAAATATAGTAAAATATAAACATAAATAATTGAAGATAATCACCAAACTCAATATTAGCCTTTGTTTCATCCTTCTTTTGCTACTCTCCAACTCTTTCTGAAATGTAAATGAGCAGAATAGTTTAGTATAGCTACTAAGGGCATATTTTGCGGTTGTTAGCTTGCTGTAAATGAGTGACAGAACTAGGTCTGTCTGTTTTAATTTCTCCCTCACTAACACGGGGATAGACTTCCATGTGGCAGAAGTTAGAATTAAATGGCCTTCAGCTTCTACTTTTTGAAGATACATGCCCCATTGTTTCCAAACTGAAATATGTGCTCTCAAAGCATGTTTATCCAGTCCAGGTACCCAAGTTTGGAAGTAAATGTAGGTGGTTGGTAGGACTTACTCCAGAGGAGTTGGGATCTTAGGTACTTATCTGAATAGGACAGTTTATACATCAGTGTTGTTAGGATTATTCATCAGGTAGAAAGTTGGAAGAGGTGATTTCTTCTTTCTAACAACTTGTAATTGTCTAATTTATGCAACATTTAAAAAATTTCTCCTGTCTATTCAGTGAAGTAAGAAGTGAAGAACTGAAAGTGGAAGTTGGAAAGACAAATAAAAGCAGTGTGAGCATTGGATAGTTGGATCTTCAGTAACTGACCTTTGGCTTTATGTGAATGTTCACTTTCATTTAAAAATATGACAGATATGATTAGTTGGAGTTTGTTAATTGATTACATTTAAATTCAAATTGTATTTCATATGAGTAACTTTGGTCTGACCTAAAAACAAAAGTCAAGGACTGCCATTAGCTTATTATGGTGCAGTGAAGGAAGAATATGTTAACCACTACAGTGACTGTGTACTAACTTAGAAATTGTCAGTATTGGAGCATTTTAATAAGAGGGGCCTGAAAAAAAGGACATATCTTTGTGAATATGTTATATAGAATAACATGTATGTGTGTTTCCTCAGAGTAGTGAAAAATTTACATAATTATATTTTTAAGGATAGAAACAATTTTACCATATTATCTGTACTTTTGAAGTAACAAATTCAGGATTAGAATTGCAGGCTTTAGTTTCATAGGGCTCTTCAGCTGAAACTTAAATTTATAAAAGTTAGGTTTTTTGCTCACGCTTTGGCATTTGGGCAGTGTCATAACATGTGTGACTGCTTAAATAGAAGATACGTGTGAAATTACTCTCATCCCACTGTTGGGTTGCCTTCCAGGAATGGCTTGGACTGCTACAATCAGGCAATCTGCTACTCAAGATATTTAAGTTTAGAAACCGGAGATTCTTTTTTTTTTTTTAATAGGAATAAAGGAAACTGCTTTTCTACATGGAAAGGTTGCCATACTAGCTATGGTTGTATCAGAAGTATCAGAAGTATCAGAAGCTTTTCTACATGGAAAGGTTGCCATACTAGCTATGGTTGTATCAGAAGTTCATGACCTACAAATGAGCAATGTTTTAAGAGTTGAATTTTTAAAGATGTGTATTTTTAAGGCGTTGAGTGAAACTAGGAACACTTTTTCTTTTTAGGAGTATTTTATGTAATGTGTTTCTAAGCTCGTCTACAATAAATACCCTTTCATATGAACTATAATAATGCTGGTATCATGAGGTCTAGCTACATTTAATAAGAATGTTTCTGTAGAAAAATATCTTCACAGCATTAGAATAGGAGATCCAGAGGACACATTTCTGTCTTCTCATGGTGACTCCAAAGACCTGGACAGAAACTTTAGTAATGAGGTAGCTAGAGGCACAGGAGAGGAAGCTAAAGAGTCTGACTAGAGCTCTTCCATTGAAAATACCTAGAGCACACTCAGTATTTCCTGGCAGTGGGCCTTCATCTGTTTTCTCTTCCGTATGTTTGCTAGCCTCTTATCACCCATTCTTTTTGTAACTAAGGTTTCTTTTCTTCAACTAAGACACAAAATAGTGTTAGCATGTCCTTCTCTTTTCTTGTCATCAGAGCAAATTATTTTTTGGGTGGGTTTTCTAACAGTATTATACAAATAACAGATTTGGAGAAGGAATAAAAAGATTTTTATGGATTAAGGTAGCAGTGGTGGGTATTTGGAGATCCAGAAACCAAGTCATTTTCTGTGTATTTGGAAGAACAATCAGGCAGACTTCCTTGGAGCATTTCCAAGAGCATGTAAAGAATTAGTGATAAAAAAGTATGTGAGCGAAGGGTAGGTAAGTAACTTTTCTGCAGTGAGGAACTGAAAGTAGATTGTGATGATTTCAGTGGTACTTACCTTTCCCTTATTTCTTTTTCCCCTTTAGTCCCAAATTTAATTTGTGTTGACCTGGTCCTGATTTTTTCCCTATTTCAAGCTAGAATGGTGATGGCTAGTTACCTGAAGAAGTTTGCCACCAATTTGGTTAGGAGAGGAAAGGAAGTTAAGTCTATATTAGCAGCCACCGATAGTGAAGGAAAGTTATCTGTTCAAGTTCAGTCTTGGGCTGTGTAGGACATGTGTAAGTAGGGGATGTTTGCAAGTCACATACTGCTTTTTGTTTAAAACAAAAGAAACTTAAATTCCACACTTTGATGTTAAATAATGATGTAATGGTTGTTTAATACAGCAGTGGCAGAAGGCCCTGCAATAAAATTAAACAGTTATTCTAATATACATAATTTATTAATTCTTCAGTAGATACATCTCTAAAGTGGTTTTTTGGAAACAGTTTTAAAAATATCTCAAAATTCTGATGGAATTTTTTTTATATAAGCAATTTACTAGAATTTCAAATTATATACATTGTAACCACAGTTAGGTTGTTTATTGAAGCTACACAGTTTAAATGGGCAGTTTCTGACATAATTAAACATTTTGGGATACAGATAGCCTAACAGGATATTTAAATGAAAACAGGGTAAGTAAATTTGGGGCAGAAGCTGTTTTAAAAAATTATTTCTTAGAGTAAAACAGTTTTTAAATTTTGTAATAGGGAGCTACTTTGGGTAAAAAAGGAATGTTTAGTTCATATTTTACTGGTCAGGGTAAACGGATAGTATGGAAAGTGCTTTTTCTTAACCTTCCGGTCCTTTTGCAGCTATTGAAAAAGGTAGTCCACTCAGGAATTTTACCTGTTCTGTGAGACCTCACAATTTTGAAACTGTGATCTTCTGTAGGAAATCCTATTCCAGAAAATCCTGGTGATGCTCAGGAAGATCTAGAATTATTCTCAGACAGAATTATTTAAAAGTAACCCCTGATACACAGAAATTCACCTGCCTTAAAAAAACTTTGAATATTTAATTTATAAAATGATACATTGCATTTGATAGAAATTTTCAATTTAAGAAAAACTTTTTAGTGATTTTTAGGTGTCAGACTTATGCTAAATAGAATAGTTTTCACTTGAACTATAGGATATAGAGTATTTGTTATTTTAAACGTAAGCAGTTGAGAAGAGGTAGAGAATCCTTTTTTTTATTTTGCTTTTTTAAATTATAAAATTGATACATCGTCACTAAAGAAAGCTTGGAAAACACAAAGCAAAAATGGTAGCAATCACAAATTTCCCATAACCCATCACCCCAAGACAAATCAATCACTGTTTATACATGAATGAATATTGTCCATATTTTTCTATGTAAATATAATTTGTATTTTTCAAAAAATGTTATATTCTATATATGACTTCACTAATATATTTTTAAACATTATCCTATAACAAGAAATAATTTGGTAGAACATCTACAGAAGGGTTTACACCCTAGACTGGATAACTAGAGGTTACTCATTTAAATTTAAACCTTTTCAATCTTTCTAAAATATTTTGTTAAAGAGAATATATTTAAGATAGACTTTTCTGGTTCAGGGTCATCACTATAAATATCAGTAACATTTCTGTGCTATTCACAGTGATATACTCAGGGACAGCTGAGAGGTATAGGATGACTTGACTCAGAGTTGATGGCCCTAGACTATTATTTTTTAGGTTTCATGATGGATACCTAAAAACAATGTGTATCACACAAAAGAGAGAGATAGTATAAGAACCAGTAAATGACAGTGATTGAGGAAGTCATAATGATGACAGTGAATTAATACATTTAATGGCATGGGGCAATTACTAGTGTCAATGTTTTGGATTTTTTATATGCTAACTAGTGATAATTAGGGAAGAGAGAGAGTATGAAGGTTCAAGTTCTTTTTTATTTATGTAAGACCTTCAAGTTGCACACAGCTGAAAATACTATAACTCAGCACTCTGTGGACATCACGTTGGAAAAATGGCAGCCTTATTCTCCATACTGAGAATGATAAAATACTTGACAAAACCACAGTGAAAGGCCCCTTTACTTAAAAGAAGTACAGGTCTGGCTGGATAACTTATTCCAAGGTAAATAATAATAATATTTAACATTTGAATCCAACACTCTGATGCACTTTACGTATTTTAACTAGTTTAATTCTTAGATCATTCCTATGAGGTGTAGGTATTATTATATTCATTTCTCAGATGAGGAAACTTGAAGCTTGGAGAGATGAAAGATAGTAAATTTCAGGGCCAAGCTTAGAATCTGGGCAATTTTGTCATTCTTAACCACTACTCTGTGCTGCCTCTGTTATAGCAAATTAGGTCCATTGTTTTAGGCATAAAAGTAGTAAAAATTCCTCTTGGAGACTTATATCCTTTAGTAATTTATATAAAATGTATAACCACCAGTGTTTCTTTCTTATTCCAAACATTTAAAATTAAGTCTTCAGGCCTACTTGAGGCATTGGGAAATATATTTTCCCTATATCTAAATGCTCACAGAATAATAACAATAAATGTACTTATATATTTTTCAGGAAAATGTATAAAAACTTACCTTTAAAGTAAAAAGATCCTTTAAAAATATAGAAATTCATATATTTCTCCATTTATGTAGGCAATTATGGATAAGATTTAAAAATTCAAATGGAATGGCCCTTAGATGATATAGTCTGCTCTGAGTACAACAGTACCTTAGATCAGTATTACTCTGCTGGTAAAGGTGCAGGTAGTAGGTTTTGCTATTAGACCCAAACTGGCAAGTCAGTTTTTATTTTTGTTTTTGTTTTTAAATAGGAATAGAAGTGATCAGATATATTAAACAGTAAAGGTCAATATTGTTTTAACAGACTTTAATTTTTGGAACTAAATAGATAAACGTATATATGTTTTTTTCTGTGGAGATTGGTCAAAACTGTTGGAAAAGGGCCACTTAGCAACTCCTTGAGTTTTGACTTCAGCTACTTCCTGTAAACTGAGAATGCTGACTATGTCTTAGTCTTATTGTCTTTATGTTTGAACCTTTATTTTCAGTTCAAACTGAGCAATGCTCACAGCTCGACTGGACTGAATTAATAATCTTATCTACCTCTCTCAATTTATTTTTCTTCGGTGTTCTCATTCTTGAGTAAAACCCTTCAATCTTTTTTTTTTTTTCCTCTCATAAAAGGTAGAGACTCCACATTCCTTAGAATGGTTGGCAGTATTCCTCTTGGCCTGACTTCTGCTTAGCAAATCTTTGTCCTACTGTGCCCCTACAAACCCACTATGCCTTAGCTGAATCCATGTGTGGTTTTCTGAACATGCTGTTTGCACTTAATTCTTCCTGCTCAAAATTCTCTTTCCCCTCTTTTCCATCAGGCTCATCTTTTAAGACTTGTTGGTTTATGACAGCTTTATCAGGTTGGTATTATTATCTGTCCATCTTTCAGATGAGGAAATTAAAGCTTAGAAAGTTTACCTTTCTCAGGAACCGATCAAATTCCTCTCTTGGGAATTAGAAATTGGGAAAATGAATCAGTTCCTCATAGAAAAGTCTTACTGTAGACATACAGTAGAGAATCAGTTCCCAATGGAAAAGTTTTATTTTTATTTTATCATAGAGAAAGATCAGGAAGAGGTCTCCCTACACACAGGGGTAGGAAATTATTTTTTTTTTTTTATAGAGTATGTATGAGACAGAAAGTAACAGGAAAGAAAGAATTGAGTGTGAGAGATCGAAACACCAAGTGAGGGAGAGAGGGTAAGAGCTCTCCTGGTTCCTAGGTCTTCTCGTTCTTGTATTAATAATTGTAAGAGATTTTCTCTCTTTGGATTTCATTTGAGTTGATTTTTTTTTAAGATTTTATTTATTTATTTGACAGAGAGACACATAGCGAGAGAGGGAACACAAGCAGGGGGAGTGGGAGAGGGAGAAGCAGGCTTCCCACTGAGCAGGGAGCCGGATGAAGGACTTGATCCCAGGACCCTGAGATCATGACCTGAGCGAAGGCAGACGCTTAATGACTGAGCCACCCAGGTGCCCCATTGAGTTGATTTTTTTATCCTTTGCAACCTAAAGGGCCAAATTAAAGCGGATGTATATATTTGTGTATATTTGCTAACTTAGTTTCAATTAAGTAGAGGAAATCTTCACTGAAAAGTGATTATATTCCACAGACGTAATTATGAATTCGATTGGAATCTTCATGAGAAAATGGTTTCTCATGAAGACAATTGTAAGTGATAATTATTTTGTTTGGTTAGCTCATATAGGTTTTATCAACTAAATATTATAATGTAATAAAAATAGATAAACTATTGAAATGTGATTATTAAAGTAAAGTCAGTGATTCAAATGAAGACAGAAATAGTTTTTCTCAAATGCTAGTACCTGAAGAAAAGCAGATTTAAAGAAGCATAGGGTAGTAGATATAAATTTATATGGCAATTTTGGCTGCTTCATATTTATTTAAAACAATTGTATTGAAAGTGTTTAGTGTCCATGATAGATTATGTTTGTTTTGTGTTTAAAACTGTATAAAATTGAAACGGATGGAGATACATGTCTTTGGGCTATGAAAGATAAAGAGGAAGGAACATGATACATGATATTCCCCTCCATTAAAAGCAGTATTTGCGGGGACCAAATTTCTTCTGTTCAGTAGTTCTCAAACTCTTTGGTCTGTGGACCACTTTATACTCTTAAAAATTACTCAGAACTCCAAAGAGCTTTTGTTTATGTTTTTATATCTTGATATTTTTTGTATTTAAAATTAAAAAAATAAATTTTGAATATAGAAGCATTCATTCCATTAGTCATCAGAGTGATTATGTTATCACAGGGTCATATAATTTCTGAAAAACTCTACTGTATACTCAGAAAGTGAGTGGAAAAGGCATTTAACCTATTATTAAAATAGTTTTGATTTTATAGATACCCTGAACAGGTCCTGGGTGAGAAACTCTAGACCAAACTTTGAAAACTGCTCCTGTAGTTATAATACTTTTGTTTTGAAATTCTTTATTTTAAATGGGAGAAGACTTTAGTTGAAGCAAGAAATAAACCATCTTCAGAATACATATATTTTATGTTGAACAAACTCATCTCTTTTAAATTCATTTATTTTCCACAGTAAAAGAAAGCACTTTGACTTGGCTTTGTACTTTTAGATTGGAAGACCAAAATATGAAAAAAAAAAAAAAAGATACACACCCCACAATTGATTGTGGGTTGTGTGTATGTGTGTGTGTCTCTGTTTTGAGAGAAGTGATCTAGGCAAATGGAATTGAGCCTGGTACTAGAAATGTAGTCTGGGTGGCTCATCTAATAGTAGATATTTGCTTTCTGCTTTTAGCCATACATTATGGTTCACTATATGGCTGTTATCTGAGCCCTAAAGCAGATAATTTAGAGACCACAGTTAGTAAAGGGAGTATATTTTGAAGCATTCTTATATATGAGAGAATCTCATGATCTTTCTGAGCCTTAGGAAGAATCTTTATATTACGACCTCAGCATTTTGTGTTGTTACTAATCCTAGTTGGATTAGAACTAGGGACTTGAATATAATGGTGAAGCTGTACAATTTCGTGTACAGTTGTGTTTTTACAGGTAGAAACCTGAAACAGTTGGTAGTATTTGCAATTTTATATGTTAAGTACTCTAGACAGTGAATGCAAGTCACCTTCTCTTTTTCTTTTACATTGAATTACATGTTAATTGTAACATTTTTGACTGAAAGAAATTCTGTGGCCTTTCTTTTCTTTTCGTTTTTTTAAAAGATTTTCTTTATTTATTTGACAGAAAGAGACACAGCGAGAAAGGGAACACAAGCAGGGGGAGCGGGATGGGGAGAAGCAGGCTTCCCGCTGAGCAGGGAGCCCAATGCGGGGCTCGATCCCAGGACCCTGGGATCATGACCTGAGCCGAAGGCAGACACTTAACAACTGAGCCACCCAGGCGCCCCTTTTCTTTTTTCTATTTAAGTAATGCTGTGCCCAACCTGGGCCTGGAACTAACAATCCCAATTTCAAGAGTTGCATGTTCTATTGACTGGGCCAGCCAGGTACCCCAATTCTTTGTTTTGTTTTTTTATAAAATAAAAAAAAAAGATTTTGAACTGTGAATTATCACTGATTTTTTTTAGCATAGGTTTTTCTAAAAAAAATGAATTATATCTATATATGAATTCCAAAGGGTGCATTATAGAAAAAACTATTACTGTGTGTGTGTGTGTGTGTGTATATATATATATGGGCTAAATGCCAATGTCTGAAAAACATGCTTCTCCCTCTCCCACTTCCTCTCTCACTGTGTTCCCTCTCTCCCTGTGTCTCTCTCTCTGTCAAATAAAGAAATAAAATCTTTAAAAAAAAACATTTTGTATTAAAATATCCCACAAAATACAAACATCCTATTCCTTTAAATATTATTTAAATGTAGTAAATATCACATAAATTAAAATACTGCATATATTTCCTAAATGGTTCAATTAGATTTAGGGGTTTGATGAGGAAAATTATTATATTAATCATAGTTGTTTTGTTAGAAGAAAACTTTCAGGTTTTGTATGTAGAATTACATTTTGTAAGTATCTTGATTTTTCACAGCTTCTCTTAAGCCTAGGCAGTGATAAGCTAATTCACTTTTTTAAAAGGGCTAATTTGGAAGGATTATTTCTTTAGGTTCAAGATTTATTTGGAGAGTCTTTTTTTTAAAAAATATTTTATTTATTTGAGAGAGAGAATGAGATAGAGTACATGAGAGGGGGGAGGGTCAGAAGGAGAAGCAAACTCCCCGCTCAGCGGGGAGCCCGATGCGGGACTCGATCCCGGGACTCCAGGATCATGACCTGAGCTGAAGGCAGTTGCCCGACCAACTGAGCCACCCAGGCACCCTATTTGGAGAGTCTTTTTAAAGACTTACCTGAGTAGAGTCCGGAAGCAATCTATATTTCTAATTTTCTTTTTTTTGGGACTTTGAAGTAGTTATTTCAAAAATCATAGATGAACCTTCCACTCACTTCTTTTGAGGGAAATTGCTCTTCAGTTACAATGTATTGATATAATTCACGGAAGTATTTTTGACTAGTGATGACTTTATATTCATATAGGTATAATCATTACACTATCTTTGCCTCTACTGTAGTGTAAACTTTTGTTTTTCCTTGGATGTGTCAATTTAGTTACATTGATGACATCTGTATTTTCAGCTAAATTAGCCTTGACCAACTGCTTTATTGATTGGTCCAAATTTGTGGCATGTTTTTCAGAAAGACTTATGATGGGTTGGCGCACAGAAATGTCATATTCCAATCACGACATGAGAAATGGTTGGATTGCCTGTCCTACTAGGAGGTATTCTTAAAATTAGTTATCCTGTTATATTATATCAATACTTACATCTCCCATTAAGAATGAGAAATATTTAGATTTTATTAGCAGAGTTTATTTATAAATTCATAGAAATTATCATTTTAGGAATTAAATTGCCAAACTTCTTTGCATTCCAAATTTTTGATTGTTCCTCTAAATAGAAAAATATGTTTCTTAGTAAATAATTATTAACCTACTCCGTTTATGCTGATAACTTATAATTGATATAATTGACTCAAACTGATAACTCCATTTACTGATAACTATAATTTTCCAGGAATAATGAAGTTTTGCCACTTAGAATCGATGCAAGGATAAGTGTTATTTCTCCAGAAAAAATAATTTTTTCTTAAGACTAGATCTACGGTACTGCAACTAAAAACAAAAATACTTACCTCAGTTAATTTCCATTACATATTTAGAGAGTAGTTAACATAGTATTTAAATTTTTGCCCATGAGAAATGTGATTTCAAATGCTATGTAAGAAAGATTTAAGAATCTTGCAGCATAGGTAGGCTGTCGTAACTGTGTGCTAAAAGAAATTTAGTAAAATTATTGGCTTAAAATTGTTTTGCAATTCAAATGATGCCAACAGTTCTTCATGAAAAGATGACTTGTTTTTAAAATTCTCTTTATTAATATGCATGTTTAAAGCTTTTAAACTCATTTTAGGTTTTTATCAATTTATATAAATATGTGCCTCCTTCGTTTAAAACTAGTTAATAGGAAACTGAGCAAGAAAATAAAGCCAAAGGTTACAGAATTAACAAGTGGTGGAAATAACAGAATTCAGAGATCCCTGAGTTTTATTTGTTACTGTTTCTTAAATTCAATAGACAAAAATGCAGTGAAAAGCTACAATTAAAATGCTACAGTGGTTACTCCATGAATCAATTTCATTTCATAGAAAATACCTTTGGTAGGTCTGTTGCTTTTTATTATGTTCATGTATATGTATATTTTAATATATTTTACTTTCTATAATCTAATTATAGACCATATTTTAAGCTATTATTTTAAACTATAAACATATTTAAACATATATATATTCTTTAATATTCATTTTATTTTCCTAACTGTGATCTTATAATTATAAATCATTTTGAGTCAACAATACTTTGGAACTAGCAGAACTCTACCCTTATGTATATAAAACAATCCATATAGACTTTCATTATATAAATTCTAGGTAATAAAAATATTGCCAGATATATACATCTTTATTTTTTTCCTTTTTCTTTGTTGCCTTTTTTTGTGTAAAAGAAGCAAAGTGAATTATTTCATACTAATGAATAATTTTTAGGGCTAGGAGCTGCCCTCCAGGTTTTCTGCCATAGCAAAATAAAACTAAGCAAAACTCCATAGAATGACTACATCTCTTCTGTATATAGAACATTGTTAAACATACTTAGTTTACAGTAAAAATCTCCATATGGAGATAATTAAGTAATATAAAAGAAACAGATCTTTTATAGTCATTAATTTTTAACAACTGCCCTATAATACAGCAGGTAATTTGGTCTGCACGTTTAATTAAAACCATTATCTTTCTTTTTGGAAGTATTTATTGTACAATTCCAAAAACTGTTCATGAAAAAAATCATGGATCTATTTGTCTCTAAATTGGGCCAGTTTGAACAAGTAGGAGAAGGAGGGAGGTGTGTCTCTTGTATAAAGAGTTCTTCATTTTAGATATTTGACATAGTTGAATCTTAAAGTATATGAAATTATTTTAGTTATGTCCCTAACTTTTTTGAGTCAGAGATATAAAAATGAAACCATTTAATCAATCATTAGCAGAACCAACAATTAGTTTAAAACATTTTTTAAAAATTTCAAGCGAGACACTGATAAGTAACCATCTATTTCTGGCTTTAGACAAAACTGTAATCAGAATTCCCTATGATAATGGATACATTCCCTTTGAGCTCTAAGAAGTTCATTTTCTGAAACCTTTAAGTTTAGGGTCTAAACTTGAACATTTAGGTTCATTTACCCATCATTTCAGATGTTCTGGGAAGAAATATCTAATGATTTTTCCATGACATCTACCCTTTTTTTCAGATTCTCGACTGACATTTTATCGTGTGTTATTGTGTTCCACGCTATTTAGTTCCTCCTGGAGCCTTCCGAATTTCACATGCACTACTTCCATCGGACAGCTCCTGCAGAGTGGATAACTTACCTAGGGACCCAGGTCTTACTGGACAAGGAGACAATTGTGAACAGGGGCAGACTGCCTTTGTTTGGTTTTGTTTTTCTTTTTTTTTTTTAATTTAAATTTTTGTATTTTTTTGCATTTTAAAGTGTTAGATACTCATTTTAGCAATTTATTGGAAAGTAAAAGGGAGTTTTCTTTAGGAAATATATGTCTTTATCTAAAATGGAAGGATTGTGTAGAAATGAACCTACCTGCATGCTGGCTTTTCTTTCCATATTCAATAACTTTTACATTGTAACAAACATTTTTCTCTCTCTAAAAACTAAGTATATCTTTGTTTTCTAGTACATATTTCTGTAATGTAAACATGCTTGTGTAGATATGAAAAAAACAGAAATTGTTCTATATGCACAAAATATAACTTACTGGTCTTGTTGGGTAAGAACCTCAAGTTTACTAAGGAAGTAGAAGAGGGATTTATTTAAGGAGCTTTAAACTAGTTGCAAACTGGGAATTTATCTTGTATATCAGAAAGATAGAACTCTGCCATCAGTTTAAAAGACAAACAAGATTTTGCTAGAATCTTGACTAAGTGACTTTAACAATATTAAAGGATTCTAAAAACTGTTGTATTTCAGACTGCTTTAGAATAGCAACAAAAATTGGGGCTACTTTTTCAGATGTGTACCCATTAAAATGAGGTGTCTCTATTGGCAGTTAGGTAACAGGAAAATTGCTATGTTGTGTTTTAATGAAATACTGGCACTTTATAAAACTGAAAGTTAATTTTAAATATTATTATTTAGATCAGTGAGCCAGAATTTCAATGTGGATATGGAAGAAAAGACTTACTTTATTAACTTCAAGAATAAATATATATATATTTTAAATGCTGAAATACTAAGTTTAAATTTTTTGTTGCATTTTGAAAACATGTAAGAACTAAATTAGGATTTTGATTAGTGGCTAATTAGTGACAGGGAATAAATCAGCATGAATCTAAAAATTAGAATGAATTAGGAATTGTTAGACATCTGATGCTTTAAAATTCTGTTTGAGGGACACCTGGGTGGCTCAGTCATTAAGCGTCTGCCTTTAGCTCAGGTCATGATCCCAGGGTCCTGGGATTGAGCCCCTCATTGGGCTCCTGCTTGGCGGGAAGTCAGCTTCTCCCTCTTCCACTCCCCCTGCTTGTGTTCCCTCTCTCGCTGTGTCTCTCTCTGAAATAAATAAAATCTTGAAAAAAAATAATAAAATTCTGTATGAGAAAATAGTATATTATCAAGGGATGAATTGTGTTTTGTGTTGATTGAGAACTTTGCTATTTTTAAAAAATTCATTTATATATTTTCTACCATTACAACATTGTTTCCCATCTCTCAGACTGAATTTGAGCTGATTTCTTCTTAGCACCATTAAGTGACCTAGTAATCAGTGGCATTGAATTTTTGTAAAGCAAAACTTAGGGCTTTAGATGCTTCCAGTTAAACTAAAGCCCATTGAAATTGTTTTGTTTGGATTTTAGTGTAAATCTCTGTCTATCCTGCTTTATATCTCCACCTTTGACTAATAAATTGGTAGTATCTTTTTCTATGTACAGGTTTTATGCAAAAAAGTAATTTTTCTTAATGTCCTCTATCCTTTTTTTTTTTTTTTTGACATTCAGAAGTCAAATACTCTGTGCCTTCTTATCTTTCACATTAGGTAGCAAGAAGACTGTAACTTGAATAGACTAGAAATTACTGTGTTGGGGTATTTTCTATCATATAATGCTATGTTTTGTAGAATTTCTGTAGTACTTAGAAGAAAGAATTAGTTGTATAATAGATAAATTAAAATTGTATAATAGAAGCCCTAATTGGATATTTGTGGTAGTGCAAGAGTGAAACTGTTTTAGCATCCTTCCGGTAAGAAGTAACAACATTTCTTTTGGTGAGAGTGGCACTTAGATTTAGAATTCAGCCAGACAATTGGGTCTTAAACTGTTTTTACAAATAAAAAATAAAATGCCATATAGAAACCTGAATTTTCAAAAACATACTGATTTCTGGCTTAGCTGAACTTCTTAGCTTTTGTTTTTCGAGCATCTTTCTAGCAAAGGATAGAATGTTAAATAGTAAGAATTTTGAAGCATGAATTGGTATAAAATGACCTAAAATTATTTCTTAATTTACAATGAACACTGGGGTAATTTTTTAAAGTGTATTTCTGAGTTGCTTAACATTTTTTGTAGTATTCAATATTAAGTTTTAAAAGAAATGTTTCCGCAACATTTAAACTGTTTTAGCAGTCTTCTATAAATGAATGGGGCAGTGTCAGTCTTAAAATTCTTTTGCAGGGTAACCAAGGTACTTTTCTTCTGCACAGTAGAAACAGTTAAAATAATGTTTATGCATCGGGTTTTTTCCTGATGTTTGAGTTTTTAAAATTGCCACATAGTCTGAAAATGATTTCATTGTGCTGGAAATGCTTTTGGGAATGTTTATTATCTTTATAAGTGGAGATTGAGCACCACCTGTTGGTCAAAAAATATTTTAATTTGTGATTTCAGCAAAAATATTTTGTGAAATAATTACATTGCTTAACAACTGAGGTCTTATAATTCTGTCACAGTATAGATTTATGTCTAAAAACTGTACTTCATAAAATCCACCAGAATGCCTTTATCATTATAAATAATAAAATGATCCACCTTTAACATCTTTACTGTATAAGTTTTCCTAACTTTATTGCTGTATTCTCCTGAATTATATAAGTTATCCTTTTAAGGAAGTGGATGGTCTTAACCCTGTGTTTACTTATTATTAAGAGGGATGAGTATTTTATTTGCCTTATGTGGAAATTATCAAATTGAGGAAGAACAGTTTGGTGATTCCTGTGTTATTTATGCATTATCTGAATGATGCTAGATTTAATATTTAAGAAAAAGAAATCCTTTTTTGTTTTTCTTAATAGCAGTTTGAAGTAGAAAAGTAAGAATTTTTGTACTAAAAACAATTACTATTTTTTATTACAGTTACTTTTTTATAATTTTACACTTCATCATATTGAATGTTTTATTTTGTTTGAAATAGATACCATTTGAGTAGGCATTAATAAAGCAAATTATTAATTTCAAAATATGTTAATTTTAATAATTGATATGAATACAAATATTAAAACAAACTACTCAGAACAAAGCAAAAAATATCTGAAGTGACATTTGATACTCTTAAAGATGTGAAAACTATATTTTCATTAAGACTAGATACAGAAGGCAGCTGTGGTATTTCTTTTACTACTGACATCAAAGTAAGTACTACAGCTGTTATCAAAGTCTTAACCCTTCATCCATTAATAATGTACAGTAAATAAATCAGTCCTTTTGGGTTTTAGGAGGTTGATCTTTTTATTTTAGGTTATACTTTCTAAGAAGAAATTCCATGATTAGTATTAGATATATTCTTACTGGGAAAACAGTATAAATAAAGCCAAAAAAGATAAGTTTAAGAAATTTACATTGATATTTTATGTATCATACCAGAAAGTAACTGATTTTTTATATAAAAATTAAGACTGGTAGTGTCAGCTGTATTAGATTGTTTCAAATAAAAAATCATACTCCAGTTTCCTTCAACTCCTGTTGCTTTTTCCTATATCCATTTAATGCCATCACTTCTTGCTTGTTTTTTAAGCTAGAAGCTTCAGAGTCAGTCCTGTCTCTCATCTTCACCATGAAATTCAGTTTCTAAACACTGGAAGTGGCTCCTCATTCTTCTCTCCATACTCTTGCCCTGCTTCAATCTTCCTCATCCCTCTGACTATTCCAGCAGCTTACCAACTAATTTTATTGTTTCCAGTCTCTTTCTTATTTCACCCTATCTTCAATAGCACTTAGACGTTTTTTGGGTTTTGTTTCACTTTTTTACTAAAACACTTGGCTGGTCATATTAAAAGTTTTTTGGATCTTAATTGCCTACCACACAAATCTTAAATTCCTTCAGGGTGGCATTCACTGGGACCTTAGGGGCAGGTTCCAATCTACCCTTTATAGCCTTACTTTGCCCCCTTCCCTTTCCCACCCTTTGAAACCAAATGTCTCCTTTGTGAAGAGTCGCTTTTTAAGAATTAATCATATTGATTTGAGCTCTACTAGCAATTGGGTCATATTACTAGAAGGTCTCATCACTAGAACAATTCTTTATGCAGGCACAAATAGTTAGGAAGTCTCTGAAAGCAGTGACTGTGGTTTGTTTGATTTTTGAATTTGAAGTCCCAAGCATAGTCTGTGGCACACAAGAAGTTGTAATCTTATGGTAAAGAGTTTGTCTACTTTGTCTCCTGGAGCAATTTACTTCCTCAGACCCTAAATGTGTTTATATATGTAATATGTTTAGAACAGTGCCTGGTATATAGTAAAGCCTCAATAAATGTTAACAGTTATTATTTTAAAAAGAATACACCATTTAAATATGTTTCAATATTGGAGAAAGTGCAAATTTGAAGCAAAGTTCTTAGACTTTTTTTTGCAGTGTAATATCACATTTTATAGCTAATTTAAAATCTTGAGTATATGAGAACCATTTTGTTTAAAAGCTTTGTAACTGAAAATTGAATTATGTAAAGTTTTATTGAGTTTGTCTTTTAGAGTTAAAAAAATATGTACACATATATAAGTAACTGCTTAATTTTGTCTTAAAGTTGTTGCCATATTATGTTAAAGTAATTTCACTCTAAACTATTTACCAAAATGGTTTTTGGCGATAAAGAGAAATAATGTTAAGAAAATAAATGAAAAATTGACATCTTATTTTTTTAGGTAGACATTTAAATTACAAAATGAAGACCTAGCATAGGGTTGTTTTTCTTTCTTTCCAGATAGGCTGGATTATACTAATGTTAGTAGAAGGTTTTAAAGGACAACTGTGGGATGTTTGAAATAAGTCATTCTGTCACAAAGCTTATGGCAGAAATAGATTTGATTGTGACTTGACAGTCTTAGATTTACTGGGTTTTTTTGGTTGTTTGTTTTTTACTTTCTTCCATCCTTCTTTGCTTGATGAATTTTCTCATTGGTTCCAGTTGAGTTCAAAGTGAAGATTTCTTTGACTTTCTTTCAGTGGTTTTGAAGGGAGGGTAGGTGGGCACATGAGGAGATGTCAACAGAATATTTTTTATAATATACGTTATAGTTAAATCTGATTTCTTTAGTTAGAAATCTTTATTTACGATGTGGCATTGGAAGATGGAGGTTAAAAGCATCCATTGGGATATAGGCCTCTGAATCTAGACAGTTCTAAAAAATTCATAAAAACATTCATAATGAATGAAAATCACTAAGGTTAATATTAGCTTAGGTTGTAAAGCTAAGTATTTTTAAGGAGTTTACAACTTTTTGGAAATATAGAAGGTATTTTTTTAGACAATAGAGTAAAGAGAAATTTGATTCTTTGTTGGGTTGGATTTTATATTTTGCAATCTAGTATCATTAACAGTATACATATTGTATAACTTTAAAAATATCTTTGATATGTATCATTTTCTTTCTATGATTGAATGCTTATGTTGGAAATAAGTATAGCGTTGAAAGTCTGTTGAACATTATGTGTGTCTGCTTTGAATTTTTTTTTGATTGACATACATTACTCCTGAGTGAGACGCTTACTGTTGATAGTATTCTTAAATAATTTGTGCAGTCTACAATTAATAATTTAACTGCAGATGGCTTTCTGTTGACTCTGTTATTTCATCTTATGATTATAAAATATGCCATAATTTAGCAGTTATTTGGGGGATTTAATTAAACATTCAAGGATGAATATAGTTGGAAGTCTTACAATCTTGAATTTTATTTTATTGTTTAGTAAATTGTATGTTATTCCCTAAAAGTTGTATGCTCAGAATAATGTAGAGATGTTAAAATATAGAGGAAACAAATATTTCAAAACTATTTTCTAGCAATAAAATTCTACATGTCTCCTTATTTGAAAATATCTTTTAATTATTGGGTTTACAGTTTTCACAGTTTGGTTTAGATCAGAAAGTTTTCAATATTTCTTAAATGAATAAACCAACTAAAATTAGTGTAAAATATTTCAATTTTATATTTTTATATCCAATATATAACCCATATTCATTTGTAGTATTTTGCTTTATATTAGAAATATCTCATTGTAAGATGTAATCATTCCTACCAAGAAATATTTTAAAGTATCAGTGATAATCATATTTTCAGATTAGTAAGAAGCTAATAAAATATACAGTGCTTATTCAACAAATATTTTGGTGTCTGAAAAATACTGAGACTGATTTAAGTTGGGATATTTCCTAATTATGTATTATTTAGGAAGAGAAAAACATATTAATAAAGAAGTAAAATGCAATGTTATATGTGCTATAATACGTAATGCAAAAGAAACTTAGAGCAGTGCTTAAGTCTTCTTGAGGGTTCACAGAAACTTTTTTTGAGCTTATGATGCATCAGCTCATTTAGAAGGAATTGAAGCATGTTTCCAGATGGTAAGAGAAAATAAAGAAGGGGTTTGTTGTTCAGGGCGCACTATGTGCAGAGGTGTGGAGGCATTTAGAGAGCAGGGCTCTGGAAGAGGGGACTATGGACCACAAGGCTGACTGGAGATGTAGGTGTTAGGCCAATAATTTTTTTTATTATTTATTTATTCATGAGAGTCAGAGAGAGGCAGAGGCAGAGGGAGAAGCAGGCTCCCCACCTAGCAGGGAGCCCGATGCGGGACTCGATCCCAGGACCCTGGGATCATGACCTGAGCTGAAGGCAGATGCTTAACCATCTGAGCCACCCAGGCGCCCTAGGCCAATAATTTTGGATATTATCCTGTAAGCATTGGTGAGGGATTAAAGAATTTTGAGCAGGAGAAGAACATGTACCCATTTACATTTTTGGAAGATTATTGTGGGGTCATACTGTGGAGGATGAAGGTAGAAAGGCCAATTAGGGAAATTACTACAGTACAGTAAAGAGTACCTGAGCCAAGTGGCAGTGAGAGTAGAAAGGGAGGTATTAAGAAGACAGAGTCAGCTCACAGGTCTTGATGATTCATTGGTTGTTGAGGTTCACAGTGGTTTTTTTGGAGGGCTCAAGGCGGGTATCTAGTTTGAGTTACTACTCACTGACATAGGGACTGATGGAAAGAAGGCATAGTTTTGGGATAGGGGTGGACTTTAGTAGCAAACATGTCCTTTTTTGTAATTTAAATTCAGTTAATTAACATATACTGTATTATTAGTTTCAGAGGTAGAGTTCAGTGATTCATCAGTCTTATATAACACCCAATGCTCATTACATCACATGCCCTCCTTAATGTCCATCACCCAGTTACCCCTCCCCTCCAGCAACCTTCAGTTTGTTTCCTATGATTAAGAGTCTCTTATGGTTTGTTTACATCTCCGATTTCATCTTATTTTATTTTTTCCTCTCTTCCCCCATGATCCTCTATTTTGTTTCTTAAATTCCACATATGAGTGAGATCATATGACAATTGTCTTTCTCTGATTGACTTATTTTGCTTAGCATAATACCCTTTAGTTCTGTCCATGTGGTTGCAAATGGCAAAATTTCACTTTTTTTGATGGATGAGTAATATTCCTTTGTATACCACAACTTCTTTATCCATTCATCTGTCGATGGACATCTGGGCTCTTTTCATATTTGGCTATTGTGGAATTACTCCTATAAACATTAGGGTGCAGGTGCCCCTGTGAATCACCACATTGGCATCTTTGGGGTAAATATCTAGTAGTGCATTTGCTGGGTCATAGGGTAGCTCTATTTTCAACTTTTTGAGGAACCTCCATACTGTTTTCCAGAGTGGCTGCACCAGCTTTCATTCCCACCAACAGTGTAGGAGGGTTCCCCTTTCTCCTCATCCTCATCAACATCTGTTGTTTCCTGGCTTGTTAATTTTAGCCATTCTGACTGGTGTCAGGTGGTATCTCATTGAGGTTTTGATTTGTATGTCCCTGATGCTGCATGATGTTGAGCATCTTTTCATGTGCTTTTTGGCCATTTGTAGGTCTTTGGAGAAATGTCTATTCATGTCTTCTGCCCATTTCTTGGTTGGGTTATTTGTTCTTTGGGTGTTGAGTTTTTGATAAGTTCTTTATAGATTTTGGATACTAGCCCTCTATCTGATATGTCATTTGCAAATACCTTCTCCCATTCTGTCGGTTGTCTTTTTGTTTTGTTGACTGTTTCCTTTGCTGTGCAAAAGCTTTTTATCTTGATAAAGACCCAATAGTTCATTTTTGCCTTTATTTCCCTTGCCTTTGAAGATGTCTAGCAAGAAGTTGCTGCGGCTGATGTCGAAGAGGTTGCTGCCTGTGTTTTCCTCAAGGATTTTGATGGATTCCTGTGTCACATTTAGGTCTTTCATCCATTTTGAGTATGGTGTAAGAAAATGGTCCAGTTTCATTCTGCATGTGGCTGTCCAATTTTCCCAACACCATTTGTTGAAGAGACTGTCTTTTTTCCATTGGACAGTCTTTCCTGCTTTGCCGAAGATTAGTAGAGTTGAGGGTCCATTTCTGGGTTCTCTATTCTGCTTCATTGACCTTTGTGTCTGTTTTTGTGCCAGTACCATACTGTCTTTTTTTTTTTCTTTTTAAGATTTTATTTATTTGTTTGACAGAGACCGAGACAGCGAGAGCAGGAACACAAGCAGGGGAGTGGGAGAGGAAGAAGCAGGCTTACCGTTGAGCAGGGAGCCCGATGTGGGACTCGATCCCAGGACTCTGGGATCATGACCTGAGCCGAAGGCAGCCACTTAACGACTGAGCCACCCAGGTGCCCAGTACCATACTGTCTTGATGATTACAGCTTTGTAATAGAGTTTAAAGTCTGGAATTGTGATGCCACCAGCTTTGGTTTTCTTTTTCAATATTCCTTTGTCTATTCAGGGTCTTTTCTGATTCCATACAAATTTTAGGATTATTTGTTCCAGCTCTGTGAAAAAAGTTGATGGTATTTTGATAAGGATTGCAGTGAATGTGTAGATTGCTCTAGGTAGCATAGACATTTTAACAATATTTATTCTTCCAGTCCATGATCATCGAATGTTTTTCCATTTCACTGTGTCTTCCTCAATTTCTTTCTTGAGTGTTCTGTAGTTTTCTGAGTACAGATCCTTTGCCTCTTTGGTTAAGTTTATTCATAGGTATCTTACAGTTTTTTGGTGCAACTGTAAATGGGATAGACTCCTTAATTTCTCTTCTGTCTCATTGGTAGTGTATAGAAATGCACTGATTTCTGTGCATTGTTTTTATATCCTGCCACTTTTTTGAATTCCTCTATGAGTTCTGGTGATTTTGGGGTGGAGTCTTTTGGGTTTTCCACATAGAGTATCATATCATCTGCAAAGAGTGAGAGTTTGACTTCTTTGCTGATTTGAATGTCTTTATTTCTTGTTATCTGATTGCTGAGGCTAGGACTTCTAGTACTATGTTGAACAGCAGTGGTGATAGTGGACATCCCAGCTGTGTTCCTGACTTAGGGGAAAAGCTCTCAGTTTTTCCCCATTAAGAATGATATTTGCTGTGGGCTTTTTGTAAATGGCTTTTATGATATTGAGGTATGTTCCCTCTATCCCTACACTGTGAAGAGTTTTAATCAAGAAAGGATGCTGTACTTTGTCAAATGCTTTTTCTGTATCAATTTAGAGGACCATATGGTTCTTGTCCTTGCTTTTATTAATGTAATGTATTGCATTGATTGATTTGTGGATGTTGAGCCACCTTTGCATCCTAGGAATAAATCCCACTTGGTCATGGTGAATAATCCTTTTAATGTACTGTTGGATCCTGTTACCTTGGTGAGAATTTTTACATCCATGTTCATCAGGGATATCAGTCTGTAATTCTCCTTTTTGGTGGGGTCTTTGCCTGGTTTTGGGATCAAGGTAATGCTGGCCTCTCTCGGTGTCTCTAGGAACGCATCCATTTCTTCCAGATTGGCATATAGTTGCTCATAAAATGTTCTTGTGATTGTATTTCTTCAGTGTTGGTTGTGATCGCTCTTTCATTCATGATTTTATTTATTTGGTTCCTTTCTCTTTTCTTTTTGCTAAGTCTGGCCAGGGGTTTATCGATCTTATTAATTCTTTCAAAGAACCAGCTCCTAGTTTCATTGATCTCTTCTACTGTTCCTTTGGTTTCTGTTTCATTGATTTCTGCTCTAGTCTTTATTAATTCTCTTCTCCTGCCTTATTTTAGGTTTTAGGCTTTATTTGCTGTTCTTTCTCCAGCTCCTTTAGGTGTAAGGTTAGGTTGTATATTTGAAACCTTTCTTGTTTCTTGGGAAGGGCTTGTATTGCTATATACTTTCCTCTTAGAACTGCCTTTGCTGCATCCCAAAGGTTTTGAACAGTTGTGATTTTATTTTCATTTGTTTCCATGAATTTTTTAAATTCTTCTTTAATTTCCTGGTTGATCCATTCATTCTTTAGTAGGATGCTCTTTAGCCTCCGTGTATTTGAGTTCTTTCCAAATTTCCTCTTGTGATTGAATTCCAGTTTCAAAGCATTGTGGTCTCAAAATATGCAGGGAATCATCCCCGTCTTTTGGTACCAGTTGAGAACTGATTTGTGACCTAGGATGTGATCTATTCTGGAGAATGTTCCATGTGCACTTGAGAAGAATATGAATTCTATTGCTTTAGGATGGAATGTTCTGAATATATTTGTGAAGTCCATCTGGTCCAGTGTGTCATTCAAAGCCCTTGTTTTCTTATCTTCTGCTTAGATGATCTGTCCATTGCAGTCAGTGGGGTGTTACAGTCCCCTACTATTAATATCAATGTGTTTCTTTAATTTTGTTATTAATTGGTTTATATAATTGGCTGCTCCCATGTTAGGGGCATAAATATTTACAGTTGTTAGATCTTCTTGTTGGATAGACCCTTTAATTATGATATAGTCTCCTTCCTCATCTCTTATTACAGTCTTTGGATTAAAATCTAATTTGTCTGATATAAGGATTGCTACACCAGCTTTATTTTGATATCCATTAGCATGATGTCCATTAGCATCATCCCCTCACTTTCAATCTGGAGGTGTCTTTGGGTCTAAAATGAGTCTCTTGCAGACAGCATATCCATGGGTCTTGTTTTTTTATCCTATCTGATACCCTTTGTCTTTTGATTGTGTATTTAGCCCATTTACATTCAGAGTAACTATTGAAAGATCTGAATTTAGTGCCATTGTCTTACCTGTACAGAGACTGTTCTGTATATTGTCTCTGTTCCTTTCTGGTCTATGTTACTTGTGGGCTCCCTCTGCTTAAATGATCCCTTTTAATACTTCTTGTAGGGCTGGTTTAATGATCACAAATTCTTTTAGTTTATGTTTGTTGTGGAAGCTTTTTATCTCTCCTTTTATTTTGACTGACATCCTAGCTGGAATAGGTATTCTTGGCTGTGTATTTTTCTCACCAGCACTCTGAAAATATCATGGCAGTCCTTTCTGGTCTGCCAGGTTTCTGTGGGTAGGTCTGCTGCTGGTCTAATGTTTCTACCCTTGTAGGTTATGGACCTGTTGTCCCAAGCTGCTTTCAGGATTTTCTCTTTGTCTAAGAAATTTGCAAGTTTCACCATTATATTGGGGTGTTGACCTATTTTTATTGATTTTGAGCAGGGTTCTTCTGTGCCTCCTGGACTTGAATGCTTGTTTCTTTTCCCAGATTAGGGAAGTTCTCAGCTATAATTTGCTCCAATATACCTTCTGCCCCCCTCTCTCTTTCCTCTTCTCCTGGCATCCCAATTACTTTAACATTGTTTTGCTTTATGGTATCAGTTATCTCTCAAATTCTCCCCTTATGATCCAGTAGTTGTTTCACTTTTTCTCAGCTTCTTTATTCTCCATCATTTTGTCTTCTGTATCACTAATTCTCTCTTCTGCCTCATTTATCCTAGCAGTTAGAGCCTCCATTTTTGATTGCATCTCATTAATAGCCTTTTTGATTTCGACTTGATTAGATTTTAGTTCTTTTATTTCTCCAGAAAGGGATTCTCTAGTGTCTTCTGTGCTGTTTTCAGCTCAGCCAGTATCTTTATAATCGTCATTCTGATCTCTAGTTCTGACATCTTACGTATATCCATACTGATTACATCCCTGGCAGTCGGTACTGCCTCTTGTTCTCTTTTTGGAGGTGAGTTTTTCCATCTTGTCATTCTGTCTAAAGAAGAATAAATGAACGAGAGAACACAATACTAAAATGGCAACAGGGATCTCAGAGAAATATATACTAAACCAATCAGAAGAGGCCTTAAGGCAAATAAATAAATAAATAAAAATTAAAAAGGAGAATATAAACAGGTAAACAGAATAGATCAATACACTGGATCCTGTGAATATTTTTGTCTGTTTGTTAGAAAACTAGATCCCAAAATTGTAAAGAAAGAAAAATTTATATATGTACAGAGATAAATTTAAATACAATGAAAAGATAGAATGTAACTGTAAAAATGAAAATTAAAAGAGAAAAAAAAGTAATATAAACAGGTGAACAGAACAGAGCAATATGCTATATCCAGGGTGTGTTTTGTTTGGTTTGTTAGAAGAAACCACATCTCAAAATTGTAAAGAAAGAAAAACATATATATACCAAAAAAAAAAAAATTGAAAAGATAGAATGTAACTATAAAGATGAAAATTAAAAAAGACTAACAAAAAAAAAATGATAGAAAAAAGAGAGAATATGATCAGACAGGTGAAGAAAACAGAGCCATACCCTAGATTCTGGGTGTATTTTGGTCTGTTAGAAGAAAGTGCATCCCAAAATTGTAAAGAAGGAAAAAACCTATATATATTCAAAAATAAAATTAAATACCATGAAAGGATAGAATGTAACTGTAAAAATGAAAATTAAAAAAGATTAAAAAAGAGTTGATAAAATAAGAAATTTGTTAAAAAAGGAAAGAAAAAAATTAAACTTGAAAGACAAAAGAATCATGGGAAAAAACCATGAATTCTATATACTATTTTCCCCTAGTCAGGAGTTTTGCAGTTTTGTATGATCCGTAAACTTGGTCTTAGCTGGTTGTTCTTGCTGATATTCTGGGGGAGGGGCCTGTTGTGTTGATTCTCAAGTGTCTTTGCCCCAGTTAGAATTGCACTACCCTTGCCAGAGAGCCAGGCTTAAGTAATCTGCTCTGGATTGTTCTATGTGGCTTTTGTTCCCTGAAGACTTTCCACGCCGCTTTAGAGGATGAGAATGAATATGGCGGCATCCCACTCTCCAGCCCCAGAGCCGAAAGCTTGAGGCCTCACTCCTCTGTGCACCCTCAGGGAAAAGCAGTCAGTCATTCCTGTCTCCCTGGTCTCCCTTTGCACTCTGTGCTCACCCAACCTGTGACCCAGCATTTCCATCTCAGGCTCGTGATCCCACTTGGAGTCTCCAAACCCTGCAGACTCCTGCATCGTGCATCCGTCCTTCTCCTCCTGGGGGAGGACGGAGGGGTTTCACTGGTTCTGCCCCTTGCTGGGCCCCTGCTCCATAAGTGGTCGCCCAAGGGTGCTTGAGTTCCTGGTTTATGGCAACCCTGAACTGAGAGCCCACTCCTGGGCTTGCTGATCACAGCCAGCTTCCCTGCTCCATTGCCTGGGAACTCAGCCACACTGAGGCACCCCCTGTCTTCCTGTGACCCTGAGGATCCTGAGACCAAACTGCTAGGATTCCGTCTTGCTTCGCCACCTTTCAGGCAGGATGTCCCTCACTGGAGTCGACCTCTAAAAGTTCTGATTTTGTACACCACTGCTATATCACTTTCTGGTAGCCGGCTCAGGGAGGCTCCCCCCACCCCACCCCCACCCCAGGTTTATCTTCCCATATATCGCCTTGGATTCACTTCTCTGCACCTCCTACCTTGCTGAAAATGGTCACTTTTCTATTTGTAGGGTTGCAGCTATTTTCATAGCTCTTCAGTTGAGTTTCCAGGTGTTTAGAATGATTTGATAGCTATCCAGCTGAATTCCTGGGACTACATGAAACTAAGGTCTCTTACTCCTCTTGGACCTATCCATCATTTTTGAGATGTCATAGAACAGTAGCTTAAGGAATGTCCAACAAGGCGGTTGGATGTCTATAGATCTGGAGCCAGGAGATAGAAATTTGGAAGTTAGCATGCTATTCCCAAACTCATTTCATCAGTTTTATTTTTTAGTTTGTTAATGGCTGTCTAAGAAAAGGGTAAAAATAATGAGAGTAAGAAGAATTTAGAAATTGGGTTAGAGAAATTTTGGAAAAATAAATGTGTATAGTCTGTTTTGGATTTTAAGGAAACTGGGATTCATTTCTACTGCCAGTAAATTTGAATTCTCTGCCACCAGCTGTCTCATGTGATCAGTGAATTTGTCTTAAGGGAAAGGAGAGCAGGGGATGCCTAACTTTTTAATGTATTTTCAACTCACCTGGGTGCATTATCTGTGGGTTTTTTTGTTGTATGTGCCAGTATTTCAGTTGGTGTGGGACATTGAGAGTTGACAATAAAATAATCACTACAGTGAGCAAGAATAATTGTTTTGATGCTCTTACCACTCATTTATTTCAAGACTGCAGAAATAAACTTGGTCCAATATTTAATAATCAACATTTTTAATGTATCATGTATTATACATGTATATGAGTTTTGGATACTGTGTTATTTCCAGGACAGTTTAAATCTGTGCTTTAATTATTTTAAATAAAGTTGCATATGAGTTAAGAATTTTATATTTGGACTTTTGAAGTTTATTCTGTGTGTCATGGAAATATTTTTGTTAATTTTTAAATTGTAATATGTATGAATATACAGAAAAGCAAGCTTAAACATACTGTATTGCCATACATATTTGAGATTGCTGAATATTCCATCAGCTTACAGAACATAATTTAAACGCCATTTATAATAACCCCAAAAATGAATACCAGGGACTAAATTCAACAAAAGATGTGCAAGACTTCTATGGGAAAAATTGAATAAATTTATTGAAAGATATAAGAGCTAAATAAATGGAGAAAGATACTATGCTTTTGGCTGGGAAAACATAAGAATAGAAATTCTCCCAAAATGAAACCATTAAGTTCAATACTGATCAAAATCTCGACTAGTATTTTTTTTTACAACATTAGACAGTCTGATTTTAAAATTGACGTAGAAGAGTAAGAGTCAAGAAGAACGAAACAGTTTTGAAGTACAGTATCATAGACTCCTCCTACTACATATCAAATTTATACCTTGCCATATAAAACAATAGTAAATTAACGAGTGTGCTAATGACACAGGTGAACAAACTAATGGAAAGTCTACCCTTTCTGTCTTTGCCTAACTCCTCATTGTATACGACTGCGTGCTAGCCAGCTCAAATGGTATATGCCAACATCGTGCTGGGAATTGCAGTACTATGCCTTTGCTATTGCTACTCTCTGCAGAATTCTCTTCATCCCCATAGACTGTACTTTACTGAATCTAAGATGCATTATTAATTTATGTACTGCTAAGAAAAAGTTGCCAATTAAACTGACATATCATCATTGCTGGTATATTCTGTTTCAGAGATTTTAAAACATGAAAATATGTGTCTTATGATCTTTGGAACATGGTATTTAAAATGCCAGGGTCTCCAGAAAGAATATTCCCTGGTTTTTCTTATCTGAAAGTAAGTTCTCTCACTAAGAATTTGCAAAGCATTTATTTTATCTTTTTGTGAAAATTTTACAACCAACATATACAAAACCTTTTCCTCTCAGTTTTTCTCTTTCTGAATGTATGCCTCTTTGACAATAATCCTAATAAGACCAAGAGTTAACAAATACTGAGCACCTACTGTGGGGCGCTTGGGTGACTCTGTCGGTTAAGCATCTCACTCTTGATTTTGGCTGAGGTCATGACCTTGGGGTTGTGAGATCCAGCTCCATGAGACCGCTGAGCTAGGCATGGAGCCTTCTTGGGATTCTCCTTCTCACTGTGCTGCACCACCCCCCTCCCGCCTATGCTTTCTCTTTCTCTTAAAAAAATACAAAAAAAGTTGAGCACCTACTGTATTTCCTGTGGTAGTTGCTTTAAGGATATTATCTTGATCTTTAGGCAACTCTGCAAGGCTATTACTGTTATCAAATTTTTATGTAGGAAACTGGATCTTGGAGTTTAAGATTACAGAACCAGGATTGGAACCCCAGACTGCTTGACTTCAAAGCCATGACATATCACATCACACTGCATTTCTGCCTCTCTACTTCCCTACCCTGGTTATAGTAAGTTAGTTGAGTGTAGAAACCATGTATTTTGCATCTTTGTATTCTCCATACCTTCTTATTCATTTCTTGAACATACTGAGTGGTTATATCTATAGGTAAAATTAGAGGAGGAGATTAGGGCACCCCTTCAAGAATTCTTTAAATATTTGTTCAGTGTTCATTTCTGTGTGGGATCAGCACAGGGCAGGGAAAATTGAGGCTGAACTATTCTTTTGATATCAACTAATAGATTAAATATAAATATCACTTCCAAATTCAATGAACTTTTGAATATTTTGAAAAAATAATTTCAAATAAGAACTTATATGTTCATGATAGAAAAATTAAAAAGTGAAGAAAAAAGATTAACACATATATCAAGAACACACTATCAAGTACTTGCATTATCTCATTTAGTTCACAGAATAACATAATCATAATCACTAATACTATAGTTATCCTTTTTTCATACATAAGAAAACCCAGGCAAAGAGCTGGTAAATCATTGTCCACCATGTCACTGTTGGTAAGTAGAGGAGTTCCAGTTTGTCTAACAAAGGCTACATTCTTCCCTCTCTGTTTTGGTTTTTTTGTTTTTAAACTTGGTACAAATGGTATTAATAGTGAATTTAACAGTGAAATTTCCCTTTTTTTCGCCCAGTATTATTTTTGAGATTCTTGTCAGTGTTGATTCATATAGCTCCACTTCATTCGTTTGATTTAAACATTTTCAGAAACTGTAAATGTACATAGTTTAAAAGTAAAGTATGTCAGGCTTAGAATGAAAAATGGATACCTCCCTCTCCATTCCTTAGTCCTTCTCACAGAGACAACTGCTTTCAACTTTCTGTTGTTTTCCCCTTTTTATTTACTTCTGTATCTGCTCTTCCCATCCATACTACCATTTCCGGACATTTCAGTTTTAATTATGTAATGTCTTTCTACTGTGAAAGAATGATTTTAGCATCTCCTTTTCCCCTATCATTTTGTTTTCTGTCTTCCCATTTTCCAATGTATTTATGTCACATTATTATGACTATATAAACACTTACAACAGAGCTATATGTAAAGCAGGATGTTCACTTTTTTCTCTTGTGTGAATTTTTTTCTGTTAATAACTTTCCCCCGTTTGCTCAGTTTTCATTATACCAATTTCTAATTCTTACCTTAAACTCTGACCAAACTATAAACTCTTTTCAAAATGACAAACCAATAATATAGTGTTGTTATTGTTGTTTTTTTCTTAAGAGACATTCCTTCTGGATCCCTAAGCTCTCTTGCTTCAATTTAGATTTCTTTTGTCTCTTTTCTTTGTTAGATCCCTGTTTTTCCTGCTTTCTGTATTTCCTCTTGTTTTAATTCCTCAATTTTAATTCCTCTAACAGTTTTTTGAGAAAGAATGCATGAAGGTTACATTCTGCCCTCCTGGAGAATTTAAAGTGATATATTGATGTGGAGTTAATTCTTCTCTAACTGCAATAAAATCTGATATTTTTTTCAAACTGCCCAATAGTAAAAGTGAATTGTTTCTTATTCTATAGTTAAATATTTTAGGAGGAAAAATATGGTGAACTTTTAGCTTGTTGAAACTTTTCCCCTCCAGTTTACTACTGTCAAAGATTTCAGGTCGAATTTAACAAATGATGAAACACATGGAGATTTAGAGAAAGCATGGTTAATATCACTCCTTATATAAAAGAGGTGATGTCGGTTATAAAGAGTGTCATGGTTCTGTTTTCATTGATATAATGGTATTTACTTTAAGTAATTCTTGGTTTAAATGAAAACATCTAAATTGTAGTGTTTAAAGGCAAATATAATCTAATTTCCATATAAAGATGTCCAAGGTACAATCTAAATATAGGTTAAATGGAAAAAATGTCTTTTATAATTGCCTATGGAAAAAAATTAACCAGAGTATGCGTGTTGCCTTATCTTTTGTGGTTTTTAGTGGAAGCTTTCTGTTTCTGACATTGCAGAGAAGCCTTTTCACATAAATAACCTCCCATAAATCATTTCAAAATGTCTAAGTAAGGGCCTGAATAATTTTTTTCTTGAGTAGTCTGCAAATGACATCTCAGTCATTAACTACTTTAGGATAAAAGCATTTTGCTAACATTGAGCTTCACTCAAAATTCTTAACTTGTCTAGATTGACATATGCTGTTTATAGTATTGTATTTGACCTGTTTGCTAGATATTTTTTTTTCCTTAGTAAGAAATTTTACTGTTAGTTAGCTTGTCAGACATCATTATAAATAGGGGGATAAAAATCTTGGTGTTAGATTGCAGTGTTTTATACTGAGCATTATTGATCCATAAAGACTTATAGTATATTATTCTAAGGTTGTCATTGCTAGAAAGGACTAAGGAAGGATTAAGGAACTACATTGACAGAAGTCATCATTTTAATGACAGGCAATTTAGTTTGAGGTAACTGAAGCAGGGAAAAATGCAATCAATCATCACAGCAAGGATTTTCACAAATGTTTACCAGTCTATAATGAATGCTGTGTAGATCATCAAGGTCATTTGATAGCTTCTCTGAAAGTAATGTTTTCATATTCTAACAAAGCAATTCTAGTATTTTAAATAAACTACTATGTCCAATTCCTAAAGTTCTGTGGTACATTGAATTAGTGAAATATGAAGTTTTAACAGGTTAGGAAACATGAAAAAAATTTCAGCTAATTCATTAAGCATTTCATTTCATTCTTGGAATTAGAAATGGTATTTTCTCCCCAGTGATACTTTTCTCAAGTGTCTAAGGAATACACATAAAGGGTAATTTAGTACTGGGTCATATTTATTTTATTGTTATTTGTTTTCAAGTTTTAATACAGTGTTAAAAATTTTATGTGTAACAGCTCTTCATATTGTTTTCTTTTGATTATCTTGAAGGGGAAATCTACATGCAGTATATAAATTCCCTTCCCTTCTATGTGGGATTCCCCATCCAATTAGTTCTGGAAGCATACATGTTAGGAGACTAGAACCAGTTAAGAAAGTGAGGGTATATGTTGCTCACTGGTTGAGAAAGCTTTAGAGGTAGTTTTGGGTTCAAATTTAGGCTCTTTTACTGGACGGGTGGTCTAATCAAGAGGAATAAATCTTTTCTGCAGATTGGGAATAATCATACCTTGCCCATGTGGTGGTTGTGAGGATTAATCTCATAGTTTTTATAGGGGTCTTATAGTTCTTGACACAAAATAGTACTTCAAAGATGTTTAATTTCATTCTTCTCTACCTCTCTTGTATGAGAGCAAAGATAAAATGATCTCTTCAATGGCAATAGTGGTAGGTAGAAGGGAGGCATGGTTATTATTTTACTTTCCAATGAAAATATACTCAGGGTAAGTCACAATAGGCTTACCACAGGCCAAGACTATTAGAAGGTAAAAATTGTGACTTAAAAAATTGTTTTAATGATTCATGTAACTGTTTTGATTTAAGTTACTACATCCCCTCCCCATCTTCCCAAACAAAACAAAAGCCTGGCTTAATTTATTTGACCAAATGGTTTATTGGAGTCTTGTGTCATAAGTACTACCTCAGTCAACCAGAACTATCATTGTAAATTTTATGGTGAAGGAAGTGTCCTTGTCATCTACTTTATAAGTTACACATTTGCATTTCACTCAGCATTCATGTAAGTAATCTTAAAGGAAATTAAATTCTTTCTGTCTTTTCCGCTATCTATCTATCTAGAATTCTGAGTGAATTGATAGTTATTTGTGGAGGGAGTGTTCATAGAGTTGAGGAGCTCTGTTTTTGGGCTTGCACAGACCTGAACTTTAATTGTGAGTCAGTCACTTCCCTTGTGTCTACTTACGTAGTTACTTAACCTCTCTGCTCCTCAGTTTCCTTATATCCTTAACTAGGATACTAATAGTACATGGGGCACTTGGGTGGCTTAGTCAGTTAAGCATCTGACTCTTGGTATCAGCTCAGGTCTTGATCTCAGGGTTGTGAGTTCAAGCCCCATGTTGGGCTCCGCTCTGAGTGTGGAGCCTACTTTAAAAAAAAAAAAAGATCCTAATAGTACCTATATTTGTGGTTCTGTTTTTACTTAAATAAGATAATATATGCATTTTGAAAAAAGAGAACAAAGCTGGAGGATCACACTTCCTGATTTCAATCTATGTTAAAAACCATAATAATCAAAGGGCGCCTGGGTGGCTCGGTCATTAAGCATCTGCCTTTGGCTCAGGTCATGATCCCAGGGTCCTGGGATTGAGCCCCGCATCGGGGTCCCTGCTCAGCAGGGGGCCTGCTTCTCCCTCTCCCACTCCCCCTGCTTGTCTTCCTGCTCTTGCTCTCTCTCTCTGGCAAATAAATAAACTCTTAAAAAAAAACATAATAATCAAAACAGTATGGTATGGGCATAAAAAAGACAGGTTAATAGAACAGAATAGAGAGCCTAGAAATAAACCCCACGTAGATGGTCAATTAGTTTATGACAAAGGAGCCAAGAGTGTACAACGGGGAAAGGATAGTTTCTTAAGTAGTGATATTGGAAAAATTGGACAGCCACGTGCAAAAGAATGAAACTGGACCCCTATCTTACACCACACACAAAAATTAAAATGGATTAAAGACTTGAAAGTATGACCTGAAACCATAAAACTCTTAGAAGTACAGATAGGTGGTAAGCTCCTTAACATCAGTTTTGGCAATGATTTTTTTGAATTTGATACTAAAAGCCAAAGGCAACCAAAGCAAAAATAAACAAGTGGGACTACATCAAACTAAGAAACTTTTGTACAGTGAAGGAAACCATCAACAAAATGAAAAGACAACGTACTGGTGGAAGAACATATTTTCAAATCCTCTATCTGATTAAGGAGTTCATATCCAAAATATAGAAAGAACTCAAACAACTCTATGGCAAAATAACAATCAGATTAAAAATTGGGCAGAGGATCTGAATAGACAATTTTCTAAAGAAGGCATACAGATGGCCAAAAGTTTCATGAAAAGGTGATTAACATCATTAGTCACCAGGGAATTGCAAATCAAAACCACAATGAGATACTGTGTCACACCTGTTAGAATGGCTGTTATCAAAAAGAAGAGATAATAGGTATTGGTGAGGATGTTGGTGGGAAATTAAATTGGTGCAGCCAGTGTGGAGGTTCTCAAAAAATTAAAAATGGAACTGCCATATGATCTAGCAGTTTCGCTTCTGGATATTTATGTGAAGGAAATGAACATGCTAACTTTAAAGATACATGCAACCTTCATGTTCTATGCAGCATTATTTACAATAACTAAGACATGAAAGCAACCTAAGTGTCCATCAGTGGCTGAATGGACAAAGAAAATGTGGTTATATATATACAGTTGACCCTTGAAAGTCTCAGGGGCTAGGGGTGCCAGCCCTCTGTGCAGTTGAAAATCCATGTATAACTTTTGACTTCCCCCCATATTTAAGAAAATGTGTATGTATTATGTACTGCATTCTTAAACTGGAGGAAAAAATGTTATTAAGAAGATCATAAGGAAGAGAAAATACATTTGCGGTACTATATTGTATTTATTGAAAAAAACTCACATTTAAGTGGATCTGTGCAGTTCAAAGCCATGTTGTTCAAGGGTCAGCTGTGTGTGTGTGTACATATACACACAGTGGAATATTATTCAGCAATAAAAAAGGAAACCTTGCCATTTGTGACAACATGGATGGGCTTTGAGGGTATGATGTTAAGTGAAATAAGGTGGAGAAAAACAAATACCTTATGATCTCACTTACATGTAGAATCTTAAAAAAAACCCAAACCCAGCCAACTCATAGATAGAGAATAGATTGGTGGTTATGAGAGGTGGGTGAAAGTGGTTAAAATGTGCAAACTTCCAGTTATAAAATAAATAAGTCATGGGATACAACGTATAGCATGGGGATTATTGTTAATTATACTGTTATATATTTGAAAATTGCTAAGAGAGTAGATCTTAAAAGTTCTCATCACAAGAAAAATTTATAAATATATGTGGTGATGGCTGTTAACTAGACTTGTGATCATTTCACAATATATACAAATATGGAAAATAGGGAATCATTATATTCTATACCTGGAACTAATGTAATGTTATATCTCAATTATATCTCCATTTAAGAAAGATAATATATGTAGAAGTCCTAATATACCAAAGTACCTATTGTTAACTTAATTATGATTAACGTAATTAATCATAATTACGTTAATCATAATTTTTTTCATACCATACTCCAGATTAATTTATTTTTACATACATGTAAACATATATGTATAAAAATAACTATTCATAATGTAACTTTTAACAGATCACTAATACGTAATACGTTTCTGTCAAGGAGAATATTGGTTGTATTTTAAGTGAAGTTAAGAGACCCTTTTACTTGGAAAGTGTGGGGTAATTTTTATAAAAGTCATAGCTAACATTTGTTGGTTGCTTTGTATGTGCCCCACATTATGCCATTATATTAGTTCATTTAATTCTCACTATGACCCTATGAAGTCCATATTGTTGCTAGCCACATTTTATAGATGAAGAAACTGGGACACAGATTAATTTGCTCAAGGTCACATAGGTAGTAAGTGGGGGAGCCAGAAATTCTTGTTCTGGAGATCTTTAAAGAGTTCTTACCTATGTTTCCTCTCTAGTTCTCTTACTAAGTACTTGGAAGGTTTTTTCCAACAGGGTGAAAGGAATTTCATGAAATATTAATATGTCACAAATAGATACATGGCAAAACCTCCCATTTATACCTGAGTCTCCATGAGCAGGTTATTTTATAGTTGTTATAGTTGGTAATCTGTTTCAAATCCAACTCAAACCATGTACCAATCCATAAATGTGTTCTCATGAAGTTGCCAGTTTCTTTCATGGGAGAGGCCCGTCTCCACAGTGTGTGTTTTCTCCACAGTGTGATTGTAATGAATAAAGAGAACTTCTATGGCTTTCCCAGGTTCAGGGGCTCAGCAGCAATCTTAACCTGCTTTGTTCTTTGTGTACATGGTGTGTGTGTGCGTGTGTGTGTGTGTGTGTGTGTGTGTTTCTACCACTAACCAAATTACTGAGTGGGTAGAGGAAGACCAGAAAAAGCCTAAGAGAGTCCAGAATTATTTCATGGAGTAAGTCTTGGGTTTGGAGCAACCTCTCTCCTTTTCAATGTTTCTTTTCCTCAGCAGTGATCCTTTCCTAGCTGAGCTTGGGCCTGGAATTTAGAAGGCCCTTAATAAAAGTGTGATGAATAAATATAAATGAATGGGTGAACTGAATGTTCTCTTGCGCCTGTAGCTTTCTTTTCTCATCACAATCAGATACTGGGTAGAGAGTGGGATGAGAAGCAGCTGCCACACATGGATGTGACTTGGATATTTGTAGGATTATTAGAGAAGATAGGCCTTTAACAGACAGAAAGGGAAACGAGCTCCAATTTTAGTGATTTATTTCAGTGGTTCACTAGGGATAGTGAACCGATCAGGTGTCATGATTTCTGTCATGATTTGCTTAGTTACTAGGTATTGATTTTCATTAACTATATCCCTTCCTGTTGCTATTCTTATTTTTCTTTTTTACATCATCCTTATTCACTGAATCATTTGTCTTCATCATTTCTACTCTTCACTTGGATGTAATTATCGGGAAAGAGTGGACATGTATGTGCACACCAGGAGAGAGGCAGAGGAGACAGAGAAAGATATTTACCAAGAATTAGACTTTTGGGGGTGAATTTCAGCAATCTATTACTCTTTATCATTAAGTGATTTCTTCCTTCTGGTATTAAAAAGGGGATATGGGAGAAATATTTTAAGAAAATATTGTTAACATAGAACTTTATATAAACTTTGTACTGAGAAAAATTTTAAATGGCATTTATTGTCAAGGTTTATGGCTAACGAATGCTCTGTTTCTTCGGTTTTAACAGATAAATTTCCTGAGAAATGTGGTTTTTCACACAATGAATCTAAAGCTGTTAAATGCACGACTTAACTGCATTTGGAAATGTGTTAGGGAGGTACCCTCTTTTCAGCCAGTCACTGCAGTGGAGTGTAGAGAAATGCATCTCTTCTTCATGGGTGTCTGCAGACATTGAGTTTCTCAATCTTTAAGGGTCCCTTTTCATTCTTAAGTGCTTCTACTGTTTTTAAGAATCTAACTCTTTGTGTGATAACATGCCTGGCATCCCTTCTTTTTACCTCCCATGGATGTCTTATAAATGACTGGGGACTATTTACTTCTCTAGTATCTTTCAATCTACGTGTTTGAAAACTTCATTTCAAAGTTGTTGAGGAGACCTATTAGCTTTGGATACTTGCTACTGCCACTTTTTTTGGTTTTGTCGGGATCCGCCTAAGGGGGAATGTAGCCATGATACTTCACACTGATACTTGTAGTAATAGTAGGGGGAAATGCTTTTCAGGGTAGGACCAGCGTTTTATTTGGTATTTCAGGTAATAAATGAACTTGGTAAGAAAAACCTCATCTAAAAGATTTCAGCTGACATTCTTTATTCTTTGAATGTTTTGTGGCATTACTATCTTACTTTTTTTAAAGATTTTATTTATTTGAGAGAGAGAGAGAATGAGAGATAGAGAGCACGAGAGGGAAGAGGGTCAGAGGGAGAAGTAGACTCCCTGCTGAGCAGAGAGCCCGATGTGGGACTTGATCCCGGGACTCCAGGATCATGACCTAAGCCGAAGGCAGTCGCTTAACCAAGTGAGCCACCGTTGGAGATTCAAAGATTAACAATGCATAGTCCTCTTTTTGGGAAGATCTTTGGGTGGTAGTGGAGGAGTAGATAGGATGAGGAGGAGATCCAATAATATTTTCATGTTTTTGCTTCACCTCAGATTGCTCAAGTGTGGAGAATTGAGATTCTTATGTGCACCAGCTTTATGATCATATGGGGCCAGTGCTGATAGTAAAAATAAAAATGGGGGCACCTGGCTTGCTCTGCTGGTAGAACATGCAACTTGATTTCAAGGTCATGAGTTTGAGCCCCATGTTGAGTGTGGAGATTACTAAAAAAAAAAAATAAATAAATAAACCTGCATTAAAAAAAATAAAAAGGAGTTTGGTGGGAGGAGGCACAAATAGGTAGAGCACAGAGGATTTTTGACAGTGAAAATATACTGTATGTCACATAATTATGGATACATGACATTCTACAGTGTCTAAACGCATAGAATGTACAACACTAAGAGTGAACCATATTGTAAAATATTATGGACTTCAGTCATTGTAGGTTTATCAGTTGTTAACAAATGCACCACTCTAGTGGGGGAAGTTGTTAATGGAGGAGGTCATGCATATGTGGGGGCAGGGGATATCTGGGAAATACCCGCACCTTCCCCTCAATTTGTTATGAACCTAAAACTGCTTTTAAAAGGAAATTTTTAAAAAAGATTTTATTTTTAATCTCTACACCCATCGTGGGGCTCAAATTCACAACCCAGGATCAAGAGTTGCATGCACAACCCACTGAGACAGCCAGGCACCTCCCAAAAAGAAATTCTTCGTTAAAAAAATGAAGGAGTTTACACATTTATTCATCTGTATGCAATAACTAAGCTTGATTGAATTAGGCATATCGTGTACATCCTTCTTATTAAATTCTTCTGATTATTCCTGTCTTGGATTATCTTGGGGTAATGATCTTAGTACTTTTGCTCTGATCATGGATCTCATCTAAGCTATAGATTGAAAACTCTCATAACAGTATAAAGAAATAATACATTCCAAGATAATTTATATAGTTTATTTTAAAATCCTTGAATTAAAAACCTATAAAAAAGAGTTATAACATGTAATCATTGATACCAACCTCTTTTGAGTCGTGTTTATATATCTTTAAAGAAAGGAATCTCTCCCCGTTGTCATTTTTTTTCAGGGGTTGAAATTCTAGCTTTTTAGTTTGATACTTAAAAATAAATTCAACATAGTTCTGACTGAACAGTTTATCAGGGAAAGAGTGAAGAATCAGGCTTTCTGAAATGACTGAAGCATTGTGCCAAGTGGCTGATGCATCTCGGAAGAAAAACATGAGAATTTATATAATCTAAAGTTCTGGTCCTTTTCTGATAAGGTTGAACCAGAGCGTTTCATAGTTACAGATTTGCCTTTAAACCTTATCCTTTGAGATAAAATGCTTTGAAAGTAAAAAGAGGAAAGTGCTAGGTGAAGTTAGGTATAAAAGCCATGGCACATACATGCATGTGTGCATACACACACCCCACTCCATCAAAATTGCTGCCTTTTTGGAATAAAATGAAAATAGAAATGTCATTTACTCATGATTTATTCATGAGCTGCTTATCCAGTTTATGAATCATCCAGACCCTTTATTTCTCTTTATTCTTCTCTTCTCCCATCAGCTGCCTACTCATTAACCTCTAGTTCTTTTTCTCATTACCAGCTCTGCTAGAGGATGGAACATGCCTGGGACACACAATAGTTTAGCCAACTTTGTACCTTGTTAACAATGATCAAAGAACCAAAATTAGTTGGGAATTATCTTTGGCACATAGTTGCTTATGCCATCCCTATTTATTATTATAAGGAATAAATGAAAGTTGATTTTTTTAAATAATAAAATTTAGAAAATGTATTTGAAACAAAGAACGTGATATTAGTTTTTCATAACATCCTAAAGGTAGGTCTCCACTCAAATGTTACTTCCTTAGGTGGGTCTTCCCCGACATAACATGGTCTAATAAAGCAGCCCTACTCATTTTTATCCTCTTACCCAACCTTATCTGTCTTCATTGGATACATTCATCTACTTGTCCATCCACCTGTATATTGTGTTCGTCTTTTGGTTTAGATTGCAAATGCTGTGGTGGATAGTTGATCTTACTCACTCTAGTACAGTGCCTGCCTCAGAATAGGCACAACATTTTTGTTGAATAAACCATAGACAAAGGAAGCAATTTTTGCCATGCTATAGACATGAAAATTAATAATTAAAAATAATAACTTTGCCAAGGTTACATTACTACCAGTAGGGGTAGGACTAAGTAACACCCTGAATCTTACAGTGCATGTCTGAAGTGTTGACAATTTACATAAACAAGAATTTCCAACTACTTAAATTTGTTAATCTGTATCTAAACTAGAAGTTGAATAATTTGTGGTTATGTGTCATTTCATAGTGGAGTTTTTTGATTTTCAGTCCAGTAGTAAAAATTTGGTCTGTTTTTCAATGTGTTCTAAAGCATATCTTGGAAATATTGCTTTTGCTATGTTTGGAGAATTTTGTGCATAGAGGTTTCAGAAATGCTGGATTTTCTGTTACATGTTAACTGAGAAGTCTGTTGAAAAAAGTAATTTCAAAGATTTAGATTTATGTGTGTAAATTTAGAAACTTTGGACTAACAGTAAGGATAAACATTTTAGAATATACACTTTCAAAGTTAAAGGTATTATCAAAGTGGCATTTGCAAGTGATGTTTAACAAATTTACAGTCCATACCAATCCAGAAAATTAAGATTGGATGTACACATTATGCAGAATTTTCTACAAATACTTTGAGTATTTAGATATAAACATGTTTTGTTGTTTGATAGATTATGTAACATAATGCCAAATATACAAAGTATTGATAATAGAATTAGTTTTTCTTATTAGGTTGTTATTTTTATTTAGGGAGATTGGTTCTCTAATGCCAACTAGATTTTTAATGATTCCCTACATAATTTTTAATAATATTTGTTATGGGAAAATCCTGAAAATATTATGCTAGTTAAAAATTTTTCCTAATGTAATGTTAAATACCTTTAATAGTAAAAACCGTTTTAAAATAAATTTTTTGTGGGAGCTGTAAGTAGTTGCAATTTATTATGCTATAGAATAAATCTAAATTTCCCAATCATTAGAGTTGTTAAAAATTATTTCCCAGTATTCAAACATTAAAATTAGTAATGTAGTTACTGTTAATAGTTGCACCTTACTTCAAGTTACAGTGTGAAATTTCAAGCAAATTTTGCTTCCTATTTTTAAGTCTTGAAAAGATTCTTATATTTATCTATGCCTCAACTCTACCACACTCATTCATCTATCATATTCTAAAATTTAAAACTTGAATGAATTTGATTTAGTTCACCTGTGTCAGAGAAAGCCAAAGGACATTTAAGTATCTATATAAAAAGAAGTATGTTGCATTTCTGTAGAAGTTAAATTTAATTGCGGTCTTGAACCTTGCTATTCAACGTATGATTTGAGAACCAGCAGTACTTTAAAGTTTGCTAGAAATATAGGATCTCAGGTCCCCACATCAGACTCAAGTATATCAGAATCTGCATTTTAACAAGATGTGATGTGTATACACGTTAAAGTTTGAGGCGCTCTGGTTTAGAATAAGCTGGTCAAGTAAAAATGAAAACAGGACTGGACTTTAGGATAGTGAATGTTGTTTTTCAGAGATTATTAAGATATGTAATAATAGCACAAGTTCCATAAGTCTTGTTGGAAGTAAGCATGTTACTGTATATGTGAGCCCTGAGAACAGTGGTTGCTTAAGTTATCTTTTGTAAATGATACAGAGATTGACAAAATGTAATTGAGCTTTGGGAAATCACAAGTAGGATCTTTTCAGTGTGTGCTGATTTTTTTTTCATTAAATCTTTATAAAGTGGTATGAGGTTGAACATACTCTAGATATAGTAAATGGGAATAGTTGAGAAGAGTAAGTAGTTTTGGCTATAATGGCTTTTGTCTTCTGTCATTTAAAAATGTATAGGTTAATTGGGTCATTTGTCTAGATTTAAGAATTGTATTAGGATCTCTAAATGTCAAAGTGAAAGTTCTTTCCTGAAGATGACTATGAGTTTTGTTTTGTTCTTTTCCCTGATTAGGTAGAAAGATAAATCAGTATTTCAAGAAATTAGGGAGCTACCACCTTAGGTTAGTCATATCATCAAAGCCACTAAAAGGGCAATGAAATAATAAGTGTCCAAACATGAAAACAGAAAAAATCTTTTTAATGTGGACAAATCATTGATTAAAACAAAATTCTAAATTATTCTTTTGCTTTTTCTAAAAAGAGTTTTGTGTTCTTGACAGTATTAATTCATCGAATAGTTTTTGAATATAGAACTAATCTGTGGATCATGGATAAAAGAAATACAGCTTTGACCCTATCCCAGTGTCAGTGAAAGTTGAAAATATATTTCTCATCTGTTGTTATAATTCTCTACAATTTTTTTTGTTTACTAATATTACATAGCATTAGGAAATGTAAACTAGGGAAGTAGAAAATAATCAACTGTTGGTAGAGCATGTGACTCTTGATCCTGAGATTGAGAGCCAAGATGGGTGTAGAGATTACTTAAAAAAGTAAAATGTTTTTTTTTTAAAGGAAAGAATTGGTTTATTCTTCTTTCATTGAAATTTGAGGAGTTATAGTTGGTACTTTGATACTAGTAGATTTGTTCTACTGAAGTTATCGTCGTGAATTGGTGAAGCTAGCAAAGCTGAAAGAGCTGATCTTGTCTTTTCTCTCAACCTTGAGCATTTTTTTTTTAAACAAATGAAGATCTATTTAGAAAGGCTTGCAGAAAATCTTGAGTACTTCCTAATTCACTTGAGTGTCAAAAATTTTAACTTATTTTGGATTAGAATCGCTTCATTTTCACTTTAAGCCTCTATATTCCTATAAATTTATAAACTTTGAAACAAAGAACTAGCATAGAGACAGGGACCAACTTGTTACCTTACTTTGTGTAATAATTCATAAATTTGAATATACTTTGTCTTTTAAATAATTTTAGTTCTGTCATTGGTTCTCCCTTATCTTTTGATCATTTGGGACAGAGCACCTGACCCATTGAAGGTGCTCTTAAATTATAGAGACCAAACTGGGACAAGAGTACCCACTGTCTTTCTGACTCAATTGAGACCAAATGATTTAATTGAAAAGAATGTGTTAATTGAAACAGGGTGTAAAGATTCTTTAAAAAAACACTTTAATTACATACTGAACATTTCTTTCCATATTGGGTAGTGTGTTCAAATCAAGATAATTTTCTCTGTCCCCTTAATTATGGGTTTTGAAGAATTGATTAAATGTCATGAACATGTCATGGCAATCTGGTGGAGACTGTGGAAACTTTCTCAGGATAATGTTAAAATACAAAGATGTATAAAAATACATAGGTGTGCATTTCTTTTTAATGTATTACATAATAATGGCCAATAACTGATAATTTTGAAATAGTAATGAAAATTAATGCTATTTCAAGATATCTGCAACAACTGTAATGTGATATTGAAACAACTATAATTTCTGTTGGTGATAACCACTGTATTTTGTTGCCTATATTCATAATAGAAGTAAGTGCTAAATAGAGGAAAGTGAAAAAATGTAGTAGAAGTTAGAGATAGTAAATAAAGGTTGTTGAATATAAAAATGTAATTTATTTTTCCATCCAAATGTATGGGTCTTTTAGAGCTTACAGACTCAATGATAAGAACCCTTTAATTTATCTGACAACTCTCCTGAACCCGTTTGAAACTTTAAAAATGTTTTTGTTCTTTTTTCCTAGGTGGATATTTATATCATCTAAAAATCATGTTTTTTTCCCCTTTCTTCCCAAGCTTGACAAATTTTCTTTTCTATTTTATTTTGACCATAACCTCTAGAACTGCATTTACGAGTGGTGGTGCTAGTAGTTTCCCTTATTTTGTTCCTGATCTTAAAAAGAATAAAGATTCTTCATTAAATAGAATGTTCCATGTAGGTTTTTGCTATACGGGTATTCTTTGCTCTCCAAGATTACTTGGAGGCTGAATTCAGATGGTTGGTGGTAGAGCAAGGTGATCTCAATTAATTGGGTATATATGGTTTATGAATTTTGGACAGTGAGTGGTGACAGAAGATAGTGAGGAAAATTGAAAACTGAATATTTATTTGAACTGATTTTGTTACTGACTTTCAGCAGTAGATGTTCAGCTAAGTTCAGGTGGGACAGTATCCCTGTATAGTTTATACCAACTTAAGGAAGTTCTCTTCCATTTTTTTTTAATTGTGACTAGCAAATTTACTTTATTAAGTTCTTTTCCTGTATTAATTGATATAATCATATGATATTGAACCACCTTTGCATTATAGAATACCTCATGATGTCATTATATATTTTCATTTTTAAATGTAATTGTGGATTCAGTTAGCTAATATTTTATTTAGAGGTTGTTTTTGTTTTTTCCTCTCTATTTAACTCATAAGTAAAATGGACCCATATATTTTTACTTCTTTATAAAGTCTGATTTTAGAATCGAGATTCCATTAATCAGCTTCTGAAAATGAACTGGGGATTTTCACACTTCCTATTTGCTGGTACAACTTATAAAGTCATTAATGTTTCTTAAAAGCTGATTGTAACCCGCCCCCCTTTTGGGCCTTGGGCTTTTTGAGAGGGGAGTTTTGACTATTTCACATTATTTCATGATACTTGGTTTATTTAGGGTCTCCATTTCTTTTGCCAGTTATGGTGTGTTATATTTTTCTAGGAGTTTATCTATTTTATCTTGATTTTCAATCATTAGCCCCTACTTGTTATACCACTTAAAAAAAAATCTAACATTTAACACTCCACCTTTTCATTCTGTATTTTACTTCATTGTTCTATAACCCAGCCTCATACCTGTCTTTGATGAAAGGGTTGTCAGTATTAGTTAATATTCTTAATCTTCAGAAAAGCAACCTTTGTTGTTTATATTGCTTTTCTGATTGGTATTTTGTTGATTTATACTCTTTATTATTTCCTAGCTTCTTGTTCTTGTTAATGTTATATCCTTGCTTCTTGTTCTTGCTTAGAGTTTTGGTTCTCAGTTATTGTGGGTATTCTTTGTCTTTTTCTTCTCTTTGTGTTTAGTTTATAAGACAATAACAGTAAGATACTTGATAACGGTTATAATCCTGTATACTTGCATTATCTTCCTGACTTAGTTTTGTTTGCTTGGTTTTTTGAAAGTTTATTTTATTTTTTAGTAATCTCTACACCCAATATGGGGCTCGAACTCACAATCCTGAGATCAAGAGTTGCCTGTTTTTCCGACTGAGCCAGGCAGGTTTGTTTGTTTTTAATTTAAGTACCTTCTCTAAGAATGTTCTCAGTTTCAGGTTTTGTCAGCATCTGTGCTGCGTAATTTTTATTCTGCTCCACCTTTGAGAAATAATTTGACTTGATAGAAAACTCTACAGTCAAAATTATTTACTATTAACACTTTAAAATGTTACTATGTTGTATTGTGTCCAGTGTTGTTCCAAAGTTTATCTCCTTTCTCTCTGGGGGCTTTAGGAATTTTATCTTTTTCTTTTTGCTCTGAAATTTAACCATACTGTGTCATGGAATAGAGTCTTCTTTATTTGTCCTATTAGAGACCCCTTTCATTCAGAGATATTTCATCTTTCTTTAGTTGTGGAACATTTATTTCAATAATTCCTTTGAAGATTTTCTTTGTCTCTCTACTTCCCTACACCATTTTTCCTGGGACTCCTGTTATCTGGCTGTTCACATCTGCTTCCATCTATTGGCTTCCCTTTCATGTTGTTAGATCTTAACCTTTTGTATTGCCTTTTAGAAACAATGTCCTGTCTGATTTTCTAAATCATAGTTCATCCTTCAGCTGTATCCATACTGCTATTTCTTTCCTCTATAGTATTTTTTATTACAGCTGCTTTATTTTTATACCACTATTTTAAATTATTTTTAATGATTTCTTATTTATGACTCACACTGCTGATACCTTTATTGCCTTAGTCTGTTGTATTTTTTTTAAATTATTGGTACAGGTCCAATAATTCTGCTCTAGTAGATACATAAAACTCCTCAAAAGATCATAAAGAGAGTTTAGATTTTTAACTGTGTAGGTGCCAAAATATGTAATGTTGATATTGATGAAATGATCGGGGGAAGCCTGTGCAGTTTGCCAGCCAGAATTTCTGGGCCTTGGTCTGAGAGCATAAGAGGTCCTAAGTCCTTGCTGTGCTTTGGTGCCCTCTAGCGGCCATTTCCTCTTCTGGCTTAAATTTCCATGAGCACAATTTAGTTTTCTTTTGTGAGCTCCAGGACAGCAGCAACAATTATAATTTTAAGTTAATTATCTTTCATTTTGTGTGTCTGATTGGAATGATTAGTCTTGGAAAAATAGGGGAATGTAGGAACCCACTTTCCCTCCCTGCTTCTAGGAATGGTGTTACTCGACATGGCTTTGCCTTCCCCTTCATTTCCTATCTCCTCCTCTTTCCTTACTCCTACCAGAAAGGAAATCCAATGTTATATGTTTATATTTGTGTATTTATTTAATTATGGATGTTCTTCATAGTTGTCCAAGTATCTAGATACTTGTTCCCAGGACATAGTTACTATGTCTTTTTTTTATTAAGTTAATCACCATACATTACATCATTAGTTTTTGATGTAGTGTTCCATGATTCATTGTTGGCATATAATACCCAGTGCTCCACGCAGAATGTGCCCTCTTTAATACCCATCACCAGGCTAACCCATCCTCCCACCCCCTCCCCTCTAGAACCCTCAGTTTGTTTTTCAGAGTCCATAGTCTCTCATGGTTCGTCTCCCCCTCCGATTTCCCCCCCTTCATTCTTCCCCTCCTGCTATCTTCTTCTTTTTTTTTTCTTAACATATACTGTATTATTTGTTTCAGAGGTACAGGTCTGTGATTCAACAGTCTTACACAATTCACAGTGCTCACCATAGCACATACCCTCTGCAATGTTTATCATCCAGCCACCCCATCCCACACACCCCCCACCACTCCAGCAACCCTCAGTTTGTTTCCTGAGATTAAGAATTCCTCATATCAGTGAGGTCATATGATACATGTCTTTCTCTGATTGACTTGTTTTGCTCAGGATAAGACCCTTCAGTTCTATCCATGTCGTTGCAAATGGCAAGATTTCATTCCTTTTGATGGCTGCATAATATTCCATTGTATATATATACCACATCTTCTTTATCCATTCATCTGTCGATGGACATCTTGGCTCTTTCCATAGTTTGGCTATTGTGGACATTGCTGCTATAAACATCGGGGTGCACGTACCCCTTCGGGTCCCTACATTTGTATCTTTGGGGTAAATACCCAGTAGTGCAATAGCTGGGTCATAGGGTAGCTCTATTTTCAACTTTTTGAGGAACCTCCATACTGTTTTCCAGAGTGGTTGCACCAGCTTGCATTCCCACCAACAGTGTAGGAGGGTTCCCCTTTCTCCGCATCGCCGCCAGCATCTGTTGTTTCCTGACTTATTAATTTTAGCCATTCCGATTGGTGTGAGGTGGTATCTCATTGAGGTTTTGATTTGGATTTCCCTGATGCCGAGCGATGTTCAGCACTTTTTCATATGTCTGTTGGCCATTTGGATGTTTTCTTTGGGAAAATGTCTGTTCATGTCTTCTGCCCATTTCTTGATTGGATCATTTGTTCTTTGGGTGTTGAATTTGGTAAGTTCTTTATAGATTTTGGATACTAGCCCTTTATCTTATAAGTCATTTGCAAGTACCTTCTCCCATTCTGTCGGTTGTCTTTTGGTTTTGTTGACTATTTCTTATGCTGTGCAAAAGGTTTTTATCCTGATGAAGTTCCAATAGTTCATTTTTGTCCTTGCTTCCCTTGCCTTTGGCGATGTTTCTAGGAAGAAGTTGCTGCAGCTGAGGTCAAAGAGGTTGCTGCCTGTGTTCTCCTCAAGGATTTTGATGGATTCCTGTCTCACACTTAGATTCAAAATGGTTGAAAGACCTATTTTTGTGTGTGGTATAAGGAAGTGGTCCAGTTTCATTCTTCTGCATGTGGCTGTCCAATTTTCCCAACACCATTTGTTGAAGAGCTGTCTTTTTTCCATTGGACATTCTTTCTTGCTTTGTCAAAGATGAGTTGACCATAGAGTTGAGGGTCCATTTCTGGGCTCTCTATTCTGTTCCATTGATCTATGTGTCTGTTTTTGTACCAGTACCATACTGTCTTAATGATTACAGCTTTGTAATAGAGCTTGAAGTCCGGAATTGTGATGCCACCAGCTTTGCTTTTCTTTTTCAACATTCCTCTGGCTATTCAGGGTCTTTTCTGGTTCCATACAAATTTTAGGATTGTTTGTTCCATTTCTTTGAAAAAAGTGGATGGTATTTTGATGGGGATTGCTTTGAATGTGTAGATTGCTCTAGGTGGCATTGACATCTTCAGAATATTTGTTCTTCCAATCCATGAGCATGGAACGTTTTTCCATTTCTTTGTGTCTTCCTCAATTTCTTTCATGAGTATTTTATAGTTTTCTGAGTACAGATTCTTTGCCCTCTGGTTAGATTTTTTCCAAGAATCTTATGGTTTTGGGTGCAATTGTAAATGGGATCGACTCCTTAATTTCTCTTTCTTCTGTTGTTGGTGTATAGGAATCGACTCCTTAATTTCCCTTTCTTCTGTTGTTGGTATATAGGAATACCACTGATTTCTGTGCACTGATTTTATATCCTGCCACTTTACTGAATTCCTGTATGAGTTCTAGCAGTTTTGGGGTGGAGTCTTTTGGGTTTTTCACATACATAAAGTATCGTATCATCTGCAAAGAGTGAGAGTTTGACTTCTTCTTTGCCGATTCGGATGCCTTTTATTTCTTTTTGTTGTCTGATTGCTGTGGCTAGGGCTTGTAATACTATGTTGAATAGCAGTGGTGATAGTGGACATCCGTGCCGTGTTCCTGACCTTAGGGGGGAGCTCTCAGTTTCTCCCCATTGAGAATGATATTTGCTGTGCATTTTTCATAGATGGCCTTTATGATATTGAGGTATGTACCCTCTATCCCTATACTCTGAAGAGTTTTGATCAAGAAAGGGTACTGTACTTTGTCAAATGCTTTTTCTGCATCTATTGAGAGGATCATACTGTTCTTGTTCTTTCTTTTATTAATGTATTGTATCACATTGATTTGCAGATATTGAAACAACCTTGTAGCCCAGGGTTAAATCCCACTTGGTCATGGTGAATAATCCTTCTACTGTACTGTTGGATCCTATTGGCTAGTATTTTGGTGAGAATTTTTGCATCCATGTTCATCAAGGATATTGGTCTGCAATTCTCCTTTTTGATGGGGTCTTTGTCTGGTTTTGGGATCAGGGTAATGGTGGCCTCATAAAATGAGTTTGGAAGTTTTCCTTCCATGTCTATTTTTTGGAACAGTTTCAGAAGAATAGGTATTAATTCTTCTTGAAATGTTTGGTAGAATTCCCCTGGGAAGCCGTCTGGCCCTGGGCTTTTGTTTGTTGGGAGATTTCTGATGACTGCTTCAATTTCCTTAGTGGTTATAGGTCTGTTCAGACTATTTCTTCCTAGTTCAGTTTTGGTAGTTGATACATCTCTAGGAATACATCCATTTCTTCCAGGTTATCTAATTTGCTGGCATGGAGTTGCTCATAATATGTTCTTACAATTGTCTGTATTTCTTTGGTGTTGGTTGTGATCTCTCCTCTTTCAGTCATGATTTTATTTATTTGGGTCCTTTCTCTTTTCTTTTTGCTAAGTCTGGCCAGGGGTTTATCAATCTTGTTAATTCTTTCAAAGAACCAGCTCTCCTAGTTTCGTTGATCTGTTCTACTGTTCTTTTGGTTTCTATTTCATTGACTTCTGCTCTGATCTTTATTATTTCTCTTCTCCTGCTGGGTTTAGGCTTTATTTGCTGTTCTTTCTCCAGTTCCTTTAGGTGTAGGGTTAGGTTGTGTATTTGAGACCTTTCTTGTTTCTTAAGAAAGGCTTGTATTGCTATATACTTTCCTCTCAGGACTGCCTTTGCTGCATCCCAATGATTTTGAACAGCTGTGTTTTCATTTTCATTGGTTTCCATGAATTTTTTTAATTCTTCTTTAATTTCCTGGTTGACCCATTCATTCTTTAGTAGGATGCTCTTTAGCCTCCATGGATTTGAGTTCTTTCCGACTTTCCTCTTGTGATTGGGTTCTAGTTTCAAAGCTCTGTGGTCTGAAAATATGCAGGGAATGATCCCAGTCTTTTGGTACTGGTTGAGACCTGACTTGTGACTTACGATGTGATCTATTCTGGAGAATATTCCATGGTCACTAGAGAAGAATGTGTGTTCTGTTGCTTTGGGATGGCATGTTCTGAAGAGATCTGTGAAGTCCATTTGGTCCAGTGTGTCATTTAAAGCGTTTATTTCCTTGTTGATCTTTTGCTTAGATGAGCTGTCCATTTCAGTGGGGGGGGTGTTAAAGTCCCCCCCTATTATTGTATTGTTGTCGATGTGTTTCTTTGCTTTTGTTATTAATTGGCTTATATAGTTGGCTGCTCCCATGTTAGGGGCATAGATATTTACAATTGTTAGATCTTCCTGTTGGATAGACCCTTTAAGTAGGATATAGTGTCCTTCCTCATCTCTTATTACAGTCTTTGTTTTAAAATCTAATTTGTCTGATATAAGGATTGCCACTCCAGCTTTCTTTTGGTGTCCATTAGCACGGTAAATGGTTTTCCACCCCCTCACTTTCAATCTGGGGGTGTCTTTGGGTCTAAAATGAATCTCTTGCAGACAGCGTATCAATGGGTCTTGTTTTTTTATCCAATCTGATAGCCTGTGTCTTTTGATTGGGGCATTTAGCCCATTTACATTCTGGGTAACTACTGAAAGATATCAATTTAGTGCCACTGTATTGCCTGTAAGGTCACTGTTACTGTATATTGTCTGTGTTTCTTTCTGGTCTATGTTACTTTTAGGCTCTCTCTTTGCTTAGAGGACCCCTTTCAGTATTTCTTGTAGGGCTGGTATCGTGTTTGCAAATTCCTTTAGTTTTTGTTTGTCCTGGAAGCTTTTTATCTCTCCTTCTATTTTCAATGACAGCCTAGCTGGATATAGTATTCTTGGCTGCATATTTTTCTCATTTAGTGCTCTGAATATATCATGCCAGTCCTTTCTGGCCTGCCAGGTCTCTGTGGATAGGTCTTTTGCCAGTCTAATGTTTCTACCATTGTAGGTTACAGATCTCTTGTCTCGAGCTGCTTTCAGGATTTTCTTTTTGTCTCTGAGACTCGTAAGTTTTACTATTAGATGTCGGGGTGTTGACCAGTTTTTTTGATTTTGAGGGGGGTTCTCTGTGCCTCCTGGATTTTGATGCCTGTTTCCTTCCCCAAATTAGAGAAGTTCTCTGCTATAATTTGCTCCCATATACCTTCTGCCCCCCCTCTCTTTCTTCTTCTGGGGTATCCCAATTATTCTAATATTGTTTCATCTTATGGTATCACTTATCTCTCGAATTCTGCCCTCGTGATCCAGTAGTTGTTTATCTCTGTTTTTCTCAGCTTATTTATTTTCCATCATTTGGTCTTCTATACACTAATTCTCTCTTCTGCCTCATTTATCCTAGCAGTTAGAGCCTCCATTTTTGATTGCACCTCATTAATAGCCTTTTTGATTTCAACTTGGTTACATTTTAGTTCTTTTATTTCTCCAGAAAGGGTTTCTCTAATATCTTCCATGCATTTTTCAACCCCAGCTAGTATCTTTAAAGTTGTCATTCTGAACTCTAGTTCCATCTTCTTACTAATGTCTGTATTGATTAGGCCCCTGGCAGTCGGTACTGCCTCTTGTTCTTTTTTTTGAGGTGATTTTTTCCGTCTTTCATTTTGTTCAGAGAATAGATGAATGAGAGAAGAAAATGCTAACAGGGTAATAACGATCCCAGAAAAATATACATTAATGAAACCAGAAGAGACCTGAAACCAGGGGAAAAGAAAGGGAAAGAAAGAAAAAAGAAAAAAAAATATATATAAAAAAAAACAGAATATGATCAAATATGATCAGGCTGGTGCATAGATCAGTGCCACACACTAGATTTTGGGTGTGTTTTGGTCTGTTAGAAGAAAGTGCCTCCCAAAATTTTAAATAAAGAAAAACTTATATTAGTATAAAAATAAGGGTAAATACGATGAAGGGTTGGAATATGAATGTAATGATGAAATTATAAAAGATTTTATAAAAGGAATTGATAAGAAGTTGGTTGAAAAAAGAAAGAGAATTAAAAAAAAAGAGAGAATATGATCAGGCAGGAGACTAGAACAAAGCCATGCACTAGAGATTTAGGGTATATTTTGGTTTGTTAGAAGAAACTGTATCCCAAAATTTTAAAGATAGAACAATTTATATATATATATATACCATAAATAAGGTTAACTGCTATGAAGGGATAGAATATGACTCTAAAAATGAAAAATAAAGAAGATATTTTTAAAAAAGGGATTGATAAGATGTTGGTTGAAAAAGGGAAAAAGAAAAATTCAAAAAAAGAAAGAAAAAAATTAAAAAATTAACTTTGAAAGACTAAAGAATCATGGGAAGAAAGCCACGAATTCTATGTGCTGTATTCCCCTAGTGCTGGTGTTCTGCCATTCTCATTGATTGGTAAACTTGGTCTTGGCTGGCTGTTCTTACTGATCTTCTGGGAGAGGGCCCTATTGCGTTGGTTCTCATATGTCTTTGCTGGAGGCAGAATTGCCTCACCCTTGCCAGGTCCAGGCTAAGTAATCTGCTTAGGTTTGCTCTCGGGAGCTTTTGTTCCCTGCAAACGTTCCGTACAGATTTGGAGGACGAGAGTGAAATGGCGGCCTCCCAATCTCCGCCTTGGAGGACCTGAGAACTCAGGGCCCCACTCTGCCTTGCTCCCCCAGAGAAAAGCAGTCAGTCACTCCCGTCTCCCCGGTCTCCTGCCGCACTCCATGCTCACCTGACCGAGCGTTTCTATCTCTGACACACGATCCCTTGTGGAGTCTCCAAACCCAGCAGATCCCTCTGGTGCGCTCCCATGCCTCTCCTCCCGGGGGAGGAGTGGGAGTCTCTCCGGATCTGCTACTTGTTGGGTCTTTGCTGGAAGAGCAGTGGCCCAAGTGTGCCGTGGATCACAGTTTATGGCAACCCAGAGCTGAGAGCCCACTCCTCGGCTCCGTCTCTGCAGCCAGCTTCCCCTCTCAGATACGTGGGAGCTCTGCCGCACTCAGGCACCCCCAGTCTTTCCGTGACCCCGAGTGTCCTGAGACGACACTGTCCCAGTGAGGGTTCCACCCCCCTGCTTAGCCACTGAAGTGATGTCCCTCAGTGGAGCCGACTTCTAAAAGTTCCGATTTTGTGCTCCGCCGCTCTATCACTTGCCGGTAGCGCTGATAGAATACCCCTCCCTCCAATCTATCTTCCTGAATATCACCTCAGATTCACTTCTCGGCACGTTCTACCTTCCAGAAAGTGGTCGCTTTTCTGTTCAGAGAGTTGCTACTATTCTTTTCTTCAATCTCCTGTTGAGTTTGTAGGTGTTCAGAATGGTTTGATCCCTATCTAGCTAAATTCCTGGGACCAGACGAAATTTAGGTCTCCTACTCCTCCACCATATTGCTCCTCCCCCCCATTATTGTGTCTTTTATTTTATTTTTTTTAAGATTTTTTTATTTATGTGACAGACACACAGCGAGAGAGGGAACACAAGCAGAGGGAGTAGGAGAGGGAGAAGCAGGCTTCCTGCCGAGCAGAGAGCCCAATGCGGGGCTCGATCCCAGGACCCTGGGACCATGACCTGAGACGAAGGCAGACGCTTAATGACTGAGCCCCCCAGGCGCCCCTCATTACTCTGTCTTTTAATGTGAATTGGGAAATGCTAAAGGCCAGCCTCTGGTTGTTAATCTGGCCTTGAACTACAGGCATCATTGGCTTCCTGTTGATCGATGGGGTTTCATCCCCACCTCCCAAAAACCTTTAAACTGCCCTATATTACCCTGCTGACATTACCAATCAGCTGTCTACTGCCCAATTTCTATGGTGTGCTGGAGGTGCATACTTTATCTCAGAGGAGAGATGGGAGTAGCTCTGAAAGGTTTTTCAACAGCCTCTTTCCTTCCAACTTAGTCTCCAGCACCCTGACTCCAACATACATAGTTTTCTTTTGGTTGGTCAGCTTTTCTTTTCTTGTTTTTTTTTAGGTTCCTTATAACTACTTTCTTTACCAAGCTGTAGTTTCTCCAGGATTGATTTTTGTGGAGGAAGCCAGTAGTGGAGGGAGTTTACCATCTTGATAGAAACAAGAAAATATATTACCTTATAGGTAACCACAAAGCAAGTTTTATCTTAGCCTAGGTTAAAAAATGATTAGTCTGAAGTTGGTAAATTTAAAAATAGTATTTTGTTGTATTGCCTCTGGGATTTAAGTTTTGATTTCACTCGCTATTGAAAAATTTTCCTTTTGGGGTACTCTAGTCTCATATGATTCTTCCACTTTGGGAATTCCTTTTGCCTTTTTTTTTTGTTTTGCTTTGTATTTTTTTATCTTATACTGTCACATCTTTGACACTGAGAAATTGAATATGCCTTGAACTTCTTAGAAGCTCCTCACACTTTTTAGCAACAACATTTTTAGAAAGCCCTTTCACATATATTATTTGTATTCATGTATAACTGACATTGTGTGGAGGTGACTCTAAAGCTCAGAGAGGTCAAGTTTGTTGGATACAGTGACACAGCAAGTAAATGTCAGGCCAAGGATGTAAACATAGGACCAGCTTCAGTTCCAGGGCTCTGTCTGCTACACTATATCTACACTGGGAGTAATTTTTCACACTTGAATCCTCTGATCTCTTTGAAAATTATTGTTTATTTTTTATAGTGAAATGAATCTCACAGTTTTTTACTGCTTAGAAACTTCTAAGCCAAAGATTTTCACAAACTCACATATTCTATATTGATAAGAATTTTTGATGGATTGTACTGTATTTTTTCTTAAATACATACTTGCTTTGTACCTGACTTTTCTCCTAGATCAGATCTCCTCAATTCCTGATTTTCACAGCTGGAAAACCAGTGTTGTTTGTCTTTCTTTCTCCAATTCAAATTATGCTGAGAAAATAGTGGATAGCAGCCAAAGACTTACTGTTGTTGGGGGGCATCTGCCACTTTTGAATCACAGAAACTGGTTATTTAAATGGAAATTGTGTAATTGCTTTCATTATGATCTATAGACTGCCTTGGAAATATGTAGTCTGGGTATAGCCTCTCGCAGTTCTGTTTTTTTTTTTTTTTAATATATGTTTAGTTTTTCTCTTGATTACTGGGATCTAATTTGTGTTATTGGAACTTTAAATTTTTTGTTACCACTTTAGGAATATATCTGGAGCAGACTCTTCCATTGATTATAGGATCCTACAGTGTTTTAGCAGAAAAGAAGTTAAAGGTCTCTAGCCTGACTTCCTTGATTATATCTGAGCAAATGGAAGATTAAATGACTTGGCCAAAGCCATTTTGCAAATAAGGGCCCAAGCCTCCCCAGGGCCCAGGTTTTTTGACTCCAACTCTTGTTCTTTACACTATACCACTTAATCTCCTTAATGAATGGTACACAGAAATTTTGTATTTTTTATTTGAATCTGTTTCTCTTGTGGGAATCTCACATTTTTCTTTTCAACAACTGACTACTTCTTTGCTACTTATTTTTTCCTCCAACATATGGAGTGTAGAAAGAAGAAAAGAGAGCTAACATTAAGTCCCTTCTACACTGATGCTCTGTTAGTCAGCTTGAGTTGCCATACAAAATATCAAAGACTGGGGAGCTTACACAATATAAATTTATTTTCTCACAGTTCTGGAGTCTGGAAAGTCCAAGATGTAAATCTAACAGAGTTCATTCTCTTCCTGGCTTTCAGACTACTAGTCCTGCTGTGTCCTCACCTGGCTGGGAGAGGGAGTGAGGAGGGAGAGAGAGAGAGAGATTTCTCTTCTTATAAGGCCACAGTCTGGTCCCATAAGGGCCCCAACCTTATGACCCTATTTAACCTGAATTAATTCCTGAAGACCCTGTCTCCAGATACAGTCACATGGGGGTTAGGGCTTCAACATAGGCATTTTGGGGGAACACAGTTCAGTCCATAGCTTGCTGTGTGTGTGATAACCCTGTGAAGTAGCTAGTATTCCTTACAGCTGCTGATATGCGTGCCTCATCATCCTTAATGGGTCAGAGGTCTGAGGAGTTGGCAGATTGATGCAAGCACAGTTTCTTCTGCAACCTTTGGCAAAGCACACACAACTTCATAGGATTTTTCCCAATTCCCTAATTCAGGCACAAACAGGGTTTTCCTTTAAAAAAAATTATAGTATGTGTGAGTTTAAGATCATTTTACCTATTTAAATCGCTGTTTAAAACTTAGTGGAAGGCATTGTGTGTACATGTGCACGTTCTTTGGCGTCAGAATTCCTAGATTTGAATCTTGGGTCTGTCACTTAGCATCTGTGAACTTGGATAGGGTATTTGTCACTCTGCTTCAACTCATCTGTAAAGTGGACAAAATTACCTCTCAGCTGCTGACTCTGAGGAATAAAGGAGTCAGTGCCTGCTAAATAGTAAGTATTCAGTTAATAATGATTATTATCTTTATTTGCTACTCTTCCTGACTGTTGGGGCCCAAATGACTCTAGTTTATTTACTCTCTGTAGTAGCCCTAAAAATGCCTCCCTTTGTCATTTTGGGCCTTGGTAAATTTCAGTTAATTCTGTATCGTGTCTTGGAAAGGTAAATGATTGTGGGCAATTTTATCTCAGTTTTTTTATTCTTAAATTATTCCAGTGGGTAGAGAAATCAGAAATCACCCTATAATATGCCAACAATCCCTATGTTCTAGATGAGGAAACTAAGGCTCAAAGAAGGGAATGACCCCTTGTTCACTTATGATGAGCCAGAGTGCCCTGTCAGCTCTGTCTGCCTCCATCTCTGGTGCTGTTTCCGTTATAGTCCATTGAAGAAAATTCAGTACTTAAAAAAAAATATTTATTTATTTTAGAGAGAGCGCACGCATTTGGGGGTTGGGGGAAGGGGCAGAGGGAGAGGGAGAATCTCAAGCAGACTCTACTTTGAGCATGGACCTTGATGCAGGGGTCAATCTCATGAGCCAAAACCAAGAGTCCGACGCTTAACAGACTGTACCACACAGGCACCCCCAAAACAGTTCAACACTTTTACATGATATCTGATTAGTGTAAAGTTTGTAACAATCTGTAACCCATATAAAGTCCAGGTAATTTGTTATACAGGCCTAACAGAATCCTATTCAGTGAAACAAGAAGATGGTAACTAAAACACTGTTAAAAACAATTTAAATATTTGTGGTGCTCCTAAAATTGCCAAAGGGTCACAACAGTCATAATGAACACCAAAATAATGAACATAATGAACATCAAAATAATCATTTGAAAGAACTGAAAATGCTTATTACTTCTTGGAAGGGAAATGGGGGTGAGGGGAAAGGAGTCAGCTATTTTTTTAAAAAACCTTCTGAAGTTATTTGCTAATTCAAGCCAGATACATATATAATTTTAATAAAGGGAAAGCTAAAAATAAAGAAAAAACAAACTTTTGCCCAATCATAAATATTTTGACTTTAACTTAGCTGATGTTTTGTTTGAATGTCAAGATAAACATTGATTTTCTTTAGAAGGCATCATAATTAATTTGCCTAATATTAACTGAATGTCTGCAATGTGCTAGGCATAGCAGGGGATATAAATGTAAATTAGACAATAATCCTTGCTTCCAAGGAAGTTGTGATCTAGTCAGAGATGAGATATATGCAAATAACCTAAATGGAAGATAGTACAAAATACCTGACAGGAGAGCAAGCTTCCTGCGCCTTCTGACTCTGTGGTTTGCCTCGGGCCTTGGGTTAAAATAATACAGTTCATATTTCTAGTGATACTGGCTTTGTTTATGATTTGCAGTCTTGGCCTCATTCTAGATCTTAATCTCTTTCTAGTCTTGGTGATCTTGACCCTTTTTTCTCAATGGCTTCTCAGTGTTTTGATTTGTTTGTTTTTTTGAGTGGACTTTACCTAGGAAGATACTTACTCAGTTGGAGACATCCAGTAGGCAGGATGTCTTTGTCTGTTGCTCCATTTTCATTTCACATTTTACTCTTATATGAGGACAAATGTTTCCTCATTTGTGAACCTGTTTTTTGAGTACCTATTATAGGACAGAGATAAAGGTGCTGAAAGCTTGTTTACAATATTTATATAAGATAAGAACAAGATGCCCTCTCAGATTTCCTTCCAGACCAGTCCTTTGAGTCAGTAATTCTAACCAGAATGGTTAGAACCCAGGAATATGGATTGAGATTACAGATGAGAAAACAGGCCTAGAGAAGTTTAATAGCTTATTTAAAGGAAGGGAAGCGGTTACTTTTGGAGTCAACAGCAAAGCCAGTATTTGAAGTTTTTGTAAATGCTTATCATGTGCCTGTTTTTTTGCTAAGTACTTTTATATAGATTCCCACTTTATCACAAGATCTCTGTGTTTTATTTCTGCCTTCCCCAATGACCAGGTTAAAAAACAAAACAAAACATGGAATCTGTTTTTAGCAACACCTTAAAATTTGAGTTTTCCTAAGTGATTTGTCTAAGGTTGGTTTGCTAGAAAGATGGTTTAGGAAAAAAAGATGTATTGTTTATAAAAATCCTTGGAAAAATTTGCATTATTTTGGGCTTTAAGACCCTTGATATTTGGTTTACAGCCAATTTAAAGCAATATAATGTATAAAAACAAACTTAATGTGTGGAAATAAATTAACATGCTGAGCAAGTTACAAATGACATCCTGGGAGGTGGATCTAGATCATCTAGTGGGCCTGGTCAGTCTTTCTATGAATAGGAAGCCAGAGGACTGCTTGGGGTTGGGCCTAAATATGAACCCAACATAGTTTTGTTATATTCCCATAAACCTATTGTGGGAAAATAGGAAGTTGGAAAATCTTTTGCTACTGAATTAAAAGTCACTTATTGGATTGTGTAACAAAACAAAACAAAACAAAACACCCTAACCCCCTGAAACCAATTCTTCCTCTTTTATGAATTTGACTTTGAATCTGCTTAAATACGGGATTAACGAGCAAGCATTAAAAATCATATCATTTTCTAAGTTTCTGATTTTATAAAATATTACAAAGAAAAGATTATAGGAACAACCAAATGAAAAAGTTAAAATCCATTCTATAGGGCCACTTGGGTGGCTCAGTTGGCTAAGCATCTGACTCTTGGTTTTGGCTCAGGTTATGATCACAAGGTTGTGAGATCAAACCCTGAGTCTGCTTGAGATTTTCTTCCTCTGTCCCTCCCACCCCCTGCTCATGCTTGTTCATGCTCTTTCTCTGTCTCAAATAAATCTTTTTTAAAAATCCATTTTACAGTGTATATATATTAAAATCCTCTGCATGTTGAGCCTTCAGGACACTGGAACACACTTCTTTTTATTTATAAAATAATTATCTTCTGCCACAATTATGTTCTGCCTTAATGTTTTCCAAAATTTTGAAAAAAGTATTTCAAGTTGCCAGAGAATAAACAATAAATGTATATTGAGATATATGTATGTGAACTCTTCTTCAAGATTGATTACATAATTTCTTGGTGGAGATAATGCTCAACACTCTTTTTCCATTAAGTTATACAAGTTCTTTATGCATTCAAAAAGCCACATTAATTATCTCACATAGCATAGATATGTGTGTAAAGCAACATATTTCGTATGCAGATTGCACAGTGCCCTATTGCAATAAATCTAGTAGCTGAATAGCATATGTGTAGTCAATTTGAGGAGGAGGACATTAGGATTAACTTAAACACTGAGACTGAATGGTTTTCTGAAGAGTATAATGCAATACCTCTGATAGCTCTAACTGAGGAAAAAGCAGAGGGGTAGGGCTGTCCTTTGTTCTCTGTTCTCACCATTATAATTTAGCTCACCTTTGTGGGATAAAACTATGTTTTTGTGAAAATATAGCTTATCTTAAATTATTAAGTATTATTTCTACAAATTATTATATCTTTCCTTGAATATAATTAAATAGGAATCTGTCACTCTTCAACATTATAGAATTGATGCTTGAGAAATTAGAGGCATTTATGATTTCCATTTTCTCTCAGTGTTTGATTCATCCTTTGGGAATAAGTGATGTCTTTAGGATGTCTTGATGATTATTTCATATCCTTGCTAGATCATCAAATTTAGTCACATCAGTCTTTTAAACAGTGGAGTAATGGAAAGCATGGGGGACACAGTTTTCTCTAGGTGGATATTGAATTAGGGAAGAAGCTATGTATAGGCAGAGAATTTTAGACATTAATAATTGGTGTCTTGTCTCCTCTGAAACACGAGAGAATATGTAATTTAGCCAATTGAGGCTCAAATGGGGAAATTGACTTGAATATGTTGCAATTTTTTTTAAACCTTATTCCTCTTTCTTTTTTAGAAGCACAGTTTACTAGTTAAGAGCTTTTTTACCAGTAAGTTTTTTTTTTAATATAATGCAATTTGAAACTTCTTCAATTTGAAGTTTTAGATTTTATGAAAAGTATTCATGTCTTAATTGTTTCCATGAGTGCAAAACACAAATTTGCCTAAGGATACCTATATTGTGGAAGGTGGTTTCACATTTATTATTGCTTTTATGTGGCTACTTCTTTGCAAGTTTTAAATTATTTGCCCAATTACTTCTTGAATTATTCCTACTTCTAATTATCTATTATGGTTAGTGCTAGGTGTTAGAGCCAAGGAGGATGGGCCAAGGAAGGGGGTCAGCTGGTGGCAAGATCTGGTATACTTTATTCATTTTCTCTTGTAAAGAAAACAAAGAAATAGACTTTTATGACTGATATTGGTAAGCAACATAACATTGAAGCAACCATTAAGTGATAACGTAGTATTTTGCACTTTATGTCATACTTTAACAAATATAAAAATACTAGTGAGGATTTAATACATTTAAGAGTATGAAGCATTTGAAGACAGTCTTCAATGAGCCAATTCTACATGCTTAAACACAAGAATTACCATTATAGAAAATCTGCTGAGGCACGGAAGAAGAAAAAAATAACCCTAAAAAAAACAAATACCTTTTTCTCCTAGAATAAGGTGTCCTTTAAAAAAAAAAAATCGTATGACCTGTCTTTAAAGGGAATTTTCATATCCAGGTTGGGAAAGCTCTGCTTTTCTACATTAGCTTCAACATTTGCTTTGATCATGCAGTAACAATTTTGAATGTTTGTTCTGGGAATGTTTTATTGATATTGTGACATGCTTTTACTTGATGAGCTGGTTTAATGATTGTAGTTCTTTGTAATCTTTTAGATCATTGATAAAGAATCTAAGTAAGTCTTGTAGAAGATCCAAAGACTTGACTCAGGGACTTCAGATCATCTTCACATTACCTTACACCTTATCTAAGACTGCAGGTGTAATATATTTATCTGGATGGCGGTTCAGATTTGCTATGCATAATGAGAATTTGAGAATTTTCTAATTAGAGCATAAAGAACAGTAGCAGTACCTTTTACCCAGCTTTGTGAATAAAATAGTGTTTACCTACCTCCTTTTGGGGAAATTTGGTATCTGTAAAGTTTTCTTGGGTACCTAGAATTATTTCTTTGACTTTTTACCCTCATATCAAAGCAAGGCATAGTCTGATAAATTTTCATGCATCTTTCTGTATGTAGTAGAATATACTTAAGTGCTGTTGAATTGTCAGGTATATGTGCATTGCCAACTTTCAGGTAACAAATGACTGCTGGAATCCATACCAAATATATTACTATGTTTTTACCTCATTTTAATTATTTCATTTGTTCTAGAAATTTTAGGAGCAGTTTGAAAGTGATGTTCTTTTAGAATTCTGATTTATCAGAATTTGTTATCAACATGGTATTCTGTCTTAACAAAAAGCTTGCTGATTTGATTTTGTGCTTATGATGCTTTTTCACCCTGTCAAGCACTGTTCTTCAGTCATGTATTAGTATGTTTCCCATTGTTGCTTAATTGCTCTGAATCCTCAATACAGTTCTATATCTGATAACAACAATAACAAATCTCCTGGTGAGGAAATTGTGAATGGGAAGAATCTTAGGAATTCATAGTTACAGATTAAGAAACTTTATCAATACATGGCCAAATTGTCCTCCAGAGTGCCTAAGCCATCTTACGCTATCACCAACAATGAAAGGGAGTTCTCTTTCTGCCCTCTTCCACACTCGTGCGAGAACTTTTTTAAGATTCAGCAGTTCCACTGCTAGGTACGAACTTGTGTACACATAAATGTCTTACGGAGGCTGTTGTACATGTGTTCAGAGAGACGTGCAAGAATTTTCGTTGCCACATTATAATTTAAACATCAATAAGATAATTGACAAATAAATCACTGTATATTAAAGAATTGGAAATGGTTAAATTAGTGGAGTAGATCTACATGTATCACCATGTCTGCATCTCAGCAACATAATGTTGAATGAAAAGATGAAAGCAAATTGTAGAAGGATATATACAATATCCTATTTATATAAATAGTAAAACCTGTAAAACACCACTGATAAAGGATGGTGGAATATTATTTGGCTTTATACAAAGGGCTTATACAATGTGGAGAAACGTGTGTTTTGTGTAACAGGGTAGAAGATTGTGATTATAGCTACAGGAAAGTGGCTGTATAATGTGTTTACTGTTTTGTGTCCTTCTGTTTGTAACTTGCTTGTTCTGTAGTTTTGCCAGCTTCTTTTGGCTCAGTGTCAAAGAATCTTGTGAATTTAGAAAACCAGATATTAGATTGTATCAGAATAATAAAGTCTGGCTGTGGGAAGATTTCTATTAAACTGTTGTTCAATTCATCTGATAAGAGATCAGGCATTTATTGAGTAGCTGCTATACATCAAGGAATCACACTTGATTTTCTTGTTCTCATTAAACACGAAAATAATAATTGAAAACAACCATTTTTGAATAAACATGAGATTTACATCCTTATTATAGTGAAGAAGCTCTAAATGAGAACAACGTTGAGATCTTCCTTTGCAGGGTGGTCAGAGTAAGAAGTGAGATAATTCCCACTGGTGGATGTGCAGGAAGGGGCATTCTCTTCAGTGGCTCCTATCGGTCAATTCAGTCTTTCTGAAAGACAGTGTAGCAAAATCTCTCAAAATTAAAAACGCATGTATTCTTGGACCCAGGAGTTACATTCTAAGGAATCATTGCAAATAACTACAAAGTGTACCTATCAGGATATTCATTGAAGTATTGTTTACAATAACCAAACAAAATAAACAACAAAAGGGGGGACAACTTAGATAACCGTCAGTATAAGATTGGTTAAATAAATTTGCATTTTCACATGCTGGAACACCATGCAGCTCTTCCTGTGCAGTAACCGAGATAGACCCATGCATGTTGAGATGGAAGGGTCTCCAGGAGGTTGTAAGTGAAAAAAGAAAGCTGCAGAGCAATGTATCAAGTATGAAACAGCTGTATAAAATTAAAAGGAAAACAAGTACCTATGTTATACAAAACAAATACAGTAAACAATTTTTTATAAGCAATTATAAGGAACCTAAGGATGATTACCTTTGGGAAATGAAAATGAAGAAGAGATGGCTTTTACTTTTCATTTTGTACTTTTCAGTACACTTTATACTTTCTATAGTAAGACATGTTTATCTATATTTTTTGAAATGGCAGTAGAGATTACCTCAGATTTTTGTCTCCTCACCCTCTACCCTTATTCCTCTTAATGATAAAATAATACCAGCTACAACAAGGAAACAAGCAAAAATGAGCAAGTGACTGAGGGGTTATGTAAAACACAAAACAATTATGTTTTCAGTGAGCATAGATGGTCACTGAAAAACACCCTTCAAAATAGGTCATTATTAATAGTTATTTATTGTCTTGATAGTTTAAAACATGATGTAAAGGTCAGGACAGTAATGGCTAAAGCCAATTGGTCATTAACTGTGGTAATCATTGACCTTAAAAAGGAGAATTGGTCTTCTAAATGATTTTCTGAAGTTGTTAATAACTGTATTTGAAGATTAGCAGTTATATTGTGATGGTGACAAGCGTGCCAAAAGACATTGGCCCCATTCATATGAAAAATTATGTTTTTAGTATGTAATTTGCAATAGTCTTCAATCAAAATTATTCATTCTTTCTAAAAAGGAAAAAATTGATTGGTAGCAGTCACAGTGCCAAGGTTAGCATTAATGGTGCTGAAACATCTAAATTTCCTGGCTTTTAAACTTTTTAAAAACCTTTGAAGAGATTTATATGGCTGCTTAGATATGTAACAGTTCTTAAAAAATAATAAGGTCACTTTTTTCTTGCATGCCAAAAGCGTGTTTTGCTAGATGTAGAGCAGAGTTGTCAGCTTTTCCTAACTATTTTTACAATTTCTTCATTCATTGGGGTTTACTTTTGGGTAAAGGAAAGAAGACTTACTTAGTGGTGGCTCTGGTGGGATTTTCCCTGCGCTCATATTTTTGTTAGTATGGGAATATGTCTAATTGTGGGCAGGTGACCTCTAATAGCATGTTCTAGAAAATATGGGTCATAATATGTTTTGTTCTTAGCTCTGCAGTGCTCCTCAGGGCATCTTGCTTGTAGTAGTACATTATGAACTGAGGCCAGAGTAGATAGCATTTCTGAATGCAGGGGTGCAGTGCTCCCTTTTCTTTCTGTTTCTGTGTAAGTTGCATTCTTATGCAAGTTCATGGCCTTACAAAGGTAGCAGATCAACCAGCTTCATTCTTTGAATAAGTTAAATGTAGAATTCTCCCAATTAATAAAATATGCATGGTGCTGTTTATAATACTGATTAGATATGTTTTCATAAATTAACATCTTGGTACAGAATAAAGCAGTATATTTTGTAGTGTTTGGCCAGATCGTAAGTAGAATCAGCCTTCACTATTAATCATTTGTTCCTGCCATGATTAAAAATCATCTTCAGGATTTTCTATCAGGTGCCTTCCTGGCTTGTTGCATCCCTTTTGTAGAGGGAGAGAGACTGAAATCCCCTTTTCTTAAAGCAGTAACAGGGACAAAGCATGCCTACTCATTATAGTGCAGGATCAGGAAGGAGTTAGGTCTCTAGGCCAGGGGATCAAGATCATGTGTTCTTTTACTGGTTGAGAGAGAAAAGGATGGGAAAGGGAATTATGATGGGTTGAATCTGTCTTTGAATTTTTCTCGGTCTGTTCTTGCTTTAGTGTTTCGATGTCAAATATAATCCAGAAAACTCAAAAGGAGAAGGAAATCTAATTTATTAATCCATATTTTAACTTTTTCTGTGCTCCTCTGTACTTTCTAATGTTCCAAGATTATTTTTTTTATTGTGTCCTTTCCATTTCAAGAACTTTCTCTTGTTCTTTAGATCTGCGGGCAACAAATTTTGTAAGTTTTTATCTGTGAATGTCTTGGTTTCCAATTCATTCCTGAAGGATATTTTTGCTGGTTACAGGATCCTGGCTTGAAAGTTCTTTTATTTCAGCACATGAAAAATAGTTGTTCCATTTGTCTCTGGTGTCCATGTTTTCTGATGAGAAACCTGTTGTAATATTGAATTGTTTTTCAAATTCTAAGTGTGGAGAGATTTTGCTGCTTTCCAGATATTTTTTTTGTCTTTGATGTTTAGGAGTTTATGAAATGTCTTGGCATGTATTTTGGGGGGTTTATCCTGTTTGGGGCTCATTCATCTTGAATTTGTAGGCTTATTTCTTTAAATTTGGGGAAATTTCTTCTATTATTTCTTTGAGTACTCTTTAGTTCCACATTCTTTCTCCTCTTATTCTGGAATTCTGATGATATGAATGTTCAGTCTTTTGATTTAGTTACACAGGTACCTAAGGCTTTTGTCATTTTTTTTTTTTTGGTCTATTTTCATTTTGTTTTCCAGATTGGGTACTTTCTTTTGTTCTGTCTTTGGTTTTACAGATTCTTTCCTCTCTTGTCTTTATTCTGCTCTTGAGAGTATCTAATAATTTTTTTGGTTATTTTACTTTTCAGTTCCATTTGGTTCTTCTTTATATCTCCAGTTTCTTTAGTGATATCTCTATTTTTTTTTTTGTTTCAAGAATATATGTAATTGTTCACTGCAGCATTTTTATGATGGCCAATTTAACATTCTTCGTCAGATAATTCCAACATCTGCAACATCTTGGTATTGGCATCTCTTGATTGTCTTTTCCTAGGAACCTGAATACAACACAGTGGTGAACTCTCTGGATTGTCTTTTTCCCTTATATATTCTTGACTGGGTGCTGGAGAAGCCAGCAATCTGGAAACATCACTGAGCATAGACAACAAACAAACAAACACCCTTCAAAAAATGGCCTCAGGAAAACTGCTGTGCTGGTGTTTCTAGTCAAAGGATCAGAGTCTGAATATGTTTGTTTTGTATATGATGCCCAGGGTTTTTGCTGTACTTAGTGGGAAGAGTAGAATAGTTCGTCCTCTTCTGGAACCACAGTGCTAGCTTGAATGTTAATTCCTGACACCTGACAGGAATCATGTCCCACTTCCTAGCTTTGTGTAGATGAGTGATACAAGCTGTCAGAAGCCATGAATACTCTGAAGATGTTTAGAAGGCAGTAAAAGCTAAATGGCATGAGTAAAACTAAAATATGCCCAAAACTTTGTAAAAATCAACTTTGAATATCAAAAGTTTATATGTTGATTTTATAAAGGCACATTATGTTAAAAATTTCAAATCTGAGGTTAGAAGGAATCTGATATTAATAGTAAAATAAATTTAATTGTAATATCATATATTTTTATGAGAATGAACTTATTTATGAGAAAGTCTTAATCTGATAGTCTTATCTCCATTTTACAGAATACGAAACTGGGGTATAGAAGATTCAGTATTATATCCAAGCTGGCCATAGTCCTGCCTAGGGCAGAGCCAGAATTTGATACCTGGAATTTTTTATTCTTAGCATATATTTTGTACATTCACATCTCTGGACCCTTGCACCTCTTATTCTGTCACGGTCCTACCTTACCGCCATGCCTGTGATGCTTTTTTAAAGGTCTCTCCTTTTGCAACTTTTAAGATACCATTTGGTTCCTCTACAAATTTATAAAACAAATTGCTTTGTCTTCTGTGATCCCAAAGCAATTTTGCAAAACTATCTTAGCATTTATCTCATGTTATTATGGGTTTTGTGTAAATTACCTTCCACTACCATGCACACACATACATACTAGACAGGGCCTTTACATAGCTGATGATAAACATTTATGAACTGAATTCAGATTAAAATCTGACTTCCAGTTAGGCAATTTACTATGTTCCTTTGCATCCTCTGAATATAATGAACTATATAATGTTAGGTGAGTACAGATTGCCCAAGATTTTAAGAGACCAAGCCTCCTCAACTAAACCAAAAACCTCATTGAACAAACATATGTTTTTTTTGATGCTTTAGTGGTTTTTTTCTTTATGAAACTGAAAATTTAGTTTTCACCCCAGCCTAACATATAATCTTTTGTATCTTTTGCCATATTAACAGATTCATTTGAAAGCAATTGTACTGAGCTTGTATTACATGGGTCCTTTATATGCATTATCTCTTGTAATTCTCACAACAACTTGATGGGGGCAAATAATATATAGTAGCTCTATTTAAGATGACAGTATTGGGATTTGGAGAGATTAAGTATGTGGCTAGTGTATAGTTAAATGAGTGATTCAGATCCAGTTTTTGTGACTCCAGGTTATAGAGATGCCTGTTTCACCCATTTCTTTTATATACATGCTTGTACACATAGTGTTTGCCAGTTTCTGATGTGTACATTTTTTTAAAGATTTTATTTATTTATCTGACAGAGAGAGCGAGAGAGCACAAGCAGGGGGAGTGCCAGGGTGGGGGGAGCGGCAGAGGGAGAGGGAGAAGCAGGCTCCTTGCTGAGCAAGGAGAGCAACATGGGGCTCAATCCCAGGACTCTAGGATCATGACCTGAGCCGAAGGCAGATGCCCAACTGACTGAGCCACCCAGGCGCCCCTGATGTGTACATTTTGAAAACATGCAGAAGTGGGGGAGATTTGTGGTAGAAAGACTAAGGAAAGTTAAAAGTTGTATGTCATCTCTTCCTCATTCAACCCCTTGTACTTGGTTTTAATTCCAGTGGTTAGAGGGAGAGGGCCACAAACTGTATATGAGAGACAGACAGACATTGTGAGATGGTGGGCCCCAACAGAAAGGCTTTGGGGACATAGGTGGGGAGGGTTGGCCAAAGTCAAGGAGGACGGATTCCCCTGGTTCTGTTGGTTCTACTTCTGCTGTGCGGGGGCACTCCAAGGGCTAAAATCTCAGGAGCGGTAGGAGATCACACTGTGACACTGGGGTGGGGGTGAGAGGCAGGACAAACCTTCAGCTCTGTTGAGTGGCTCTGCTGTAACAGACACGGAGCTACAGGAACCAGAGCAGGAGGAGCAGAACAAGTCAACACCTTGTGGGAATAGCAACTAACAGATGGGCATTGGGCAGGAGTGAGGCATTGCTTTGGGTATCTCAGAAGTGACTATGGAGAAAAGAGATGCTATTTCCATCAGTCAGACTAGTGGGGAATTTTAGCTCCCTAATTAGGTCATTAGAAGCAAATTTGACCCTATTTTATAGTCTCATATGAGTGAGGTCTGGGATACATTTGGTTTATATTGTTTTCAGACAAAATACAGGTGAGAAGCTGTGTGATACAAGCATCTTATCACCATGTTGCTGAAGCAGTTGGCTTTGTGAACTTCTGGAATGCATCCCTCCACTACATGTCTCATATTTGTGTACATTGGAAGTACCTTTTAATACTGAGTTCTAACTGTATATCTTGTTTTGTAATCTAGCTGCATGTTGGAAAAATTTCTGATTTGTATTTTGGTTCTAAACTAGTGAATTGACTCTATACAGTATCCTTCCTGTTCCTTAATAATTTTAAAAATTTCACATTTTTTAAAAGATTTTTTATTTATTTATTTGAAAGAGAGATAGAGCAGGAACACAAGCAGGGGGAGTTGGAGAGGGAGAAGCAGGCTTCCCACCAAGCAAGGAGCCCCATATAGGGCTCAATCCCAGGACCCTGGGATCATGACCTGAGCCAAAGGCAGACGCTTAATGACTGAGTCACCCAGGCGTCCCTGAAAAAATTTTACATTTTTTTAATGTAAAGGAAAAAATATAAGCAGATTCTTAAAAACTTGGTTTTGGTCTACCCAAGCAAAGTGTGCTTAGATGTACTGTATATTGCTTTATAGCACATTTTCTTCTTATTGCATAGTTTATAGAATGATTTTAGAAGAAGAAAGGCCACTGGGGTACCTGGTTGGCTCAGTCGGTAGAGCAAGCAATTCTTGATCTTGCGGTTGTGAGTTCGAGCCCCCCACTGGGTGTAGAGATTACTTAAAAAAAAAACTTAAAAAAAGAATAAAGTCCAGGTAGACATATAGTACTAATTTATATTTAATATCTTATTTGTTAAAATAATTTATATTCTATTTTTTTCTGATTTCAAAGTAAATGTATATTTTTTTCTTAAATTTTTCTCAAAATGTATGAAAATTTAAGTTAAAATAAAAGAATAAAGTTTAAAAAGCCCTCTCCCATGTTTTTTTCCCTGCATTAGTACTTTTCTTCTGTGACTAGAAGGATAAAAATATTGATGTAGAATTTCGGAACATAAGAAAAGCATAAAGAAAACTAAAATCACATTTATATAATCCCAGTACAAAGATGTAGTTAACATTTTATCTCTCAGTTTTTTCTCTCTGCATATATGCTTAATAGAATCATATATCTACTCCTAATAATTGTATATTCTGCTTTTTCAGTTATGTTGTGTTTTCCCCCTTCATTAAATGTTTTAAAAAATATGATCTTTCCTGGCCACATAGTACTCTATCAAAAATATACAGCATCATTCAACCATTGTAATATATTTGGGAGGTTTCAGTTTTTCATTACTATAGAGAGTGCTTCAGTGAGTATTCTGGTCCACAAATCTGTCTGCTTCTCTGCTTAGCCTGTTGCCTAGGGGTACCCAGAAGTGTTCTTCCTGTGTTTAAAACGTGTAAACATCCTTAAGACTTTTACACTGTAGTTTAAATAAATATAAATGAAATCATCTAGCATAGTACCTGGCGAACAGGCACTCAAATCTAACTTTTTTTTAAACAATAGAAATTCAGCATTTTATTTGTTGTTTCATCCTCAGTGATAATGGTTTTTCTAGTACCTGCCTTTCCTGAAATTTTTTTAAAGTAAACTCTACACCTGAAGTGGGGCTCAAACTCATGACCCCAAAATCAAAAGTTGCATGCTCTACCTACTAAGCTAGCCAGGTGCCCCTCTTGGATTTCTTTTATTCATTCATTTACTCCATTCATTCATTCATTCATTCATGTACTCAGTAAGTATTTATTGAGCACCTACTATCTATCAGGCCCTGTGCTACTGGTACATGTTAACTTGGACTTGGGGAAAGCCTTATGAAAATACTTGAAAACTTCCTTGATTCCTGTACCTGGAGAAATAAATCTCTTCTTGACCTTGTACAGCATGAGCTCTCCCCTTTCTGAGCTTCTAATTTAAAAAATGAAGTGAAACACATTTATACAATATGCTTTCTTTTCTCTGCCAGAATGGACAAAGAAAATGCCTTCTTCGCATTCATGTTACTTAGCAGGGCTGCTTTTGTGAAGGTTAAATGTGCTTACCAAGTGGACTAGGTCAAGGATGGGTGACGGACTCACCATCTTACTTCCAATTATTGTGGAAACCTTATTAAATGAGGTGGGATTTTATAAGCTGTTTGAAATGTAAGAAAGAACATTTAGTGAGCTATGAATGTATTTGTCTGACATGATGAAAAATGTATAACCTAATTTTAGGTTTTGTTTTTTGATGATAGGTTTTCTTGTTTAAAGAATGTTAACGTGAATATGTAAGAAATGTTCTATATTCATACATTAGATGTTTGTACTCTTTTTTTTAACAAGTGATTATTGTCTTTCATTTATGATTAAAACACAGATTGTTAGGGCTTTATACCTTGGTTAGATTTTATTCATCCTGGGAAGCATTTTCTCCTGTTAAAATATTAAAGCCTAATCTGAAATATTTTCACAAACACAAGTGACTTTTTGAAGGTTGTGCTCTTGCTTCTGTGCATTTTCTTTTTGCATATTACACATTAGCCTCCTGGGGGGGGTGTTCTTTGTTGCTATAGAATATTATACATTTAAATGAAATCCACTTATATATTCATGAGTTAAAACACCTTTGTAGAAACCCTCCTTATAATTACAGATAAAAAACTTCGCTATTCTACTTATTAGCCAACACCATGTATATTTAAAAGCATTACAAAGCCTAATTTTGGGTGTATATACTTTGTTATGCCTTACAAAGCCTTTAACAATAGGAATGTGCTGTCATATCTAAGTGCTTAGAGTAAAATAATTTGTCAGGTTCAAACATTAATAATAGAATCAATGTACCCTAACAAAATAAAATTATTTGGGTTATTTCCTTTTATTACCTGTTACTTAAAATATATTGCAAAATACAGGTAAACCTGTTACGTACTTGTTAAACTTGTTACTGATATTTTACCAACCAGAAGTCTCATTTAACTTGTGTTCTCCCTGCCCACCCCAATACCTAACTTCAGCCTGGTGAACATGTATAGAGTAGAAGGGTTTATGAATTGTTATTTCCGTTTACAATGACTTGGTGGTGGCTGGTGGGACATATTACAACAGAGATTTTCATTAAGTGCTAATCTATATTCTATCAAGTATAATAAGAATAAACATTAACTTAGTACAGTAATGTTCCAGCTTCATGGAACTGGGGAAAGGAAATGTATACACTGAGTAGTGGCTATCGTTTTTTGAGCACTTTGCATGGTAGGTGCTTAGCACACTTGGAATTCTCTTGGAATGCTCACAAGAATTCCATTAGGTTCATATCTTATTTTCACACTTTTTAGATAATAAATAACTTCCTTAAAGTGACACAGCTAGGAAGAGATGGGGGTGGATTGCAACCCAGGCAGTCTGAGTTCGGTGATTTCTTAGACAGCCATATAATCTGATGTTTCTATTTGAGATAAATAAAAAGTTTAATATCACTGATTTGAAATTAATACAGTAACTGTGTTTAAGGGATGCCTGGTTGGCTCAGTCAGTTAAGCATCTGCCTTCAGCTCAGGTCATGTTCCCAGGGTCCTGGGATCAAGTCCCGCATAGGGCTCCCTGCTCAGCAGAGAGCCTGCTTCTCCCTCTGCCTGCTACTCCCCCTGCTTGTGCGTGCTCTCTCTCTCTCTGACAAAATCTTTTAAAAAATTGTGATTAAGGGGCACCTGGGTGGCTCAGTCGTTAAGCATCTGCCTGCAGCTCAGGTCATGATCCCAGGGTCCTGGGATCGAGCCCCACATCGGGCTCCCTGCTCCGCGGGAAGCCTGCTTCTCCCTCTCCCACTCCCCCTGCTTGTGTTCCTTCTCTCGCTGTGTCTCTCTCTGTCAAATAAATAAATCTTTTTTAAAAAAATTGTGTTTAAAATGCTTTCATTCCATATTGTGACCAGCCACTTAAGAGAAGGTACGACAGTGGGCATAAAAGATTCAGGAGAAACATGAAGACAAGGAAAGGCAAGACCCAGAGAAAGGAGGTGAGTTGAGGTAAAGTGACAGATGGAAAGGGGAGAGGAAAACAAATGGTTTGCAGAGAAAGAGGGATTCTGGCAGAGGTTGGGGAAGGAAGCAGAGGATGCCTAGTTACACAGATAAAGAAAGAACCAGAGAAAGTTTGGAAATCTAAGTAAAATTACTTTTATTATGGCTGGCTTTTCCCTTGCTTTGTGAATTTTAGCACGCTTTTTGAAATACTAACTAGCTTTTCTGCTCTTCAGAAATCTTCCACTCTTCTTTGTGTGTTAGCCCTCTGGGACTTAATTTCATTTCACCCTTTATGATGAAACTTCATTCAAGGTTAGATGATTCAGAATTCAAGTTGTATGTATTACTTCTATTTTTTCCTATTTTCTTACATAACACGATACACATACGCATGATGAAATTTTCATAAGTGATCTGTCTGATGGATTTAATTTAGTCTTCAGTCATACTCTTGTGAATTTCTCTTTTATGCTCTTTGAAATGAATCCTCAAACTAACCATATCTGTTAATTTAAAGGTTTTATTTAGAAATGAAATAAAGTTTGACAGAATAGAAAGGCTTTACTTCCAGAGAACAGAAACTTTTTTTTTGGTGATAGGACCAAAGAATTAATTGTATGTGTATGAAACAACTACTTTGTTTCCAGTTATGTGTACTTATTACTTAATTGATCCCAGATTTAGTGCTTAAATAGATTCTTTGGTTTTGAGTATATTATTGATTATGTTGTAATGAAAAGAGCATGGGGCTCATATGTAACCTTGGGCAAGTTACTTTAACTTATCTACTTCTTCATTTGTAAAATAGAAACCATACCTGCCCATTTATCTCACTGAGTGAGTGTACAAATGTGTATGTGTACTAGAAAATACTTTATAAATATCATTGCTAAAATACATCTATGATTGTTACATTAGTAGATTGCTTTTAGATTCACCCTTCTGTTAATTAAAGGATGAGCAGATGCAGAATAGACTAATTCTTCCATTTCATTTAGATTATCCAAATATTGAATTTCAATAAACTATAGCATTATTAGTCAAAGAAACTTGGTCAGCAAATTACAAGGAAGTGGTTAAGTTATACCCAGCCTATCATAGATCTTTTTAATAGGGACAAATATCTATGCCATTAGTTCTGGACCAATGTCTTTCCCTTTCACAATACTTTTAATGCATAAGTTATAAATCTCTTTTTATCAGCCAATCTGACTTTTCCAAACCCAGACTAACATTAAGAAAAATAGAATGAGCAAAAATCAGGGAAGGTCAAATAAGCAATCAAATGATCAGATTCTCATTGGACGCTAATGGAATTCTAGACTTTTAGAAAATGATTAGTTACGAATTTCAATGCCCTTGTTGACAAAGGGTCAGTTTTTATAAAATTATGGTAAAATCTTAATGAGATTTTTAAAGCACTGTGTTGGATTATTATCTCCATAAAAACTATACATAGTTCATATTAAGTCTTACATGAACATTTTTGCTGAAATGATAATGGCATTATGGCTATAATTTTTAAAAGAGCCTTAATCTTTTAGAGATATACTAAAATATTTGCTGATAAATGGGATATTTTATAAGTGGGTGGGGTTATTGATGAAACAAGGTTGGCCATGAATTAGCAATTATTGAAGCTAAATGATTGGCAAATGGAGGTTTATTTTACTGTTTTGTCTTCTATTGTTTATTTTTGAAATATTTTATAATAAAAAGCTAAAAGAGGAGAGGTGGGTAGGGGGATGGGCAAAATAGATGAAGGGGATTAAGGGAATTAAGAGGTACAAACTTCCAGTTATTATGGTAATAATATTGTTATAATGTGGTAGGTGACAGGACTACATTTATCATGGTGAGCATTGGATATATAGAATTGTTGAATCACTATGTTGTACACTTGAAACTGATATAACATTGTATGTTAGCTATACTTTAATAATAAAAAAGCTAAAAATTAAATTTCAGTGCTTTGTGCTTCTGATTTACTTAATGAAATAATTATATCATGCTAATTTAAAGTCAGAGTTGTATTAGCAAAAGAGGTCTTGAATAATCCTTTTTCTCATGATATATAAAATCAATATTTATTATATCTCTCTACCGAAAAGATATCAGGCATCTAAATTAAGACTTAGCTTCAGATGTTTGGGGGAAATCTTGTTTGTAATAATTAAGTGTAATTTTTAGTCATGTTTTTGGTTCCTTCAAATGTGAACTACATAAGAATGGCATATATAGAATGTAATAATTCAGTGACTGTATTATATTAATATAGTGATCACATTTGCATCAAATGTTAAACATTTGTCCTCCTCACTAAATTGTAAACTCCATGAAGGCAGTCTGTGTGTCTTAATTGTTGTGTAGTACACAGTATGTGGCATATAGCATGGGCTCAGTAAATATTGTTGTCTGATCATGGTTTAAAAGAAAATGATGTTTAAATAATCTGCCTTTAGATTTCTTTTAAAAATCTATTAAAGGTATGAAATTTTTATTAAATGAAGAGCACCATGGTGAAGGTCTTAAATGAAATGACTTATAAAGCAAATCTATACTAAGTGTTTTGTCTCCATAATTATTTCCTGTAATGTGACAATTGCCATTTTTTTGGTGTTTTTTTGCAATGTTGTTTCACAGAAGGCTTTCTAGTCCACTAATTGTGAAAGATACACAGAAAAGCAAAGGAAGATGGAAATGAAAATGAAAGATTTTTTTGTAGATTTTCAAGATTTGATGAACAAATGGAGAAATTTTTATTGTGTTCCATTTTTAAAGATCCTATAAGTGTAATGTGTATTCACTGGGTATTTAAATAAAATTTATTCCATTTGGGATTTTTGTCATCACAGTACTTGAGATGCTCCTTGTCAGTTGTCAGGTGTGGGTGCTCACTGATCCTGGTGTGTGGCTATGCCTGACCAAGGTAACATGGACTCTGCTGTGGCCACAGCCTTCCTGCCAGCTTCTTTGAGGCCAAACTATCCACTTGGCTGGTCCTATGTATACCTGCTGGACTTTGCTGTACCACTTTCCCTTCATCACCCTTCTCTTAGAGCCTTTAATGAATGGCTTCATTAGTCATGGGCCTGCAGTATGTTTTAGCTCTACATTTCTTATATTACCAATAAAATAGATTCCTTCATTAATCAAGTCAAAACCATTCTGCCTGGCTTTCAGCCCTTCATAATCTGGTTACGTCTTCAACCTTGGTTTCAGATCTAGTCAGAAGGCCTTGGGAAACTGAACTAAATTGGGGTGCAGTGTACAGACTGAAATATTCCCGGGAATCTCTATGGTAGTTGTGGGCGCCAGACCTGTTCCTATTCAGCCTTTAGCTTCTGCTCTTAGACGCAGGGACTGTGCCTTATCTTCATACTGTGTTAGTACTTAACATGAGGTGACCCGCCCTCCTCTCATGCTCTCTCTCTCTCATTCTCTCTCTCTCATAAATAAATAAATAAAATCTTTTTTAATAAAAGGGGATTTAAGAAACTGAGCAACCCTGAATGAAATAAGCCCTTCATTAAATACTCTATAAACATGACTTTTTTATTTTTAAAGAAAGTGCTGATTTAGTAGACTGGGGTAGTCATTTACTACTGGGGTTACTTCTCTTCTGCTTTCTTAAACCCATAATCCATTCAAATGGTTACTCCCAAATGGTTCCTCAGACAACCAAACTCTATTCCACCTGGCTCCTGCCTGGCATCCATATGGCTTTTCTTGTCTGGTGAATCTTACTAAACTGGAACACATGGAAATGTTTTGCCCTTCGGTTATAATGCTCAGTTAGAACCCAACCTAAGCAGATTGCTTTATGCTGGCTTTATTTTGCCTTCAGAAGATGAGGGCACCCCACAGGCTCACTGACCACTTTGGCTGTAAGAGATGAAAAAAATAATCAAAGGTTAGCATTCCTCCTGAAAAATTCCCTAGGAGGTAGACTTGTGATGCCCTTGATCCCTGTTGCTCTTTTTCCCTGAGTTTAGAGAGAAGGCCTTGAATGGGTTCTGAGGTCTTGAGTGGGATTTGCCAGGGACGCTGCTAATTTCCCCACTGTAGTTTTCCTGTCCACTCCAGATTTTCTTTGAAAATCCCATCCTTAGCTTCATGAAGCCATTTGTCTCATTCTTTGATGCTTGGAACAAATAAGATAAAGAATTCACATTTTCTTGGCATTAGAAGGATTTGTTGTTTTTCAGTACTGAACCAACAAGCCGTTAACATGCGTCAAAACAGTACTTCAGGTATTCATTCGTTTTTATTTTGGGGGCTTCTGTGGTATGCCAGGTCCTGTGCCCAGCACTGGGAGTAGAGTAGTAAATGGGATAGATGGGGAGACCAAATAGGAATTTAGGAAACAAGACAAATGATCGTAGTGGAAAAAAAAGAGAGAGGCAAACCAAGAAACAGATTCTTAACTACAGAGAACAAACCGATGGTTACCAAAGGGCAGGTGGGTGGGAGGATGTGTTAAGTAGGGGGTGGGGAATGAGAACGGCACTTGTGATGAGCACCAGGTGATGTATGGAAGTGTTGAGTCACTAAACTGTACCCCTGAGGCTCTTACTACACTGTATGTTAACTAACTGGATTTTAATAAAAACTTAAAAAAGACCCCCAAAATAGGACTGTTTCTGGATTGATTCTGTAAGAATCATTAAGAAAACTTATTACAACTATGTATCTCTAGGTCCTGGATTACTAGGTTTGGGGTGAAACATTTTTTTTAAGTTTTTTGAGCAAGGTTAAGAAACAGTTTTATCTTAGTACACTCATGTACATTCTCTAACGCCAGCCAAAGGGTGCTCTCCCTTTTTAGAATTAGTACTACAAATTCCTTTCATTCCCAGGTATCTGATAAAGGTAGATCTCTCCTCCCACGTTCCAAGGAAACATTTAAGTGTTAAAGTAAGAGTAAAATTGCATCTCTTCATTTAGAATCCTTAAATTTATGTAAAAGCTTCTCCCATCCTTACTTTTTTCTATTTTTTTTTTATTCTAATCCTTTCTAGATAAGGGCATTTTCTTGGATTACCAGTTTCTACTTTTGTGGCTTTGTAATTCACTACTATTAATCCTGCTTCTTCAACAGTTCTGAATTAGATTACTCCAACCCTCACCTCTGCGTCCCTCTTTTGGGAGGGTTCTCAGGATATACAAGACTATCACAGTGGTGGCACCACACCTCTCCTACCTGCAGAGATGAGAAAAGTAATCAAGGGTAGCCCTTCTCTTCACCCTAGCACTTCACCCATTGTGCCTTATCCCTGCCACTCTACTTCTTTGGGGCTGAAGGGAAGGCCTTGAATTTGCGCTTGCATGTGAGTGAGATTAGCACCATGAAATGAATCACAGCCTAGTTTGTATAAGGTAAAGACCGTGGGTTTTAAAACCTAAAAGACTGAAGTTTAAGCCCCACCTTTTTTTGCCACCTTGTAGTTGTGTAATTTCGGGGAAGTCAGTCTCTAATAGGCTTATGTTAGTCACCTGTGAAATGGAAGTAACGATACCTCTTACAGCTGTAATGAAGATTCCAGATGATGCAGAGAGAAGATTTAGCTTGGCATAGGGTAAGGCCTTGACAAAGTAGCCATTTTTATTTTCTAGCTGTTTTATCACCTACTCCTCTTCAACTCTGGCTGCGAGGACCGCAGATCTTTACTGAGTATGAGCTGTGTGCAGAGACTGAATACACAGTCCAAAATCACATTTATAAACAGCTACTTTCCAAGCAAAATTAGTGACCCTATACTTCTCATCTTCTGCTCTTTCTCTTCCAGCCAAGAGTTTTTTAGTCATATATGGCCATCTCCACCACAGTGGCTATTACACTTCTCCCCTGTATTAGAATTTTTTAGGCCTATTATGTCTACCTCCTGGAGATGTTTCTCTCTTGTCCCCATGTTAGATCTCACAAGAAAGCAAGCTGATGAGTGCAGCTCCCAAGAGTTTATGAGAAACAGCGTCCTCTCCTTTTTTCCCTTTGCTCCCTGAATTACCGGTTTTCATGTGCTTCTAGGTTAGTCACTGGAGAAGACCTCCTTAAGATTCACAAACTGAAGCCCTACTAGAATCTTTGTGCATGTTGTATTATGTAGGCTTTTCATGGTTCTCTCAACTCTGAAGACACAACCGACATTCCTTACCACCAATGCTTTTCTCATCGTAACACTAAATGCACCTGCATCCTCTTTATGCAGGAGTAACAGTGTAGCTTTTAGAATACCAGTTTAGGGATATGGTCCTTCTCCACCTCTGCCATGTGAGGAGATAACACTATTGAATCTGAGGTTCATTTTCCTCTTTCTCTCCATCACAACTTTGACTAAAAGATCAAAATTTGCTTTGCAAGCTGATCTCATTTTTCCCTTCTTTGATGATGTTTCTTTCCAGAACCTGAGCTACATTTCTGTTAGCCTACCAATTCCTGTCTGCTGCCTGGTTTTCCCAGTCTCTGAGTAAATACGATCCTTCAAGGCCAACCATTCCAGGTTGGAGTTTAGTTTTGTTTTGGGTTTTTTTTTCCCCCTTTCAGCAGGCTTCATGCCCCGTGTGGAGCACAACGTGGGGCTCGAATTCATGACCGTGAGACTCAACAGACTGAGCCACCCAGGCATCCCCCAAGTTGGAGCTTTTTAGCATTCCTCCGTAGTATATGGTTTTTTAAACAAATGGTGAATAGGACAATTGGATATTTGTATGCAAAAAAATGAACAATCACTTTGCACTATTCACACAAATTAACTCCTGGAGCACCATAGACCTAAATGTTAGAGCTAAAACCACCATTAAGAAAATGAAAAGACAAGGCACAGAATGGAAAAAAAATATTTATGAAACAAACATCTGATAAAGGACTTTGTATCCAGAGTATATAAAGAGCTCTTACAACTTAATAAGACAAACCAGTTTTTAAAATGTGTAAAAAAAAATGAAACTTACATGACTCAGAAATTCTTCTAGCTATTTATCCAAGAGAAATGAAAATGTATGTCCATACAAAGTATTGTATGTGGATGATCACAGCAGCATTCTTTATCAAAGCCCAAACTGGAGACAATCCAAATATTTATCGTCTGGTGAACAGATAAAAGGTATTGTCGCTATATAATGGAATTGTGCTCAGCAACAAAATGAGCCAACAACTGATACATGTAGCAGCGAGATGAACCTCCAAAACATTATGCTCGTAAAAGAAGCTGGAAACAAAAGACTGCTTATGGTATAATTATTTTTATATGGAATTTCTAGAAAAAGCAAAAATACAGTGATGGAAAGCAGGTCACTGTTTCCCTGGGGTGGGAGCTGTGATTGACTGCATATGGGCAAAAAGGATAAAGGGAATTTTGGGAGTGGTGCAGTGGAAGCACTTTAAAACTGGTTTGTGGTGATGGTTGCACAACTGTATAAGTTACTAAAACTCAGTGAATTATGCCTTCAAATGGGTGAATTTTATAGTATTTAAATTATAACTCAGTCAAGCTGTTTAAAAAATTGTCCATAGCACTTGGGTTATGAGATAGATGCCTACCCAGTTTTTGCTTCTTCTGTCCCCAAGAAGATGACATAATCCCTTGTCCCTTCAGCAGTGTTTCTCAAGCTTCTGGTGCATAAGAATCACCTGAGGGGGTGCCTGGCTGGCTCAGTCCATAAAGCATGAGACTCTTGATCTTAGGGTTGTGCGTTTGAGCCCCACATTGGGTGTAGAGATTACTTATAAATAAATAGATTGGGGGAAAAAAAGAATCATCTGGGGATCTTATTAAAATGCAGATTAGGATTCAGTAGGTCTGTGGTGGGGTCTGAGATTTTGCATTTTTAACAAGTTCCAAGTGATGCCAATGCTGTTGGTTTGAGGACCGCACTTTGAATGAAAGGCCTTGGAACTTGTTCATAACCCCGGCGGCATGCACATTAGACTGTCTTGGGGAGTTTTTAGAATAAAATTGATGCAGCGCTCTGCCAGAAATTAAATTGGGAAGCTCTTCAGGTGATTCTGATGTGCAGTCAGGCTGAGAACCGTAACAAAATGGGATTCTTTTTACCATAGTGGATCAATAATAAGCTTCTACCTATGTTTCCCTCACTCTCATCCCACAGTTTAGCCCATAACCTAGAGCCCCCAAATTGTGATCAGAATCTCTTGGAATAAGTAGGTGAGTAAGCTAGGACACTTTGACTACACTTTTTTTTTGAATTATTTTCTTACACATGGTCCTGGCTAAGAATTAGAATACAGAAGAAAGGAGAACATGCGATGGTTATGATGATAATAGCTAAAATGCATTGAGCAATTACAATGTACCTTGCACTGTTCACAACATTTTACATGCATTATCCACCCTCATATTTTACCCTGTGAGCTAGGTACTATTATCTTCTCTGTTGTATAGAAGGAACGCAGTATAGAGAGACGAAATGACTTGCTTAAAATCACACAGCTAATAAGTGGCCCACCTGGAATTTGAAAAGAGGCAGTCAAGCTGCAGGGTCTCAGAGAAGCTGACACTCACCAGTACCTGCCTCTTGTTTTTGCCAGACGTTTAGCCTCCAGTTTCTAACTGATCTTCTATCCTTGGGAATGGAAGCAGACCCCACCCAAATCTTCAAGGCCCTTTTATTAGTTTTCTAAAACACACCCAAGCCTACTAGTGTTTCTGTACCCCAAGGACTTATTCGGTCTTGCTTGACTTATGTTGATGCTGGAGGCTCCTCTGAGCTCTCTTATTTTGATTGCTTGAGCTGAACGAGGAAGACCCGCAAACCAAATTTTTAATACCCTTTTTTCTTCTCTGTGAAAGATTTAACACCTTGTACCTGAGCTTTCTTGTGTCCTTAATCCTTATCAGAGTTCCTCTTCCTTCCTTGATGACCGATGCAGGAAAGGCTAGTTGTTAGAGTGAGATTGGGCAGGGTATTTAACAAACTGACCACATGTATTTAACCTCTGTTAGCCCCCACCCCCTTTTTAAAAACATAGAAATTGGTTTCCATTGAGGTTTCAGGCAATTTTAGTGCCTGAAATATTCTTTGTTAACATAATGTTTTTAGAAAGCTGAGTGTCGGGAAAGCCCATTTTTAATTTATCAATGGCACCCTTAGTCTTAATATGCTAAAGCATACTTTACTTTTGAGGGCAGAATTAATCTTTTATCAGATGTACCATGGATGCTGTTGGTTTCATTATTTTAGGAAAATGTTCTTGTGATTGTTTTAGAATTAATGCTACCCACATACCTTTATTTTCCAATATCTATTCAGAATAGATAAGGAAGATACAAAGAGTCACCCATAATAAAGCTAATGCAAAGGAGATTTGTCTCTCCTGTTTGAAAAACTAACAAAGGTGTTTAACTTGTTGATTTCATTTTGGCTGCCAGGAAAGTGAATCTGAAATTAAGCCTATGGTAGAGAATATTTGGACCTTCTTTTATAAATTACCACTTTGTGGAACAGTGAAGAAAATTTTAGCACAATTACAGGAGGATAATTTTATACATTGAAATTTTCCAGAGGTTGGGGGGAGACAAAAAAGCAATTTCACTCTGCCCTTTGTTTAAAGCAGGGTCAGGTAGAAGTGTCAAAAGCTGTCAAGGTAACTTCTTTGCAACACTTTTCACACGCCTACGAGTCACTCAAGAGCTTTTTTAAAAATACAGATTCTTTGGCCTCACCCTTTTTGGTTCTGAAGTTTTAATAAACTCCTCAGGGGATTCTAATGTGTATTACATTAGTCAGGGTTCTCTCAAAAAACAGAATCTATATGAGGGTGTGTGTGTTTCTATAAAGAGATTATTGTAAGGAATTGGCTCACACATTTATGGAAGCCAAGAAGTTCCAAAATCTGAGGTCGCAAATCTGGAGACACAGGAAAGCTGATGATATAGTTCTAATCGGAGTCTAAAGGCATAAGAACCAGTAGAGCCAACAGTGTAAGTTCCAGCCCAAGTCTGAATAAATAGATCCATATTTATTACATTGGAGTGAGCAAATTCTCCCTCACTCAACTTTTTTGTTCCATTCAGACCTCAAATGGATTGGATGAGGCCCATTCACATTGGGGAGAACAGTCTGCTTTACTCAGTTTACTATTTCAAATGGTAATCTCATCAGAAATATCCTCATAGACACACCCAAGAATACTGTTAAATCAAATGTTTGGGCACCCCATGGTATAGTCAAGTTGACACAGAATTAATCACCACACTATCCAAATTAAAAGAATCTGAAGCAGTGAGGGGCAAAATTGGATTTCCTTGGAAGAAACACTTGAAAGGAGAAACCTTATAAAGAGATCTTTGTTGCATTTTAGGAACCAATTATATAATTTGCATTATAAAAAAATGTTCAGACTTGGCAAATCCTTAGGGACAGAAAGTTGCCAGGGGTTGAAGGCAAGGGGTGGAATAGGTGAGTGACTGCTAATGGACATGCGGTTTCTTTGGGAGTGATGAGCATGTTCTGGAATTAGATATTGGTGATGGTTGCACAACCTTGTGGATATGCTAAAAACCACCGAACTGTACCTTTTGAAAGGGTGAATTTTATAGTATGAGAATTATATGTCAGTAGAAAATTTGTATGTTGAGAGAGATTGGATAGGAAGAAGTGATGGTAGAGATGTTGACATCTTTGAAATACTGAATGGAGCACTGGGTGTTATATGCAAACAATGAATCATGGAACACAACATCAGAAACTAATGATGTAATGATGTAAATAATAATGTATGTGATTAACATAACATAATAATAATAATAAATGTTTTCTATGAAGAAGTAAAAAAAATGGGGTGATAGAGAAAAGGGGATGTGAGAACAAAGGGAGAATATTTTTTAACCACAGGAGAGGGACCCCCCCCCAGCTGGCTCAGTCACAAGAGCATGAGATCTTGGGGTTGTGAGTTTGAGCCCCACGTTGGGTGTAGAGATCAAATAAATAAACTTAAAAAGACTCAGAGGAGATACTGCTGCATGTTTGTAGACAGATTCAAATGCTCCAATGGAAAGGGAAATATTAATGATGTAAGATAGGGCAGAGGGAATTTGCAGGAGCCAAATCCTTAAACTGACTGGAATAGCACCTTGAATAACGTTCTTCACATCTCTTCCCTAGGTGACAGACCAGTCGGTGAAAGCATTTGCTGAGCACTGTCCTGAACTTCAGTACGTTGGCTTCATGGGTTGTTCGGTTACTTCTAAAGGAGTCATTCACCTCACCAAGGTAGGTGCTGTGGCTCCATCTCCTTGACGTCTTTCTTTCTTTCTTTCTTTCTTTCTTTCTTTCTTTCTTTCTTTCTCTCTCTCTCTCTCTCTCTCTCTCTCTCTCTCTCTCTCTCTTTCTCTCTCTCTCTCTCTCTTTTTCTTCCTTTTTTTTTTTTAAGAGATTTTAATTTATTTATTTGGGAGAGAGGAGCACGAGCACGAGTCGTGGGTGGGCAGAGGGTAAGGGAGAGGGAGAAGCAGACTCCCCGCCAAGCAGGGAGCCCAACGATGCGGGGCTCCATCCTGGAGCCCTGAGATCTTGACCTGAGCTGAAGGCAGACGCTTAACTGACTGAGCCATACAGGTGCCCTCTCCTTAGCGTTTCAATCATTCATATCAGTGCCCTGGCGTGGTTAAATGTCCTTGAGTGAGGAATAGTCAGACCATTACAGAAGTGTACTAGGGTTTGATAGTTAAAATCAGTTTAAAGCAACAATACCAAACTTAGCCTTTCTTAAATGGGACATTCATTTAAACAAGAAGCCTACTTTTTTGCTTTTACATTGCTAATGACTATGAAATATATGCATTAAAAAATGATCTGTATGACAAAAATTATTTAAATGCTAATTTATTGCATTTAGAATATATTTTGGTTGAGGTTTTAACTGCTTACATATAATTAGGTCCTTTGAGCATTTGGCTTTTAAGAAGTGAATATGGTCAGTGCATATGATTAAGCTGAATATGTAAGGTGAAAAGAGAGGTAAATGTGTGTCAAAAATTAACCTTCTAGTTCAGAGAGTTCACTTATGTACCAGATATATGAAATCTGGTATTTTAGCGATGATGACAATGCCAGTTCCTTTGTAACCTCTCGCTTATGTGTCATCTTCACTCCAGAACTTTAAAATAATTAGGAACAAATTCTTACATATGTTTAATGGAAAACTGGCTACTATAAAATTTACCTGTGTATTATCTGAAATTTGTCACTGAATAGATTTTAACTGTACCATATAGTACTTAGGAGAATGGGTATGAGTTTTGCCCCTCGCACTTAATAGCTGAGTAACCTTTTCATTCACCCTTTCTTCATTTCACCACTGCTAGGAAACTGCTGTGTTAGTAGCACAATGTTGAAATAAAACAGGTGAGATTCCAGGTCCCTGTGAGCTTAGTCTCTTCGGGTCTCTTTAAGCTTATAGTTTAGTGGGAAATAATCTTTTTCTTTCCTTCCTGGGAAAAAAGCAAATGATTGTGAGTTACTTAGGACTCCGGGGGAAAAAAAAAGTAAAAAAGGACTCTGGCAATAAGACTCAGTGGATAGGAGCCTGGGCTCTGTTGTTAGCTTGAGTTTGAATCCTGGCTCTGGCGCTTATTAGCTAAGTGGAGAAATTGCTTTTCAGGGTATTAATTGAAGGCACTTGCCTCAGTATGGAGATTGCAGTAAATGCTAAGCAAATGTTAGCTACTAATATTAAAATGGATTTTGTGATATCTAAGTTGCTGAAAAGTCAGCGCAAACTTTGAGAAAAAAATACCAAATCACTGTTTTGGTCCAGTGTTTCTGAAACAGATCCTGTCATTGTCCTGCATCTCCAATGTCTGATAACTGATCAGCTTTAATTGTATTTTGAGGGTCAGAGCCTAAAGTTAGTGGAGAAGAAAAGCATGTTATTCTCAATAATTGTTCTATCAGAATGTCTTAGTATAACCAAAACCATACATAACCATAATTTTTATTCATTTCCTATAACCTTGGCCTCAATATCTTGGTGGATGAATGGTTTTCTAATCACATCTAATGTTGTTTGTAGTGTAGAGTAGAAATGCCTTTGGATGAACAGATTGTGCACAACAAGTGTTATAATGACCATATGTGGGATTTTTATGATCACTCGAAATTGTACTCATTAAAGACAAAACAAGACTTATTAGATCAGTAAGTGCTTCCCTGAGCATTTTGAGATGGCCAAAAATTATGGTACACTGGTTCTTAACAGATCAGAATGACTCTGTGACAAAATAGCAGCTATAGCAAATAGCAAATGTCTGTGTTGGAAGGCTCAAATTGCTGAGAATGTTCTTCTGAAGATGATAGGCCAAAATGGGTGGTTTGGACTGTCAGTAGTCCGAATCTGCTGGATTAATATCAAAGTTGGTCCAGAAACTCTTGAGGATCATCTTTGTTGCTCAACAAAGTCTTTTGCTTTGATAAGACTGATTTGTGGTATAATATTGCTTAGCTTCCTGGTTTCAAGTGAAGGCAAGGTAGTATTTTAAGCATGCATAGCTTCTGCAAAGCTGTTTTAATTGTTTTATCTACTGAAAATTAAAATCTGAGATTTTAATAAAATAAAAACATTTTTATGAAAATATTTGCATTCTGGCAGTTTTCATATTGTGACATTACACAAAATAATTTACATTCACAAAATGTTTATTAATATATAAATGCTTCTAGGAAGTTATGTTATCCTTATTATCATCATGGTGTGTTATTTTTAAGTAAATGATTAGAGAGATGTGCGATACAGAGTGTTGAGAGCTATTGGTCTAAATATGTTTAATTTTATATGGTTTAGAAATTCTCTCCAACATACTACTTTTCTAAGTCTCGGGCTCTCGGTTTGCTAAAGGCAAATGGCATCTCCATGCCTTAGTTTCCTGTCTATGAAGAGATGTGCCTGAATTAGATGATCTGTCTCTAGAGTTTCTTGTAAGCAGAAGAATCTACGCATTTAAGAATCATTGACCTGGAAGGGACTATGCAGGGCTGTCCCTGAAACTAAGAAATGTCAAGTCTTTAGTAATTTAGAAAGGAAAATTGGGGATTTGTGACCGCTCAGATTATTATACCAAGGGCAAGGAGACAGAAGATTGGGAACAGGTAGAAGGATATTGATATCCTATAACTATGGTTCCTTGGGCCTAATTTTACTTTGATGTGCTCAGCATCGGCTAGACTCTTATTCACTGTGCAATATTTACTGATGACACACCTTTAGTCTTAAGAGAACTTCTGCTAATATCAAACAATATTGGAGTAGGAGGTCTTCCTTCTAGGCTCCTATAACTGTAAGTTAGAGTCCAGAAATAGCTAAGACTGGATAAGCCCAAGTTGAGAGGATAAAGTCAGCTTCACTAGACTGTGTTTGGAAACTTTAGATCCATATTTAGGAAGCAATACCAAGATCTTCATTTAACAGTTGAGAATGTTAGTGACTTGTTGTATGTGACAATTGAGTCTTCTCCAACACAGGTGTGTTTGTTCTTTTCACTGCAGTGTACCTATTTATAAATATAAAATATTTTTATCTTGGTCTCCCTCCTATTTTTTAAAAAGAGATTCAGCAAATGCAAATATGTAATCAACCCCTGATATCTAGACTGTAGTGCCTAAATATCATTTGCCACTAAAAGAACTAGTAGAAACATGTCAAAAGAACCCAAAACGAACATGAAGTTGTTCCCACTGGCCTAAGTTGGCATACTTTGAGCATCGAGAAGGAAAATGACTGCAATGGATTAAAACAAACCAAATATATAAAAATCTTGAATTCATAATGATATATAAAAAAAAACCTGTCTTTCTTTTTCCAGCTAAGATGGAGTAATAAGGTCCAGATTTACTCTTTTCCTTGAAACGTCCCCCAAAACTAGACAAAATATATGAAACAGTAGTCTTTAAGACACTGGATGTCAGACAACTAAGGACAGTGATCCCTGAGATAATGAGAAGCACGAACAGTTCTATGACCACCTCCATCTAATGCACTGAAAGAATTTCCAGTTTGCAGCACGGGAAGGGGTAACCCAGGCAAAACTCAGCAGACACTCTGAGTTGAGACAAAACAGAAAGTCCAGGGAGACCAAGGCAGCCAGAGTTTAGGGGACAGAATACTGGAGTGGAGAGAACTCCATAGAAAACTATGTAGGGAATCCCAGAGGTCTGTAGATGATCTCCTTTGAGCACCCAATCCTAAATAACCCATGAGTAGTGAAGAAATCAAAAGAGAGATTAGCAAGTATTTTGAACTGAATGAGAATTAAAACACAACACTGATGATTTAATGTGATGCTGCTAAAATATACTTTAGGTAAAATTAATAGTACTAAGCACCTATATAAGAAAAAAGGAGAGACCTCAAATTAGTGACTTTCTACCTCATGAACTTCTGCCTTACGAAACTTAAAGAAAAAGAGCAGATTAAACTCAAAGTAAGCAGAGGCAAGGAAGTAATAAAGATCGAAGGGAGGTCAATGGAATGGAAAACAAGAATAAAAGAAAAAATTATTGAAACCAAAAGGTTTATCTATGATAAAGTAGATAAAATTGATAAATCTCTACTTAGACTGATTAAGAAAAGAAGAGCGAGAGAGATAAGACACAACTTGCCAATATCATGACAGAACTGCGGATTCTACAGATATAAAAAAACTATGGATTCTACATCTACATTTGTAAAAAATATGTTATCTACAGTTAACAAGGGAATGTTATACATGTTTATGCCTATAAATTCAACAAACCAGATGAAATGAAAAATTTATTTGAAAGACACAGACTACCAAAGCTCGCTCAAGAAGAAGTACATAACCCGAAAACTCCTATATCTCTTAAAGAAATTGCATTTGTAGTTAAAAACCTTCCCTCCAGTGATATTCCAGGCCCAAATTGCTTCCCTGGTGAATTCTACCAAATATTTGTTATATTTAAAAACTTTGGGGTACCTGGCTGGCTCAGTCGGTAGAGCATGTGACTCTTGATTTCGGGGTCGTGAGTTTGAGCCCCATATTGGGTATACAGGTTACTTAAATAAATAAACAAAACCCAACTTCATCTGTAAGAGATACACAAGAGTATTTACTAGTGAAATGGTACAGTGTTTAGGCATTTGGTTTAAAATACTACAAAGAAGATAAAAAGAAGAAAAAGAGAAAAGTGGATAAGCCAATAAAGGAGACAAAAATGGCAAAATACAGATAATTGAGCTGGGTTTTAGGACATGGGGATTTATTACCTTATTCTCATTACTATTATTATATTTGAAAATTTCCATAATAATAAAAAAGGCTTTTTAGGGGTCAAAAAATAAAAAGTGTTGATATTAATGTCACATGATAAAAATCACACTATTCAATATCATACTTTTTAAAGAATGCATAATAACATAGGAGATTTTCAAGATAATAACTAATAATGTATATTAACATATAATATAAACAAGCAGAGGCAGGGGCAGAGGAAGAGGGAGAAGCAGGACCCTGCGATTGTGACCTGAGCTGAAAGCAGGAGCGTAACAGACTGAGCCACCCAGGTGCCCCCAAATGATTTTAATCTTTTATTAGATCCGATTTTAAATGACTGTTAAGAAAGATGGAGAAGAATTTTTGATAAAAAGTTCATTTTTATTACGTGACGTATAAAAATTCATATTTGCCCTAACTTAGTGGTCAATGTATTTTTTTTAGATTGTTGATATCTTTTAAAGTTGTTAGTGTTAATAATACATTAAAATATGAATAATATGACTACTAAATATTATAAGGTATTAGTTAATATTATTAATTCTGATGCTACATTAGATCTTATTGTTGCTTTATTCAATTTATAAGCATGATCTGAATTTTTAGGATATGTCAGGTATGGGTTTGGTTGAAGTTTTTAATGTTTGTTTCTGTTTTTAAACAGAATTTTTTGGGAAAGGTAACAGACAACTAAACAAAATGCCCAAACTTCGGATATTTTCTTGGACCATAATCATATTTAAAGAACTTAAAAAAAAACCCACATATTTTAAAAGTGCTTATGGTTGAAAGTATGAAATGTTTTCTAAAGGAAAGCAAAATTGATTTTTTTCAGTCAATTTAACATAAGTAACTGAAAGAATGTTCATTCATGCAACTAACTCAATTTTTGTTTTCCTTTTCTTGTGTATCCAGAGACTAGAAATGAAAGATGAACTTTCCTGCCTTTTTAAATTTCCAAACAACTGATCAGTTTAGAATTCTAAAGGAAGAACATACTATTTTGCTACGTTAGGGGTGATACTGCTGTTTAGTCATAGATTTTCATTTCATTTCTAAGTAATTATAGTACTTGAGTGTTATTTTGAGATAGGGAAAAATATATATTCTTAAATTCATTCAGCTGTAAAATATCTTGTAGTGAGTATGAGCCATTGAGTACTATGAAGGGGTGTTTGTTGGATGACCATGCTTTTGGTTCCTTTTAGCCTTTCAGAGCTTAAGAGTTGAGCACAAAACCTGAATGTTGAGAATATAAGCAATGATTATCTAGTTTTGGCATAATCCATTAATCGATTTTTTTTTTTTTAGAAGTTTGCAAGGGACTGTAAACCACTTATTTCTGTCATCAAAGCTAATGGCATGACTACTGATTGTATGACCAGGGACAAATCACCAAATTTCTTTGCCTCAATTTTCTCATCTATAAAATAACAATAATAATAGCATTTACCTACCTCTAGGGTTGTAGAGGAACAGTGCTTGGCACGTAACTGAAGATGTAGTTGAAAAATAACTAAAGTAATAAGAAAAATATTCATCTTGGTGTACAAAAGTTCCCTATAACTCTTTAGTCCTAATCTTCTCCTATTTTTTCATCAAAATAAAAATGTACAGTAATTTTCATGAAAATAAATCTTATTTAAAATATTTGTGACCTTTTTTTCTACCTGAGTGCCAGTGCTAAACCTTAAGATTAATGACTGTGTGTCTGCTCTTCATTGTTTTGTTTTGTTTTGTTTTCCTTTCCCTGCTGAACCCCTTAAGGGTTATTTAATGATTTAAGTTCATGCACTGAACAACTAAAGTGTAGTATTTTTAATAAAATCATTTTAAATAATTCCTACTCTAGCAATATACTGAATTGGGTGAATATACTGTTGTGTACCCTATTATTACTGCGTGAATTAGTGACTTTGATTTTTACTTTTCTAAATTAGTATAGGCAAGGTCTACATAAGCTGTAGCAATTTATCACATTTAATTTTTCATTCTGTTAAATCAGTAATCCCTGTTCAATGAGGCTACTCTTTTTATATTTTATAACTCTGTTACTCATACTCCAGTTGTAATATATATTTGCTTATGCTGCATTTTCATTTCAGCATCTACAATGGCAGGATATATGACACTGGTAAAAATGAATGAATTCATCTTTCAAATGACTCAATTTGTGAAAGTCCTAACAAGTATAATGAACAAATGAGTTTCTTTGTTGTATCTAGCCTTTGATAAAATGGTTGCTTCAGGCTTTAATATAAATATATAACACAAAATGAGGAAAGTTGGCAATCTTTTTTGAAAGGGCCTTTCTTGGATCTTGGCTTTTGTATTTTAAATATTACTTTGCTTATATTATCCTCATTTCAGTCCTTGAATTTTTATCACACACTTATTATTCATAAATGGTGATTTTGTTGCAAATATTCTTATGAAAAAGGTTTTCAGCTTTATTTATCTGGTCTCTAACACATGAGGTCAGTCTTTATCTAAGAAAGATTAGGAGATGTTGCTTTCATGCTTTCTTAGACTTTCAAATTCGTTCACACTGTTTCGTGAGAGAAATTTTATTTAGGGATCAGTGTGAGTCTACTTCACTTAGTCTTGTGATTTATACATAAATAGTGATATTAGACACAGATGGGGCCCCAACAGAACAGACTGCCCGAATTAGAGAAACCATATTTGGGGTCTAATGAGAATAAGTTATAATGAAAGTTAATGAGGAATTATATTACTGAGAAAAAATAAAGTAAGCAGATCTCATTTATTAATTTAAAATAAACATTTATTGAGAATTAGAGTTAAATAGAATCCAAATTGATTTAAGGGACATATTCAATTATATAAAACCATTGACAGATATAGTCAGTTAATAGTTTTGAATGATTATACAATATTTAACAGTTCTTTTTTTAATTAATTTAACTACCTACTTAAGTACTATTTTCACTGCACCTGGGCAGGTCTTGTCAGCCACAGAGAAGTGCATGTGTATGAACACATTATGTATTCATTCACACACATACTTAAACACAGTACATGCCCACACCATGTCAGTCATTAATCATTACTCAGAACACAAATAATCAGATTTTTCTTTACAATTTTGGGTAACATTGTGCGATGTTTGTAATGAAAATCTAAAGGGGCTCCTGGCTACTGAAAGGAAGATAAATTATGTTGTGTCTTTATTGTGGTTGCATTCTTGGACAATAAGGAATTCATTTCCATAGTAACTCTCTGTTAGTCAAAAGCTAATTTATTTAAGCGACAGTAGGGGTGTGTGTTCTGAAATTGTAGCTTGAATCCTCAATATTTAATCAGAATTTGGGCCTATATGGTATTACTCATTATTTTCCACAATAATTTGTGGAATGAAGTTTGGTTCTGAGCTCCCTGTTCTCCAGACACACTGGCCCAATAATAGAGGCCAATAGAGACCATTGACTGAAGGCAGTTGAGCTCCTCACATGTTTGCTCTCCAGCCCAGAGGTATCACAGGCATTTACACAAAAGCTGTTGATCACATTGTATTTACAAAACCTTTAGGAACATAGCTGCTTCCCTACTGTAGACTTCCCTTCAATTGATTATATCCTAGTGGGATGATTGGCCATCAACATTTTTTTTTTCTCCTAAAGAAAGCTTCCCACTGGAACTTTCTCTATTATATTCACTAGAAGATATGCTTGGTTATTATGTTTGATCAGAAATACTTTTTCAACATGTAATTGGCTCTCAATCTTGGATCTTTAAAAATTAAATAATACCCCTGTGCCTGAGAAAGCTGTGCAAGTGATGACTTTTACAGCTTTCATCTGGCTTGAAAAAGAAAACAAAGCTGGTTAGCACCCTGTGTTTCTCAGGCAAGTTGCAGGAATACTCTGGCATAATTATGCTTCTGGGTTGTTACAAAGAGCTCCCATTAGATTGACTGCTTTTTTTCATTTTTGGAAGCTGGAGCCCTTTCCCCCTTCTTTCCTTTTGCTTTGTTCTGATCCTAGGTCTGTTAGCCCTCACATCCTTTTTTCTCTCTAAGCATGCATTTCTACATCACTGGGGGCTTCATTCTCCAGGCTGCATTTAGTGGGAGGCAGCCAGGCTGAAGGGAGGGGGAAATTGGGTATTTTTTTCCTTCCCTTTTTGTCTCAGAAAATGTTACTGGCAACAGCTTTATTTCCTCTATGGTTCTAGCCCTGGACAGATCCCCTGCAGCTCCAGCTTGTATTGAATGGCCACAGCCTGTGGGTTCCAGTAACACTGACTCTTCTTTTGTCCCTCCAGCTTTGGGGTGCATATTCTTCCTGCTGTTATGAAATATCTGGCTTACACTAGCCTCTCCAGTTTTTCTTCTCAGCCTCTGCCTCACTGGAATAATCAATTTCCTTAATGAAATTTCCTTCATGTAATCTAATGGACACTTATACTGGTTTCTGTTTTCCTGTTTAGACCCTAATACATCTTTCTGCATCATTCCAGGTTTCTTACATGAGAGCCCACTTAAGACAATAGAGCCAATATTTATTTCCTTTCAGAGAATCTTCTAACAATGGTGATCAAAGCACAAAGCAGAGAATTGCATATAATGTAAGATTTAAGTTAGTCCTGAGCCTTCCTCAAACTATCACTAGCCATACTTCTGTTCTGGATCTAGACAAGCTATAGCTAGAGAGATAAGAGCAGCTAGCTATGTGACACTTGAGAATAAGGAAGCTACAATGGTGACTCCCAAAAATAGGATAGTGGGCTAGCTGTTTAAGTATAGAAAGAGTTTTTTTTTTTTAAAGATTTTATTTATTTATTTGAGAGAGAGAGCATGAGAGAGAACATGAGAGGGAAGAGGGTCAGAGGGAGAAGCAGACTCCCCGCCGAGCAGGGAGCCCGACGTGGGACTCGATCCCGGGACTCCAGGATCATGACCCGAGCCGAAGGCAGTTGCTTAACCAACTGAGCCACCCAGGCGCCCTAGAAAGAGTTTTTATACATGCTTCGAGCAAAACAAAATTTAAATATTTTCTCAGTGCTATAATCCGTAATGTCAATTCACGAAGGCAAATGTAAAGAAAAATATTTGACTAAACAAGAAACTAAGTTGTGAACTGGTTATTTGACTTACTGGTTATCCGGTACTAGTTAATTTAAGTTCTATCTTAGATGGTTTTGACTGATAGTTTAAAAATAACATGCTATCATGTCTACTTCTGCTTATTTTTTAATTTTCAAAAATCTCGGTCATGCTTTTTTTCACCGGTATGAGAAGATATAAGTGACTCAGAGTACATAGTAATAGAGTTCAATCATAATTCGATATTTAAAGTTATACCTTAGGTGTACACTAGCTATTGTTATTCTAAATTCATTTCAACTGTTTGAAGCTTTTTACTATTAGATGGACAAAATAGATTGAGAGAGTAGAATTACAGGTGGATGGTTGTTTGTATCAGAAAGTAGAACTTTAATATATAAATCAAAGTTACAAAATTTTTGCAGTTTATTTTGGAAAAATGTGTATTATCTGTTTTAATGATAATGTGATTTCATGATCTACATTACTTAATATCAGAGAAAATTTCCTAAAGACCTTCTTTCTGATTACCATTTTTTTTGTATTTTTTTATTATGTTATGTTAATCACCATACATTACATCATTAGTTTTTGTAGTTGTGTTCCGTGATTCATTGTTTGCATATAACACCCAGTGCTCCATGCAGAACATGCCCTATTTAATACCCATCACCAGGCTAACCCCCCCTACCCCCGTCCCCTCTAGAACCCTCAGTTTGTTTCTCAGAGCCCATAGTCTCTCATGGTTCATCTCCCCCTCTGATTTTACCCCCTTCATTTTTCCCTTGCTGCTATCTTCTTCTTCTTCTTCTTCTTCTTCTTCTTCTTTTTTTTTTTTTAACATATAATGTATTATTTGTTTCAGAGGTACAGGTCTGTGATTCAGCAGTCTTACACGATTCACGGTGCTCACCATAGCACATACCCTCCCCAATGTCTGTCACCCAGCCACCCCATCCCTCCCACCCTCCACCACTCCAGCAACCCTCAGTTTGTTTCCTGAGATTAAGAATTCCTCATATCAGTGAGGTAATATGATACATTTCTTTCTCTGATTGACTTATTTCGCTCAGCATAATACCCTCCAGTTGCATCCACATCACTGCAAATGGCAAGATTTCATTCCTTTTAATGGCTGCATAATATTCCATTGTATGTATATTCCACATCTTCTTTATCCATTCATCTATCGATGGACATCTTGGCTCTTTCCATAGTTTGGCTATTGTGGACGTTGCTGCTATAAACATCGGGGTGTACGTACGCCTTCGGATCCCTAAACTTGTATCTTTGGGGTAAATACCCAGTAGTGCAATAGCTGGGTCATAGGGTAGCTCTATTTTCAACTTTTTGAGGAACCTCCATACTGTTTTCCAGAGTGGCTGCAACAGCTTGCATTCCCACCAACAGTGTAGGAGGGTTCCCCTTTCTCCGCATCCCCGCCAACATCGGTCATTTCCCGACTTGTTCATTTTAGCCATTCTGACTGGTGTGAGGTGGTATCTCATTGAGGTTTTGATTTGGATTTCCCTGATGCTGAGCAATGTTGAGCACTGTTTCATGTGTCTGTTGGCCATTTGGATGTCTTCTTTGGAAAAATGTCTTTTCATGTCTTCTCCCCATTTCTTGATTGGATCATTTGTTCTTTGGGTGTTGAGTTGGATAAGTTCTTTATAGATTCTGGATACTAGCCCTTTATCTGATATGTCATTTGCAAATATTCTCCCATTCTGTCGGTTGTCTTTTGGTTTTGTGGACTGTTTCTTTTGCTGTGCAAAAGCTTTTTATCTTGATCAAGTTCCAATAGTTCAGTTTTGTCCTTGCTTCCCTTGCCTTTGGCGATGTTTCTAGGAAGAAGTTGCTGCAGCTGAGGTCAAAGAGGTTGCTGCCTGTGATCTCCTTTAGGATTTTGATGGATTCCTGTCTCACATTTAGGTCTTTCAACCATTTTGAGTCTGTTTTTGTGTGTGGTGTAAGGAAATGGTCCAGTTTCATTCTTCTGCATGTGGCTGTCCAATTTTCCCAACACCATTTGTTGAAGAGACTATCTTTTTTCCATTGGACATTCTTTCCTGCATTGTCGAAGATGAGTTGACCATAGAGTTGAGGGTCCATTTCTGGGCTCTCTATTCTGTTCCATAGATCTATGTGTCTGTTTTTGTGCCAGTACCATTGTGTCTTGATGATTACAGCTTTGTAATAGAGCTTGAAGTTCGGAATTGTGATGCTGCCAGCTTTGCTTTTCTTTTACAACATTCCTCTGGTTATTCGAGGTCTTTTCTGGTTCCATACAAATTTTAGGATTGTTTGTTCCATTACTTTGAAAAAAGTGGATGGTATTTTGATAGGGATTGCTTTGAATATGTAGATTGCTCTGGGTAGCATTGACATCTTCACAATATTTGTTCTTCCAATCCATGCGCATGGAACGTTTTTCCATTTCTTTGTGTCTTCCTCAATTTCTTTCATGAGTATTTTATAGTTTTCTGAGTACAGATTCTTTGCCTTTTTGGATAGATTTATTCCTAGGTATCTTATGGTTTTGGGTGCAATTGTAAATGGGATCGACTCCTTAATTTCTCTTTCTTTTGTTGTTGGTGTATAGGAATACCACTGATTTCTGTGCACTGATTTTATATCCTGCCACTTTACTGAATTCCTGTATGAGTTCTAGCAGTTTTGGGGTGGAGTCTTTTGGGTTTTCCACATAAAGTATCGTATCATCTGCAAAGAGTGAGAGTTTGACTTCTTCTTTGCCGATTCGGATGCCTTTTATTTCTCTTTGTTGTCTGATTGCTGTGGCTAGGGCTTGTAATACTATGTTGAATAGCAGTGGTGATAGTGGACATCCGTGCCATGTTCCTGACCTTAGGGGGGAAGCTCTCAGTTTCTCCCCATTGAGAATGATATTCGCTGTGCATTTTTCATAGATGACTTTTATGATATTGAGGTATGTACCCTCTATCCCTATACTCTGAAGAGTTTTGATCAAGAAAGGGTACTGTACTTTGTCAAATCTTTTTCTGCATCTATTGAGAGGATCATACGGTTCTTGTTCTTTCTTTTATTAATGTATTGTATCACATTGATTGATTTGCAGATGTTGAACCAACCTTGCAGCCCAGGGATAAATCCCACTTGATCATGGTGAATAATCCTTCTACTGTACTGTTGGATCCTATTGGCTAGTATTTTGGTGAGAATTTTTGCATCCATGTTCATCAAGGATATTGGCCTGCAATTCTCCTTTTGGATGGGGTCTTTGTCTGGTTTTGGGATCAAGGTAATGGTGGCCTCATAAACCGAGTTTGGAAGTTTTCCTTCCATTTCTATTTTTTGGAACAGTTTCAGGAGAGTAGGTATTAATTCTTCTTGAAATGTTTGGTAGAATTCCCCTGGGAAGCCGTCTGGCCCTGGGCTTTTGTTTGTTGGGAGATTTCTGATGACTGCTTCAATTTCCTTAGTGGTTATAGGTCTGTTCAGGTTTTCTATATTTTCCTGGTTCAGTTTTGGTAGTTGATACATCTCTAGGAATGCATCCATTTCTTCCAGATTATCTAATTTGCTGGCACATAGTTGCTCATAATATGTTCTTACAATTGTCTGTATTTCTTTGGTGTTGGTTGTGATCTCTCCTCTTTCAGTCATGATTTTATTTATTTGGGTCCTTTCTCTTTTCTTTTTGCTAAGTCTGGCCAGGGGTTTATCAATCTTGTTAATTCTTTCAAAGAACCAGCTCTCCTAGTTTCGTTGATCTGTTCTACTGTTCTTTTGGTTTCTATTTCATTGATTTCTGCTCTGATCTTTATTATTTCTCTTCTCCTGCTGGGTTTAGGCTTTCTTTGCTGTTCTTTCTCCAGCTCCTTTAGGTGTAGGGTTAGGTTGTATATTTGAGACCTTTCTTATTTCTGGAGAAAGGCTTGTATTGCTATATACTTTCCTCTTAGGACTGCCTTTGCTGCATCCCAAAGATTTTGAACAGTTTGTTTTCATTTTCATTGGTTTCCATGAATTTTTAAAAATTCTTCTTTAATTTCCTGGTTGACCCATTCATTCTTTAGTAGGATGCTCTTTAGCCTCCATGGATTTGAGGTCTTTCCAAATTTCCTCTTGTGATTGAGTTCTAGTTTCAAAGCTCTGTGGTCTGAAAATATGCAGGGAATGATCCCAGTCTTTTGGTACCAGTTGAGACCTGACTTGTGACCTAGGATGTGATCTATTCTGGAGAATGTTCCATGGTCACTAGAGAAGAATGTGTATTCTGTTGCTTTGGGATGGCATGTTCTGAAGAGATCTGTGAAGTCCATTTGGTCCAGTGTGTCATTTAAAGTGTTTATTTCCTTGTTGATCTTTTGCTTAGATGAGCTGTCCTTTTCAGTGAGGGGGTTGTTAAAGTCCGCCACTATTATTGTGTTGTTGTTGATGTGTTTCTTTGCTTTTGTCATTAATTGGCTTATATAATTGGCTGCTCCCATGTTAAGGGCATAGATATTTACAGTTGTTAGATCTTCTTGTTGGACAGACCCTTTAAGTAGGATATAGTGCCTTCCTCATCTATTATTATTGTCTTTGTTTTAAAATCTAATTTGTCTGATAAAAGGATTGCCACGCCAGCTTTCTTTTGGTGTCCATTAGCACAGTAAATGGTTTTCTACCCCCTCACTTTCAATCTGGGGGTGTCTTTGGGTCTAAAATGAGTCTCTTGCAGACAGCATATCGATGGGTCTTGTTTTTTTATCCAGTCTGATAGCCTGTGTCTTTTGATTTGGGGATTTAGCCCATTTACATTCAGGGTAATTATTGAAAGATATGAATTTAATGCCATTGTATTGCCTGTAAGGTGACTTTTACTGTATGTTGTCTGTGTTCTTTCTGGTCTATGTTACTTTTAGGCTCTCTCTTTGCTTAGAGGACCCCTTTCAGTATTTCTTGTAGGGCTCGTTTTGTGTTTGCAAATTCCTTCAGTTTTGTTTGTCCTGGAACTTTTTATCTCTCCTTCTATTTTCAATGACAGCCTAGCTGGATATAGTATTCTTAGCTGCATATTTTTCTCATTTAGTGCTCTGAATATATCATGCCAGTCCTTTCTGGCCTGCCAGGTGTCTGTGGATAGGTCTGGTGCCAATCTAATGTTTCTACCATTGTAGGTTACAGATCTCTTGTCCTGAGCTGCTTTCAAGATTTTCATTTCGTCTCTTAGACTCGTAAGTTTTACTATTAGATGTCAGGGTGTTGACCAATTTTTTTGATTTTGAGGGGGGTTCTCCTTGCCTCCTGGATTTTGATGCCTGTTTCCTTCCCCAAATTAGGGAAGTTCTCTGCTATAATTTGCTTCCATATACTTTCTGCCCCCCTCTCTCTTTCTTCTTCTTCTGGGGTATCCCAATTATTCTTCTATTGTTTCATCTTATGGTATCACTTATCTCTCGAATTCTGCCCTCGTGATCCAGTAGTTGTTTATCTCTGTTTTTCTCAGCTTCTTTATTTTCCATCATTTGGTCTTCTATACACTAATTCTCTCTTCTGCCTCATTTATCCTAGCAGTTAGAGCCTCCATTTTTGATTGCACCTCATTAATAGCCTTTTTGATTTCGACTTGGTTACATTTTAGTTCTTTTATTTCTCCAGAAAGGGTTTCTCTAATATCTTCCATGCTTTTTTCAAGCCCAGCTAGTATCTTTAAAATCGTCATTCTGAAATCTAGCTCCAACTTCTTGCTAATGTCGGTATTGATTAGGTCCCTGGCAGTCAGTACTGTCTCTTCTTTTTTTTGAGGTGATTTTTTTTCCGTCTTGTCATTTTGTCCAGAGGAGAATAGATGAATGAGAGAACAAAATGCTAAGAGGGTAATAGTGACCCCCGAAAAATATACACTAAAGAAATCAGATGAGACCTGAAACTGGCAGAAAAGAAAGGGAAAGAAAGAAAAAAGAAAAAAAAAGATAAAGATAAAACAAACAAACAAACAAAACAGAATATCATTAGATATGATCAGGTGGTGCATAGATCAGTGCCACACACTAGATTTTGGGCATATTTTGGTCTGTTAGAAGAAAGTGCCTCCCATAATTTTAAAGAAAGAAAAACTTACATATGTCCAAAAATAAGGGTAAATATGATGAAGGATGGAATATGACTATAAAGATGAAAATTATAAAAGATTTTATAAAAGGAATTGATAAGAAGTTGGTTGAAGAAAGAAAGAGGATTTAAAAAAAAAAGAGAGAGAATATGATCAGGCAGGAGACTAGAACAAAGCCATACACTAGAGATTTACTGTATTTTTGGGTTAGTTTGAAAAAACTGTGTCCCAAAAATTTAAAGAGAGAAAAACATATATATATATATATATATATATATATATATACACACACACACACACACACACCAAAAATGAGGTTAACTACTATGAAGGGTAGAATATGACTCTAAAAATGAAAAATAAAAAAGATTTTTTAAAAAAGGAATTGATAAGATATTGGTTGAAAAAGGGAAAAGGAAAAATTCAAAAAAAAAAGTTGAAAAAAAATTAACTTTGAAAGACTAAAGAATCAGGAGGGAGAAAGCCATGAATTCTATGTGCTGTATTCTGCTAGCTCTGGCGTTCTGTCATTCTCATTGATCAGTAAACTTGGTGTTGGCTGGCTGTTCTTGCTGATCTTCTGGGGGAGGGGCCTGTTGCCGTGGTTCCCAAATGTCTTTGCTGGAGGCAGAATTGCCCCGCCCTTGCAGGTCCGGCCTAAGTAATCTGCTTGGGTTTGCTCTCGGGAGCTTTTGTTCCCTGCAAGCTTTCCGTACATCTTTGGAGGAGAGAGTGAAAAAGGTGGCCTCCCAATCTCCGCCCCGGAGGAGCTGAGAACTTGGGGCCCCACTCCTCAGTGCGCCCCCAGAGAAAAGCAGTCAATCACTCCCGTCTCCCCAGTCTCCGGCCGCAGTCCGTGCTCACCCAGCCTGTGACCGAGGGTTTCTGTCTCTGGCACACGACCCTGTGTGGAGTCTCCAAACCCAGCAGATCCCTGCGGTGTGCTCCCACGCCGCTCCTCCCCGGGTAGGAAGGGCAGTCTCCCCGGATCTGCCACTTGTTGGGTCCCTGGTGGAAGAGCAGTGGCCCTACTGTGCCGCGGATCACAGTTTATGGCAACCTCGAGCTGAGAGCCTGCTCCTCTGCTCTGTCCCTGCAGAAGGTTTCCCCGAGCCGATACCTGGGAGCTCTGCTGCACTCAGGCACCCCTGGTCTTTCTGTGACCCCAAGGGTCCTGAGACCACACTGTCCCAGCGAGGGTTCCACCCCCCGCTTAGCCACTGAAGCGATGTCCCTCAGTGGAGCCGACTTCTAAAAGTTCCGATTTTGTGCTCCGCGGCTCTATCACTTGCCAGAAGCGGCCAATGGAGGCCCCCTCCCTCCCCCACCGTCTATCCTCCCGAATATCGCCTCAGATTCACTTCTCCGCATGTCCTTTCTTCCAGAAAGTGGTGACTTTTCTGTTCAGAGAGTTGCTGCTATTCTTTTCTTTGATCTCCTGTTGAATTTGTAGGTGTTCAGAATGGTTTGATAACTATCTAGCTGAATTCTTGGGACCAGATGAAATTTAGGTCTCCTACTCCCCTGCCATCTTGCTCCTCCCCCGATTACCATTTCTTATTGATAACATACACTGCCTATAGCATAGATAATAACCTAGAATTTAGATTGTTCACTTTTAGCTCTCGAGTGTGATTAGCAGAGTCAGGAACTAAAACTTACCAAATCCAAATTTAAATATATTTTAAACCAAATGCTGTTGCTTCTTGGAATAGTGATTACAGAACAAAGGTAAAACAATTTAAATCTGATTTAGTGTTTGGAGAGTTCCTGACTTGGATTTTGAGTACATATCCTACATACCCTTTAAAAAGTTTGAGTCTTCTAAGATTTTTCTTACCTGGGAAGTGTTGATTCTTTCATTATCATCGGTGATTGGCATACTTGGATAATACCATGAGCAGTTAAATCAAGTACAATGCCAGAAAGGAAGAAATAGTATTTTTTCCAATCTTGTATCTTGATTTAGGACAGATTCTGTGACTCCTTTCTCACTAGTAGTGATGACCCGATTGATTAATTTTTAGATTGTTAGTATCAGATGTGTGTTCCAACTAGAAGGAATATTTGGGGTTTTATTTGGGGACTAGAAGGGGGACGGTAGGAAAAAGAGTTACATATATGTTTTGGAATATTTCTTCTCATAAAAATGGCTTAGAGCTTGAGAGGAGAGAAAGCTGCTGATGGATGCCTGCGTTAGCCTTTTCTTTCTTGGTGACTCAGGGTGCTCCAGACCTATAGGGCAAACCGCAGAGAGAAGCTGTAGGTACCTATTGATGGAGGCCTCACCGTGTTCCTCCATGTGTCAGGATATCTTTTTCTGGTGGTATGGAAGTCCCAAAGATGGGAAGTGGCTCAGCTGGTGGTTATTCTGTGCACCAGGGTTTTTTGGTTCCCACTCCCTGAAACAGTACCTGGTCACAGAACAGGAAGAATCATTTCTGAAATTAAGGTTTAGGCACTTTTTACTCCGAGCTGTGGCTTTTGGCTGAGGCCCAGAAATGAGAGTGTAAGGCCGACTAAGAGATTTTCAATGTGAAGGTGAGTCCCAGTTGCATATTCTAAACCAGGAAGAAAGAAAAAAAATAGACATTTTATTTTAGAGAGTAGGTACAACATTTCTGTAATATTTCTGGAATGGCCAGAAAATAAAAATATATGTCAGAATGTTTTTTAATTAAAAAGCGTTAATGTCATTCCTTTGTTTTCCAGCTGCACACATTTAAAAATAAAGAATGGAATAATATGGTGGTTTTGCCTTAATAGTATATGATCAAGAGGTCAATGTACAGGTCACTTGGCTCGGATATGCTAAGCTTTTGCCGTGTGCTAATGTTCAGGTTGTCCTGGGTTAAGTTTCATTTATTTTACTACTTTAAAAAATTAGATTGTAAAACTTTTATTTGGAATGCACTTCCAAAACTTTTGACACACTGAAGCACACTATACGGTGCTGGTGACTGAAATGGGTTCAGAATTTCATGAACTCTTTTTTTATAACAGATCTCTGACCTTGGTCTGAGGAAATGAAAGAGAAGTACACAACCAGTCCAGTGAGATGAAATAATCTCTCCTGGCTTGCATTCACATTTGACTTAATTTGCCCTTAATTTATTTAAGCTTTGATTTTTTTTCTTATTTAAATGAAACAGTGTGAACATTTTATTTTTTTAATTGAAGAGAAGTTCTGTATCTTAGCTCCTGCTGGATAAAAAAGTGACAGAGCTGCTTCGTGCAGCTAACTTTAAGTGCTGTTTGTAGTTCGTTCGGTGCTCCCAAAACCTTCTGTGGAGAAAAGGAAGGGATTTGGTGGAAAGGAAAGTCCTAGGAAAAAGTCAATTAGAGACTGCTGCCTGCCAGAGTGAGAGAGGAGGTGCAGAGCACTGGTACACTAAGATGCAGAAATCCAATTAACAAATTCACATTTCTGCAGCAGAATGCAGTGATTAAAATTTTGGTGAACTAGTCAGAATTCCTGCCACAGACATCAAAACGCTGACAATTTACAGACTCTTTAAAAAAAAAACAAAACTGTTCTTCATTTTAAAAATGAATACATAAATAGTGAACTGATTATACTTCTTGTTCTAAAATGACCTTTAATTGTGTGGAATGAGATTGTTGCTTTTCATTATTTAAACCTCACATATTGTGAAATTTATGTTCAAATATATCACCTTCAAAAACATGGAGCTTCAGAGCTATAGATCCTGCATTTGATATAGTTAGAGGGACAGATAACCTGATCTCTGGAAACTTAAATCAATGAAATTATCTTTAAAGTTTGGTCCTGATGTCAGATTTACTCATTCAGCCATAAGCAGTTAATAAATGGATTTGATGCACCTAGTACTGTGTTAGGCACCATGGACACAAAGGTGAATAGCCATGTCCCTGACCTGTAGTAGCTTGCCTGTGACTCTAGTGGGAGGAACAGTCTCTCATTGACTTTTTTCTAGGCTGTGGTGGGAGAACGAGCAACATCAGTGGGTGTACAGAGGGCAGTCTCTTACTCTGACTGTGGGCATCTCAGGCAGTTGTACAGAGGATGTGCACGGGAGCCATGAAGCCTGAATTATGTTTTGATAGAGAATGAAGCCAGCCTGTAACTGCCCTGGGTGGCTCAGGGTGCTATTGCTGTTAATGCATTTTTAAATTTTTTTTAGATCAGACTAGCTCACTATATATCATATTTTATGACTATGGGTTTGTAGCCTGCATATTAATTTAATCAATTATTTTATTTTCTTTACTCACTACAAATTAGAAGGCTACTATCATTGTACCCAAAGAATTTAACATTTAGATATAATTTATATTTTAAAATGTATAATTAAATATATCTATACATTTATATTTTATATTTTTAAAAAATATGTAATTGAATATAAATATATAATTTGTATATAAAAAGGATTTAGCATATTTATATATAATTAATACTTTTATATATTAAATTTAGAAGTATAAATGCCATTGTGTGTTGATGACTTCCAAGTTTACTTGACATCTTTTCTAGGTTATCTAGTGGGCGTCGCAGACATAACATATTCAAAACCAAACTTTTTTCCTACCTGCTACCAAAACATCTTAGTTATTGCAACAGTACCTTCCAGGAGCTCAAACTAAAACCCTTAGCATCATCCTTGATTCTTCTTTTTCTCTCATGTTCCTTGATATATTTGTCAAAAAATTCTGTTGATTCTACTTTCAAATATATCCAAAATCTGATCTTTCATACCACATCCAGCTGCTGTCACTGTGGTCCAAGCCACTGATATTGACTGGATTAATTCAATGTAGCCTCTCTCTGCTTCCACCTTTGCTCCCATTCTAGACTCATACATAGCTAGAGGATCATTTAAAAATGTAAGTTAGATTATGTCATACTCCTACACAGACCCCTCCCGTGGCTTCCCAAATTCCTCAGAGCGATCCGTACTTTGTCCTACAGGATTTCATATAGTCTGTCCTTCACTCACCTCTTTGGCTATGTCTCCTGCTAGTTTTCTTTCTGTTCGCTCTGCTACAGTACCTCTGACTCCTCACTGATCCTCCAAAATACTCTGCCTGTTCCCATCCCAGGGCCTTTGCACTAAGTCTTGCCCCAGACATCCCCATGTTTTGTGTGCTCCCTCACCTCCTTCGGATCTGTGCTCTGTGATCATCTTTTCAATGAGATCATCCTTGACTGCCTATTTATTTATTTGTTAGAAAGATTTTACTTATGTATTTGAGGGAGAGAGTGCACAAGTGAGAGAGAGAGAGAGCATGCGCACAAGCGGGGAGGGGGTGGGCAGAGGGAGAAGGAGAAGCAGGCTCCCCGTTGAGCAAGGGTCCCAACTCCAGGCTCCATCCCAGGACCCCGAGATCATGACCCGAGCCGGAGGCAGGCACTTGACCGACTGAGCCAACCAGGTGCCCCTTGACTGCATATTTAAATTGTATCCCATCTCCCTTCCCTCCACTGTTTTCCATCTGCCTTGCCTTGCTTTATTTTTTCTCTATAGTCCTTAGCACTTTTAACATACTGTATAATTTGTTTACTTATTCTATTTATTGTTCCCTTCATCTGTTTCCAACTGTGAGTATAAGCACCCCATGGATAGGGGTTTTTGTCTGTGTTGTTCACTGCTGTGTTTTTAGCAGCTAGAATAGCCTCTGGTACATAATAGGTGCCCAGTAAGTACTTATTGATCATATGAATAATATCTTCTGCATTCTTTTATGAGTGATGGAAGAGGCTGAGCTTTACAAATTATTTTTACACATTTAGGGTTTAAATATCAGTAGCTGTGCATTAGAGAAGTGGTTCCCAATTCAGGCTAGGATCAGCTGGGTATCCTTTTTGGAAATACTAACAACTGGCCTTACCCCAAGCCAATGAATCAGAATGTTTAAGGATGGGGCCTGGTTATCAGTATTTTTTAAAAAGTTCCCCATGTGATCCTAATGTGCGGCCAAGTTAGAGTCAGGTGCTTAGGAGACGTTTAAGAAAGTGAATGAATGGGTGAAAATTCACAACTATCCAGATTTGGACCAGCTCAAGCATTAAGATTGGATGTCAAGTATTTGGGATGAGAGCTTGGTCCTGAACAGCACAGACTGGGAAGGGTTGGTCGGGGAGGAGGAGGGGACAGGGAGGGGAAGGGGAAGGAGTTGACAAAGAGGGGACTTCCACGGACTTGTAGCAAGAAGGGAAGGTTGTTCCCCTGGTCCCTTGGCAGCCGTTGCCAATTGATTATTCCTATCTAAAGGGCATAGTTATGTTGGGGACTGTCTAGTTAATAATTTGTGTTAGGCAAGTATATTGTATTTTGAAGCCTCACTGATTTTTCCTCTCTCTAAAGTAATTGAGAAGGCTTTGTGGAGAAGATGAGGGAGGAGCCAGGCAGTTGAATAAATGGCAGGGAGAGAAGAAGACACACTTCCAAGTTATCTGAGTAAAAAGAGTGAATTGAGAGCAGTTTTAAAGTAATGAGCACAGCTCTTTGAGTACACTGAGAACAACCTCTCACAATTTGGAGAAAGAGATTTCAGCTAGCTGAAAGATTTCAGGAAATGGTGGGGGTAGACAGTGAAGGGCTTTGATAGGTAAGTTCTGGGATTCTTTTTTTGCAGTTGAAATATTTTTGTTTCCTGAAAGTTTCAGAGAAGGTGAGAGATATGGTCGAAGTTATTTAAGGAAGATTAATCTGGCTGGTAATGTGCCAAAAAGGAGTTAGAAGGGACAGCTCTGAGAAGCAGTGCAGTAAAGTGTGCTAGAAAGTAAAACAGGTTGTGAATAAAATGGCAAAAGATGTCAGATCTAGTAGGAGAATGGCAGAGTGAAACAGACCTTGGATTTGGAAATAATGCAAAGAGACAGCAGCCCAGTGTGATTAAGAAGGCAGTGGTTGGAAGGAATACATAGAGGAAGGTGTCAGAAAATTAACATGGTAGCTACTGTGGATATGACAGCATCCAAGACCCTGGGAGTCCTTTTGTCATGGTTAGAATTAGAAATTTTTATTGTCTGTACTGAGATCTCAGGCTTTTTGAAAGATTTCAATTCTACCCTGAGGTTTCTGGTTCTATGAGGTGCTGCCCGATATCCTAAATGTGGCTTATCTAGCTCTTATTACGGTTTCTATACTCGAGCGCAAGCCTTAGTAAAGCTGAGGTTCAGACCAAGGTGATGAGTAGAAGGGGTGCCCTTCATTCTCTGCCTTGTCCAACCAAGTTCTCTAAATGTAGATATCAGATCATGTCAAGGTGGAGAAGCCGTCCTGTGCCCATGGACAGAAATCCCCCAAATTGTGAGAGGTTGTTCTCAGTGTACCCAAAGAGCTGTGCTCATTACTTTAAAACTGCTCTCAATTCCGTCTCCCTTTCTTTTCTGTTCCCAGCAGTCTTAGTTTCTTCCCTTTTTTCCCCATACGAGACCTGTGCTACAACTCCCTTCCTTTATTACTTGTGTCCCCCTCCTTGTCCTTAAAAGGAGACTCTCCCCCAGGGAAACTGCCTTTCTCGGACCCTTCTGTCTCCCATGTGCCTCTGCTCTCTCCCATGATCTCCATCTTGGCAGGTGACAGGTATTTGGCAGATGAGTGTGTGGTGCTGCTCTACATCCCTAGTAACCCTGTCATCAGCAAGGCAGCCTGTTTTAACCCTTGACTTTGCTCCCTGCAGATGACACCTGATTGCTTCGAAACCCAGTCCCAATAAAACCAACATCTGCAGGACTGGCAAGAAGTAATTTAGGACTGGTTGGCATATGAACATATTTAACTATGCAGAAGTTTTTATTCTTCTTAAAAATTATCACCTCCAAACTAGCTTCACCTAAGTAAGTTGTCCTTGTTAGCCTGAAATGGTGGAACATCCTTGCTGCCTTTGCCAAGGTCCTGTGAGGCCTCTTATGTTGGTTCATCCACCATAGTCAATCTGCACAATTGAGGATTTTGTTTAATTTTTTACTTTTCCAGGGTCTTAAGAGAACTTGGAAGCCATTTGAGGTCTTTTTATAATCCTTCAAGACTCTGTTTCCTAGGTAACATTTTAGTGTCTCATTTTATACTTAAGTACATACATGGCTGTACCAATCATTGACTAATTTTAGTCTTTAACCTGAATTAGTTATAAATAATATTTTGTCTCAATAAAAGAAGAATTAACCTGAAAGTTGATTACCTGCAGTCTACATTCTGACTTGGGTTTCTTTTAAAATACCTTACTAAAGGTTTAAAAATTAGAGTGAAGCATTTAGGAAATCTTGATTGTAAGTCTTTGTTTATTCAGATCCTATGTGATTTGTATAACCCAAAACTACCAGTGAATTGATAAGGAAAGTAAGCTTAATTAAAATGTCAGTTTCCTAAATGTAATTGTTTGTTTCACACTATGAAGGATTAGTTTAGGGAGCTTTATAGGAAACCCTGGAGGGCGCTATTATGACATGCCTGTAGCAACGGAAGGAGTGTGATGGATTTGACAGAGCTGTTTGTAGAGTTTTCAATAAAAATGCTGCGTCCCATAGAGGAGCTCAGTACATGTCTTGTAATAATGCTGGTTTCCAGGAATTTGCCTCCTGGAACTGCCTTTGGATACTGTCAGATTTCATGTTGAACTGGCCAAAGTAGTCATAGGGAAGGCCACATGAGCATAGTCAGTGACTGTCACCTGATCATAAAGTGAGCTTTAATTGAATCCGAGAGTAAAACACTCTTCAAGATGTCAGATTGCTACCTGTGAGAGCCAAAGTAAATCTGTTTCCTCATGTATGAGTTTGCGCTCCATTGGAAGAGTGAGAAATGTTCCATCTATGGATAGTAAACGGGGCAGTATCAGCCAAAAGTGGGCCAGTGTCATTTTCTGACCCACCTTGCATTGAAGAATGGGGCTGGATGCAGAATTTCTAAAAGTTAAAGAGTCAGTCAACTAGAATTAGAGTTTTTATTATATATAGATAGTTTTGGGAATTGTTACTTTTTGCTTTTCCATGAGTTGTAGCGGATATCTTTGGATTTCCCCACAGCTGTAAGATAATTTAGATTTACTAACATCTCTCTCCCCATCATCTGAACTCTGATAAGTTATTCAAAGCCATTTGGTCCTCAGTTATCTTTCCTAATGTGAGGGGACCGAAATGGCATAAACAATTTTAAATTTTTCTCCCTACAGAAATTTATTACAGCCTCCTTCTATGTCCTGGTTGATGAAGTGATTTTTTTTTTATCGTGGTCAAATGTACATAACCTAGAGTTTACACTTTAAACATTTTTAAGTGTACTGTTCAGTGATATTAAGTACATTCACAGTGTTGTGATAAAGATAATTTACAGTGAAGGAAGCTAAGAGCTATGTAAGAATTCACATAGAAACTTTGTGTCAGAAGCTGTGCTAGCCCCCAAAATATACATGTGTAGGAAATATTTATGTGGCTGGGTAAAATTTTTATGATTTTGTGTCCTCCTAGTGACTATAATAAAGAATAATTGGAAAATAAAGTGATACTATGTATGTATTATACATGGCTATATTTGATAGTTCACATATGCATATGGTTACACATAGCAAAATTCATCCTTAACATTCATAGGCTTAATAGTCATGTTTTAGAGTATTTTCCAGCATCTCTAAGGTCCATTTTACATATTTCTGATTTTGTATAGTACGGATATGAGTAGGGCTGTACGGATATGAGTAGGTCTATGAGGACATAAGCCCAGCAAGCCATCCAGCACCTGCCACTCGAAGAGGCTATTTGGTTCTTTATGTGTTTCCAGATGAGTATATCTCTGACAGTAATAAAGACTTTTGGATGTTGACACCTAAAAGAGCTAGAAAAAGAACAAAGTCCAAAGCTAGTAGAAAGAGGGAACTAATAAAGATTAGAGCAGGGATAAATGAAATAGAAAACAAAAAAAAAAAAAAAAAAACAGAAGAAAATATCAATGAAACCAACATCTGGCTCATTGAAAAGATAAAATCGACAAACCTTTAGTCAGACTCATCAAGAAAAAAAGAGAGGACTCAAAATCAGAAACGAAGGAAGAAAAATCACAACTGACACTACAGAAAAACAAAAGATTCTAAGAGAATATTATGAAAAATTATATGCCAACAGATTAAACACCCTAGAAGACATGGATACATTTCTAGAAACATACAATCCAAAACTGAATCAGGAAGAACTAGAAAAGTTGAACAGACTGATTACTAGTAATGAGATTGAATCAGTAATCAAAAAACTTGAATTCAGCCCTTAGTGTATAGATGCTTGCTGTCTCGGTTAGAAAGACTTTACGTGCTATTGTGGCCAGTTTCATATTTCATCTCTTAGCTATGTCTTTTTCTCTCCTCAGTTCTGCAGCATATACCGGGGAGCAGTGAGTAGTGACTCTGTAGGAGCGCTCTCTGTGTTGCTTCTTCCTATGTGAGCTGAGCTGGAAAAGAGGGTTTGAGTGCTGCCCAGCAGACTCACTTCTCCAGAGCTGCTCTGTCCAGCGCTGTAGCCACTAGCCACACACAGAAAAAGTAAATGTAAACTAAACAAAATGAAATAAGATAAAAATTCAGGTCCTCCCTCACACTGATCTCATCTGAAGTGCTCAGTAGCTGCATGTGACTAGTGGTTACCATATTGGACAGCAGAGGTATGGAACATTAGCATCATCAGAAAGTTCTCTGGGACAGTGCTGTTTTAGAGCATTTCTTTCCCTCTGGCCCAGTGGCAGGGGAGATTCCAGTGTCTTGTCTTATCTTGGGGTTGAAGCGCAACTAACTCTCGGGTGGAACTTGGCTGTCTCACTTCTCTGAGGCCTTTGGGTTGGATTACAACTGCAGGTCAGCTTCCTGCAGGACTAACCTGCTCCCTCTACAGAAGGATTTGAGGGTGGTGTAGAAAAGACTGGCCAGCCCTGGGTAAACTCCCTCACAGTGCTAGAAATGCCCTGTACTTGTTTTCTATTGCTGACATAAATTACTAGCTTAGAACAGCACAAATTTATTATCCCACAGTTCCATAAGTCAGAAGTGCAACACAGGTCTCACCAGGCTAAAATCAAGGTGTTAGCTTGGTTGTGTTCCCTTCTGGAAGCTCGAGGGGATAGTCTGTTTTCTTGCTTCAGGTTTTTGATGGAATTCAGTTCTTTAAGGTTGTACATCTGAAGTCCCTATTTTTTTTTAAGATTATTTATTTGGCAGAGAGAGAGAGAGAGAACACAAGCAGGGGGAGCAGCAGGCAGAGGGAGAGGGAGAAGGAGGCTCTTTGCTGATCATGGAGCCCGACGTGGGACTCGATCCCAGAATCCTTAACGAAGGCAGATGCTTAACGACTGAGCCATCCAGGCACCCTGAAGTCCCTATTTTTTTTTACTAGCTTTCAGCTCAGGGCTGTTACAGTTTCTAGAGGATGCCCACATTCCTTAGCTCCTTGCTCTCTGTCTCCATACTCAAAGCCAATCAAGGCAGGTTGAATCCCTTTCACAATTCACATGTCTCTTGCATCTTCTTCCATTACATCCCTCTGACTTAGCTGGGAAAGGTTGTCTGCCCATAAAGCCCAATAATTAGATTAGGACTACCCTGTTAATCCAGGATAATCTCTCAATCTCAGAATCCATAACTTTATCTTATTTTTTTCTAATATTTTATTTATTTATTTGTCAGAGAGAGAGAGAAAGAGAGGCAGGCAGAGGGAGATGCAGACTCCCTGCTGAGCAAGGAGCCCAATTCAGGACCCAATCCTAGGACCCTGGGATCGTTACCTGAGCCAAAGGCAGGCGCTTAACTGACTGAGCCACCCAGGCGTCCTGGGAATCCATAACTTTTTACATCTGCGAAGTCTGGTTTGCATATAAGTAACCTATTAGGGCATAGTCATATTTGGAAGGGGTGTTACTTGGTTTGCCACTTGCCTCCAGATTAATTCTTTGCATGTTATTAAGCAAAAATAGCTTATTTGAAGAAGATAATTTCCATCTTTGTGTAAATAGTATTAGTAATTTTCTTTGGAGACTAAACATCAGGGGAAGACAGGAAGCTTCAGGAAAGAAGAGAAAATAGAGAAATGGAGAAGGTGATATCTGGAGAAAATCTTTTCTTTTTTTTTCAAATTTTTATTTAAACTCTGGTTAGTTAACATATAGTGTAATATTGGTTTCAGGAGTAGAATTTAGTGATTCATCACTTATATATAACACCCAGTGCTCATAACAAGTGCCCTCCTGAATTCCCATCACCCATTTAGCCTGTCCCCTTCCCACCTCCCCTCTAGAAACCCTCAGTTTGTTCTCTGTAGTTATGAGTCTCTTATGGTTTGCCTCCCTCTCCTTTTTTCCCCCTTCCCTTATGTTCATCTGTTTTGTTTCTTAAATTCCATGTATGAGTGAAGTCATATGGTATTTGTCTTTCTCTGACTGATTTATCTCACTTAGCATAATCTACTCTAGCTCCATCCATGTCATTGCAAGATTTCATTCTTTTTGTTGGATGAGTAATACTCCATTGTGTATATATGACACCTCTTCTTTATTCATTCATCAGTTGATGGACATTTGGGCTCTTTCTATAATTTGGCTATTGTTGATAATGCTGCTGTCAACATTGGGGTGCATGTACCCCTTTGAATCAGTATTTTTGTATCCTTTGGGTAAATACTTAGTAGTGCAATTGCTGGGTCATAGGGCAGTTCTATTTGAGGAATGTTTTCCAGAGTGGCTGCACCAGTTTGCATTCCCACCAACAGTGTAAGAGGGTTCCCCTTTCTCCACATCTTCGCTAACACCTGTTGTTTCTTGTGTTTTTGATTTTAGCCATTCTGACAGGTGTGCAGTGGTATCATGGTTTTGATTTGTATTTCCCTGATGATGGGTAATGTTGAGCATCTTTTCATGTGTCTGTTAGCCATCTGAGTGTCTTAGAAAAATGTCTATTCATGTCTTCTGCCCATTTCTTAACTGGATTATTTGTTTTTTGGATGTCGAGTTTGATAAGTTCCTTGTAGATTTTGGATACTAACCCTTTATCAGCCATGTCATTTGCAAATACCTTCTCCCTTTCCATAGATTGCCTTTTAGTTTTGTTGATTGTTTGCAGAAGCTTTTTATCATGATGAAGTCCCAATAGTTCATTTTTGCTTTTGTTTCGCTCGCTTCCAGCAGCATGTCTAGTAAGAAGTTGCTACAGCTGAGGTCAAAGAGGTCGCTACCTGTGTTCTTCTGTAGGATATTGATGGTTTCCTGTCTCACATTTAGGTCTTTCATTCTTTTTGAGTTTATTTTTGTGTATGGTGTAAGAAAGTGGTCCAGTTCCATTCTTCTGCATGTATCTGTCCAGTTTTCCCACTACCATTTGTTGAAGAGACTTTTTTTTTTTCCCATTGGCTATTCATTCCTGCTTTGTCGAAGATTAGTTGACCATATAGTTGTGGGTGAAAATCTTTACTGCTTAAACAACATTTTATATTGCTTTCCACATGGTGAAACACACCACCCGTAATAGTTCAATTTGGAGTACATTGATAAAATATCATCAGGGTATCTCTGAATTAACCACTTACTTGTATCTCATCTTTTAAAAAGTGAGAAAACCTATACAAAAGTGGCATTATAATCATGAAGATAAATATCCAAAATTGAACAATGTTAGAATAATCTTATCAAACTGTAGGTACTTAATGTAATATATTTAACAGCCCCCCCCACCTATTAGGTCGCTAACTTTTGGATTTTCATGAAACATTAATAAAATCTGTTTGATTTTAATGTTTATTGCCATTCATATATTTACCGTAGATGTCTGCATTCATTTCTAATTTAGTATGTAAAATATTATATGAATGAGTTTAATTAGATATTATCTATTTTGAATATTGCATGGTGATAGTCTACTTTGTAATAAACTATATAATTTTTGAGAATAAATGTAACATTTACCTTTCTCATCTTTCATTTTATTTATCTCATTAGCTACGAAATCTTTCCAGCTTGGACCTACGTCATATCACTGAACTGGATAATGAAACCGTGATGGAAATTGTCAAGAGGTGCAAAAATCTTAGCTCTCTCAATCTCTGTCTGAACTGGATCATAAATGACAGGTAACCATTGTAACATCTTAAAAACACTTTTCCAGAGGGAAACCTGTGTTCCATTGACCAAATACTAATTATCATTATGACAAGGCATGTCAATTTTAGAAAATTTAATGTAGCCATGCCTTTTAAAATAGATATGTTTAAGATTTGAAAACCATCTAGCTGTATACTTTTCATCCATCCATTGCTCATATTTCTGACAAGGTTTTATGCACTTTGATTCAAATGTTTGCCTAAACAGTGATAACAACAGTAGTCTATTGAATTTTTCTTTGTCACCCAACCAGGTATATTGCTTATTTGTCACTTTACTATTTTTGCAACTTTGTGGTTGATTTGCTGTTCACTTGTCAAGAAAAATGATTCTAAGAAACCATTTCAAACATGAGATGCATCAAGATCCTTTCTAAAGGATGATATTTTGTTCTTTGTATCAATATAGTTTGTTTTGGAAATGGAAGTCATATGATAGACAGTTTAACATATAGCGTAAAAATGTGTAAAATGGATAGTTTTCTTCTTATAAACAGTGATGAACCCATTTTTCTTTGAAATATTGCATGTAAGAAAAAAGATGAAAGAACCCTTGAGAGTAGACTTCTTTATGATGAAAACAAGCACAGAGTAGCACTATTTCGGTACTGTCGATTAACTGAGGTGGGTTCTGAAATATAGGCATGAGACAAGATGCTTGCACGGGGACTTTTAGGGGTAAGTGTTTTCTTTTTGAAGATAAGCCCCCCAAAATATTTTGCTTTCAAAATAGAAAATACTATTTCAGCTAAAATTAGAACCTATTTAGATTTAAAGATTTTTCATAAATAGGAGCAATGATTTATTAAGCTTGTGTCAGATAATGCTTTAAATTTAAAATAGTTTCCCCCTCCTCTTTTAGTTTCCTTTTGGACTTAAGATGAAAGCTATATGGACTCCATTTTCTCCAATTATGTTTAAGTTCTAGTGACATTTTCTTAACTTACCCCACGTGACTCTTATGATTATATGATAGCCTTTGACTTGACTCTTTCTTAGTAAAATTTTTCTTGAAAAACTTTCTAATCTAGTCATGTGGTCATCATTTATAAAAGGTGTTTATTGGCTTTGAGTAATAGTCATATAAAGTACATTGACAAAATCTACAGAGAATTGATAAAAGTTAAAAAAATAAAATTTTTCTCTATAGTCAACATTCTTCTACAGTTGATTAGATGACAACTTAAAATAATCTTTTAAGTGTTTTGTAACATCTAATAAGATAAAGTGCATAAGGAAACATTATCCTATGGTGTTTTGCATTACTTTAATATTGAGATGAACTGCTTAGTAATGTATCAAATTAAAAGGAAAAAACTGTTTCTCCAACAAAATGAGTAAGAAAATGATTGCCTTTTATTCCACAATAGTTTTCTGTGTACTTGACATATGTAGAAGAATCAGCAATTAGAGAATACGGGGATAAATAAGAAGAGGTCCATATATGATTAGAAGGGTTTTCTTCTAAGAAGTAAACATTTTGCTTAGGTTTGTATCATTTAAGTAGAGATATTTAGGGATTTCTAATCTTCTAGCTCTTCAAATGCTTATTTAGTCATAAGTATTTATAAATGAGAAAGTGGATAGCCCTCACTTTGTCTTTCCTTCCCTTTGTTAGGCGCCGTGTATTCAAAGCTCTTGCTATTTTGATAATTTTTTCCTACTTAACTCTGATGGTTATTTGGTATTTGATCCTAAATATATATACTGTAGAGATTTATTTGCAAGGAATCAAAGTGTATTTTTATGTTTTTAATGGAAAAGTTTGGATTAATTGAGAAAACATGCATTTTAATGAGGCTGAGCAGTAGAGTTTTAAAAATCAGACTCTTTTAGGTTTTAATTACACTCCTTGCACTTATCCTATGTACTGTTAATAGAAGTTTCAAACATTAAAGCCCACTTTGCAGTATCATCTAAATTACTCATCTCATTGTTCTTGCCATACTCTATCACTAAGCTAAGTAATATTTGTAATTATATTGGTATAAATCTAGGACTTCCCGTCAGACTTAATTATAATTTCAGCACTTAGCTGAGATGGGTTAGTCACCTTTCATATAGAGGGCACTGGAATGCACTAATGCATTTACCCTATCAATTAGCGGGTTTTACATTTGTTCGTTATTCTTATCCTCTAGTAAATCAGGAAGCATTTATTAACCCCCTACTAAATACGTGGTACTGTGTCTCAGACTCTAGGACACTGAGTCCCTCCTGTTCTCAAAGGTGCTTTCTTGAGGTGACATAAGACTTAATGAGTGAGAGAATAGTGAGGATAGAGGGGAGGAAAGTAACCTTTATTGCCCAGGTAATTGATAGGCACTTTACATGTGTTCTCTTTTAATCCTTTCAACATCTTTTGTTTAGTGGAAGGTCATACTATTCCTATTAAATGCAGACCATTTGTATGACTTTTCTTTGGCTTTGCCAGCAGATGTGTTTTTCCATCATTGCTGCCTTAAAAACTGGGGGAGGACAAACGAGAAAAAGCAAATGGTGGTTGATGGGTCACTTTTTGATTTCATAGTTGGGATTCACACATAACTAACATTTCTATGTAAAATTCTTAGTTTTTAAAAGTAATATCATTATTCTTTCTTTCATAGTAAAAGTATAAGAGAAACCTTAGATGTTATTTTATACATTGCACATATGAAAGGGATCAATGTTTAATGCTGCTGGCTTTGAGAAAGAATTCCTTGCACGACGATACACTTTGATAGTCAGATCTTTAGATATAAGACTTATCTTGGACTTTAAAAGTTCTTATCTGTAAACTTTCTTTTGAAGTTCAAAATTTTAAAATATGTAGTAATTGAAGGTCTTTAGTATTACGCTCTTGGTATCTTTTAGCATTTTGTGGTTCTTGAAGTGATGTGTCTAAGACATGCTGTTCTTTATCTTTGTTTTTCTAAAAGCACGTTTTGTGTTTAGAGTTAAACAGCATGATATTTTCTTGTATTCAGAAGGATGGTCTAGTAGTCATTTGACATTTACCATTGCTTTTGAATACAAATAAAATCCAAGGGGTTTATGAACAAAGGACACTGACTATTTCTATCAGTGACTTAAATTAAACATCTGGTTGTTACATCTCCTCTACTGTCTCTGACTCTAAGTTTATTGAAATGTTTATTTGTCTTTGATATAAATCTTTTGTTATTTCACATCCAATTTGGTCTTCATCATTTTTGTATGTTTGGCACAGAGTTAGCCTGCTTTGGATGTAACAAGCTGATAATGTGAAAAACTGAATGGTTCTGAACATCTTTAGTGATAGACGTATAACGGCTCTTTTGTTCTTTTTTGCCAAGAAGAATTAAATGAAATCTAATAGATCTTTACAAAAGCTATTTAAAAATTTTTAATTGGCGATCAAAGAAGGAATTAATTTTTCAGTTTTTAACATTAGTCCTGAGAAAAGTTGGATCACATGATCTATATACCCATTATCAAGTATATGATCCATTCATTAACTGTTGACCATGCTTGCTAATGAATCAGGATAACAATATAAGAGAAATGAAAATTTCTGTAGCATTCATCAGCTAATGTTACAAAACATAACAAATACCAGGCTGGTTGTTAAAATAGGTTATGTTGCCAACTAGTCGAACTTCCCTAGCTAGCGATTTATTCTTTGAATTTGCAGTAAAAAAAAAAAAAAATCGAATATTAAACTTGTTGAACATCAATAACTAAAGACAATTTCTTTAAAGAGTTAATTTTGTTGTGTGAATCCTATATGTATGTCAAGAGAGCTATTACATCAGTGGACATTCTAAAATTTGGAAAATTATAAATCTTAAACTATTATGACCAGTTTCTTTCAAATATAAAATAGCATTTATAATATGTTGCCATTTCACTTTATATGTACTGGTGTTTGGAATAATAACTATGGGTATTTTCTCTTAAAATAAAGCTTTTTGATAAGACCAGTTGAAGTTGCAAACGTGTGGGCTACGGCTGAGTCCTGTCCATGAAGCTGTTTTGGTTGGCCTATAGAATATTTAAAAGTTGAGATAGTTGCGAACACTTTAAAAATTGGAATAGTTTGCATAAAATTCTGAAGTTGGGCTTCCTCTTGGAGAAGTTGCAGATCTAGCAACACTGGACTCCCGTTCTTTCCAGGATGAGGAATAGGCTGTTCTCTCTGGCCATTCTCCAGTCCTTCATCATTCCTACTGGGCATGATACATTCTTTTGTATTATCTGTCTATTCCCAGTTGACAGACTGAATTCTCCTTTACCAAAATCAAGAATGTAGAGTTTTGTTTTGGAGTCTGATAAAATATATTGGAGTTCTCTTTAAATGGAGTCTGATAAAATATATTAACAGATAATAGTTAATTGGTCTACCTACGTTAGTTCTTCATTATTTTAGACATCAGAACTTTGGCCAATGGGTGGAAGTTACAACAAGAGACAGAATTCAGCTTAAAATGAATTAAAAACTTTATTTTCATCCACTGCCATCCAAAATGGACACCTCCACTTAGTGTTCAAACAAGAGTGTTACCCAAAAGTCTTCTGAATTACAAAGAGAGCTGCTGGTTTATAAACTTCCCTCCAACTTCAAGGCTGTGATTTAAAATTATTTATTTATTTATTTATTTATTTAAAGATTTTTATTTATTTATTTGACAGAGAGAGAGACACACAGCGAGAGAGGGAACACAAGCAGGGGGAGTGGGGAAGGGAGAAGCAGGCTTTCCGCAGAGCAGGAAGCCGGGTGCGGGGCTCAATTCCAGGACCCTGGGATCATGACCTGAGCAGAAGGCAGACGCTTAACGAGCCACCCAGATGCCCCTAAAATTATTTATTTTAAAATGAATTTATTTCCAGTGTGCAGTATTTGACTCATGATTTCTTTGTTGATAGCATTAAGAAAAATCTTAACACTATTCTTTCTCTTTTCTTCTTCTGTGTATAACCCTTTCTAGTCTTTTAGGTGTACTTGGGTTGAAGTGGTAGAATGACAGATTACTCCACCACCCCTTTCAGGGAGACTGACAATGCCCTGGCTCATGGAAAACTCAATGAGGCTTTCTATAAAGATTTTTCTAACTCCCTTGATCTTCTCTGGATGTTTATTCTGTTTCTTCTTTCAAATTTCCGTTGATTCAATAAAAAACGGTGACATTTAGAAATAAAGTTCAGAGAGGATTTGAGCAGGTGTTGGTGATATAAACTATTTGCTGAGTGCCCATTGTGTTTTATTTCCAAGAATTGTTTTGTGAACATATGCTATATATTGTATTTATAAGTGTTCGAGGACTGGGCAGATAATCTACCGTCTTCCTGTGAATGTCATGTCACAGTGGACTTAGAATTTTATTTCATTTCAATCCCCTAATATTACTTAATTCTCCTAGAGACTGAGGTTTAAAGATTGCCCAAGGGGGACAAACCTATCCATTAAATCCAGCAGGCATAGTTGAATTTGAGTTTGAGAATATTTTGTTTTCTATTAAAGTTAAGTGGTCTGGAGGAGAGGAATACTTTTCACCTTGGAGTATTGAGTGTGGAGTTTGAACAATTTTCTCTAATAAAAGTCTGAAAACTTGGACATCAAGAGGTGGCAAAAATAACACTGGCTTTGGAAGCAGCTCCGTGGTGGTGTTTATAGCAGCACTGTCCTGCCTGTGTAGAACGGGGAGAAGTCTGTCTGCATGCTTTTGGTACCTAATAATGTGGCTGAACTGGTCAGCTGGAGCTTTTGTAAAACTGAGTTCTAGCTTATTCTTGTAATCTACTGCATAATTTTATACTTTATGTGATATTTATTTATATCTTTGCAAAAAGAGTAAGAAAGATTTTATTGAGTTCTGAGGGAGTTATAGAGACAGGGTGGAGTCTTTCTGTGCTAGTGACACTTGTTTAAGCTTGGCATATTTTTGACACTCTTTTTTTTTATTTACAATTACTTGTAAGACCATCCCTGGAAGAATAGTATGGTATTAGAGTAACTACTATTCAGGTTCTCAAACCATCTGTAAAAATATGTCTTCTGCATCTTTCTACAGAAGGACCCTCTCTTTAAAACTATGATTGGTTCTAGGGGCATCTGGCTGGCTCAGTTGTTCGAGCATGCGACCCTCAAACTTGAGGTTGTAAGTTCAAGCACCCTGTTGGGCGTAGAGCCCACTAAACCAACCAACCAACCAACCAATCCCTAATTGGTTCTTATAATAGTAGAGAGGTCAGAGAGTATAATATTTTCTCTCTTTTGTTTTTTGGACTAAGGATCATAACGATAGCTAATAATAGCTATATCATTTATTATAATCTGTGCCATACATTGTGCTAAGTGTCTACACACATTATTTCATTTAGTCTTTACAACAACCTTGAGGAAAAAATTAACCCCATTTTCAAATGAAAGAATTAAGGTCCAGGGAGGTTAGGTAGCTCACAAGTACTTACTGGTGGAATCAAGACTGGAACCTATTTTAATATGTCTTCAAAGTCTGAGCTCTAACCATGAAGGGCTCATCTTCTCTCAGTACCTTATTCTACCTCAGACCTGGAATGACCTAATATCTTGATTTGCTCATGTCATTTCTGGTCTATTCTTGTTATTTTGAAATTCTGTCAGATTTGGTATTTGTGCTGGGCTGTTCTCTTCTGTGCTCCAAAGTGTCCTGGTCTGGGCGATAAATTACATGGTCATCCTGCCTCAGGCATCAGACTATGCTTGATCATCCTAAACATCATTAGAATGTTACCTTCTCTTTTCCCAGTGGGATACCTGATAGGTGACAAGTTTTGGATATCTTACATAGAGTTGTAGATTTTCAAAATAGCTAATTTTGTAATGAAAAGCAATTTTTCCCCAACCACCCCAATTGTAAATACTCTTCATTTCTTACTAAGTTCCTTGAGGAAAAGTAGAAAGTCTTGCCCAGTTTTGTGTCTTGTACCATGCCTGGTTCATAGTTGGTATCCAAAAGAATTTCACAAATGATCTTTGAATAGGCATTTATTTAAGCATATGATGACACACATTTATTTTTTAATTATTATTTTAAATTTAAATTCAAGTTAGTTAATATATAGTGTATTATTAGTTTCCGGGGTAGAATTTAGTGTTTCATCAGTTGCATATAATACCCAGTGCTCATTACAAGTACCCTCCTTAATGCCCATCACCCAATTACCCCATCCCGCCACCCATCTCCCCTCCAGCAACCCCCAGTTTGTTTCCTATAGTTAAGACTATTTTATGGTTTGCCTCTCTCTGTTTTCCTCTTATTTTATTCTTCCTTCCCTTCCCCTCTGTTCATCATTTTTGTTCCTTAAATTCCACATATGAGTGAAATTATATGATATTTGTCTTTCTGACACAGATTTATTTTTGTAGATATTTTATTATCTATAAATGCTCCCTGTCAGTTGTAGCAAATACTTAATCATTGCAGAGTAAAGGAGAGTACTGGGTATATACTTTGAGCAAGTTGTCACTGAGCTAAAAAGAAGGAAGTTAACTATACTGAAGGTTTCAGTACCTTTGGTAAGATATGATTGCTATAACTAAATTGTACAGTTTCCCCTAGTATATGTGGTTTTTCAAATAGCTGATGATATTTTTGTATAAAACGTAAAGTTTCTCTGATAAAATGATTTATGCATCTATCCTCAGATGAAATTTTTAGTGCATTCAAATTCAAGGAACTTTCTCATTGTTTGTTTGGTACACAGTAATATTGAATATTGGTTCTTTCAATACTTCTAGTAACTAAGTGTCATTTTTAAGGAAATATTAATTGATATATAATCCGGAGTATTTAATCTAATAAAATCCCTTGGGAAAATATATATGAGATGTATATGTCTCAGCTTGCTTTGATTTTTAACTCCAATTGTGTGGGATTTGGAAGCTGGATTTGGTGTGGATGAATTTGTCTTTTTGGTTCTCCATGTTCACATTATTTTGTCTTAAAGAGTAATGTGAATTTTTGTGGTAGTTCTGACATATAATGGTAATTTTAAATTTCTGCTTTGTCTTTCGTTCCTGTTGAGCAATAATACATAAGTAAACATTTCTACAAATAATAATTAACAGAGCTCCTATAGAATTATATTGTTACCTCTTCTGGATGTGGTACTCTAAATGCTGCTACTGCTTTGTGTTTTTCAGGCAATATAAATGTGAGTAAACATATATTAATCATTTTGTTTGGGAGATTAAAAAAACATGTGTCTTACATAGTATGAAATCAGAATTCATGATCAGATTATGGGAAGAATGGGACATGTTTTATGTGATGATGAATGCAGTACTGTATCCTCATGGATTTGGAGGCTTCCTAACCTCAAACCTGTTTTAAAATTGCCAACAGTGAAGAAAAATCTTCATCTATTGATGAAAATGATAACTTATTGATTGGTTGGACGAATTTAGGACCATTCCTACCTTCTCCAGTTCCCCCGGGAGTTGTCTTATTCTTAATCCACAACCAGAAATGGTAATTAAAATAACTCGCCATTGTCAAAATTTTTGAACGTATGATAAATGAAGCCCAATAAATAGTGAAAATATGAGAAAGGTGATTAAATCTGACAATTTTCCTGTAAAAGGCTTGAGATGATAAATATGTCCTGTGATTAGTTATTAATTTAGTGCAAGGGATTTGCTTCAGCCTAAAATATTTTATGAACTTTGGCATAAAGAAATATTTTAGAAGATAGGTACACACATGTTTAACCAGAAGATAAATTGCTGGAATTTGATTGGTAATAATTAAAAATGGCAGAGCTGACACATATGTGCCTGGGCTATTTTCTGTGTGACAGTCCTTTCAGAAATTAAGAAAGAAGACATCATGACGTGAAGACAAGAAGAATGACAGAGTACTTTCTGCTTGAGCCCTTTGCCTCATGAAAATGGAAGGGCTTTACGTCTGTTATTTCCCAGCTGATAAAATATTTCATTGAAGGTAGTATAAGATAACTCCTCACTTACTGAAGTCAGAAGAGCAAACTTGTTTCATTAACAGTTATAGTTGCACTACTGACAGTTTCCCTTAAACTGAATGGGAGTTTCTTTAAAGAAAAGATGCAATAATAATGGTGGTTGTAATGAGGTCTGTGTCATGTTACTGTCTGGCTAAATCTGCGGCAGTCACTCTGTAGGTGGCATCTATCATTTTGTGGCTGCATAATGTTTTGTGTAGGAGTTTCTCTCCTGGTAAGGAGGGCCTGTGTCTTCGTCTTGGGCCCCTGCCCCCATCTCAGCCCCTGGCACCTCGCATAGGGCCCAGCTCAGAGAAGTAATTTAATACCTACGTAGTGAGAGAATTATAAATGCTGCTTTTGTAGGACGTATAAATCTGCTTTTAAATTTGGCTTAAACTCTGGCTGAAATCCAGGCAATTGGTTCAAGTGCCCTCTTTCTTCCAGATTTATTTATTTCTGAATAAAGTTGATATGTAATAAGGTGAGGATTTAATGTCATTGTCTGGCTTCAGGTAGAGCTTGCTTTATGTATTGCATGCTATTTATCTGAAAACCATAGCCTCCCTTTTTGAACAATAAATAGGATTTTAATTTTGAATCACTGGGTTTGCCCTTTTAATAGGGTTTTTGGAATACTTCTAAATGAAGAACCAGCAACTTCCCTTGCCTTTCTTATGTAATGACACCTTGTGTTAATTGAAAAGAGGCAGAGGAGTCTGTTACAGCTTTTTTCTGCTTCTTGGTGAGAAAAGTATGGCTGTCTGAGAAAAAGATTGCAAGTTTTTCCTTAACTCTTCTTGTAGCACTTTTAAGTGCTGCTTTTTAAAGTATGTTTAATATTTGGTTAATTGCTACTGTGAACCTAAACATACTGATTAAGGCCAGGTTCACATTACAACAATTATCTGGTTAATTGCTCTGGTGCAAAAATAGGCTAAAAAATCATCAGAACATCAAGTTGTGAAAGCACTGGCAGGAGTTTCAAAACCACCAAGCATACCTACTGCAAATCACATCAGCAAAGCAATTAATTTAGGCTAATTGCTTTTCTGTTTGTTCAAGATGCACTTTGGAACTGTCTTTTGAAATCGTGGCAGTTAAGATTAGTAAGCAGTATAATTAAAGAATGTTAGAATAGTCACTATTTTTCAAAAGTGAAAACTATTCCATATGAACCTGTATAGTATATCTATCACTTGTGTAGGACTTTGAAATAATTAAAGCGAAATAAGAGTGTTTTAGATATTTACAGGATTTCCTGTAAAAATAAATAGAGAAGTAGATTATCTGTACAGGATGGGGTTATCTTTAATCTGAAATTATCGATTAGAATGATCTAATTTCAATATGTACGCTAAATTGCCTTGTTCATGCCAGAGGAGAAATAACTTCGCCCCCAAAGATGGCACTGGCTAGCGATATTTTCTCTAGCTGAATGTGTATTTGGCTCCTTGTGTGGCTTCTCATAAAATAATCAGGACTTTTAAATGTCTTAAAAACCGGATTAGGCACACTTCATGTTATTGAAGTTTTCCGTTATTGAGTATTATAATTTTGGCAGCATCAGTTTGTCTAAAATTGAAAACTCCTTGAGTTTCCAACTGTTTCTCTATGAAGCAATGTTATAACAGATTCTCAGCTGAAAAAAACCAGCAAGTTTAGGAATTGGTTCTTCATTGGAAAATGTAGAAATGTCAGTGGGGGAATTAGCCATTCCTCAAACTGCTTCTCTGCTCGCCATATTGTCAAACAGCAAGAAGCTCTTTCTTTCACCTCTCTCCTTCCATAAGGAGCAATTCTTATCATGCGGTGTGTTTAGTGGCATATCCTGCCCTGTGAAATTCTCCAAAACAAACAGATTTTATTGTATTAAGGACTGTGACTCTCAAGATAAATCTTTTGGAGGCACACATCTTAAAGGAAGACTTGGTAGCAATTATCATTTTGTGACTTCCTGTGGCTGTGATAAAGTGAGAAAGATATTTGTTAAAATGAGATTTGACACAATAAAGTAAAGATACATTTCAGGTTTTGTTTTGGCATTCTACTTTTGGTTTCTTAGAAGATACAAAAATTATTTTCTTTAATTTATTTCTTCTTACTTTGTCTCTCCTTAATTCAGTATGAATAGATCTCTGGGCCTAGCTGATTAATGGCATCACAAAACTAAATTTTCCTTCATGATTGTTTTCATGGAGAAGAACAAAAGTATATATACTTTTTACAATGACATATTTTTCTTCATTTTCTTTTACATACTACGTAGTTTCTAGAAGTACTTCATACTCAATTGTGATTTCTATTTGTTGTGGAATCTTCAATTAGAAAACTGCTTGTTGAAGGTAAAACTGTTAAATCAGATAAAAATAAATTTATTGAATTAAGCCAATAGAAAAGGTTAGTCCAGAAAAGCAACCAAAGAAACCTACATGATGGTATCAGTCATTGGGACTGGGTTCTTTGTCTTTTGAAATCTCTCAGTAAAGCAACAGAACAGATGTTACTCTAGTTTGGAGTAAACTCAAACTAGCACTTCTTTTTGGCCTTCAGAACTTGAATTCTGCACTTATTTAATGTTGAAAGATAGCATAGGTGCTATAAAAATTTGTCACTCCTTTGCAGACTTTAGAACATTGCAAATTACAGCCACAAGTTTTCCCCATCCCTGTATGCATGCCTTTGTGTGCTGACATTGCCTATCCTTGCAACAACAGGTGGCACCAATTTCCCTATCCTCCTGCATCTAGGCTGGCTTTGTGACTCTCTCTGACCAGCAGTATGTAGTGGAAGTTATGTTGTGGGACTCCTAAGCTTTGGCTTCAGGATCCCTTGCAACTTCTGTTTTTGCCTTTCTGGAATGCTGCCACCACCCAAAGAAGCCCAGACCAGTCTCTCTGAAGATGAGAGACCACATGGGAGATAGAGGGTTGGTCAACAGCCAGGATCAGCTGTCATATATGTGAGTGAAGTCATCTTAGACTACCTAACTTTAGTCAAGCCTTTGGACTCCTGCAATCCTGTGAATGAAACCAGCAGAACTACTCAGCTAAGCCTAGTCCTAATTGCTGGCCCACGGATTAGGGAGCAAATAAAAGCTGTTGTGTGTGTGTGTGTGTGTGTGTGTGTGTGTGTGTGTGTGTGTGTGTGTGTGTGTTTTAAAGCTATTAAGTTTTGATTGGTTTGTTATATGGCAATCAATTACAGAGACTTTGTAGCTACTCTTTGTTGAGAATTTTATATTGTTAGGCAAGGTGCCAAGAGTGTTCTATTTATTATCGTATTTAATTATCACGTTAACTCTATGACATAAGGTATTATTATAACCTGTTTTATAGATGAACTAAAATGATACTCACAGAGGTAAAGTATCTTGCTGACGATCACAGCTAGTAAGCACAGAGTCAGGACTGAGTGTAGATCTGTTTGACCTCAATCCCATCTATCAAACTGCCTCCAACAGCTTATTCTGAGTTTAAAAATATAGTTGGTTGCCATAAGCAGTTAAGTCTACCAACGGAGTCTGTTGAATATAAGTGCTAGCCAAATAGCATTATAATAAAATAAATATCATTGAATAAAATAAATATTATAATAAAATAACCTCCATTTGCAGTTTCTAGTGTTACTATTTAATCTTGAGTATTTGTCTAAAAAATGCATGGGAAAAAAGACAGCTCTTCTGGTCTCAAGAGCTTTGAGTCTGAAGGGAATAGTTGAATGCAGATTTAAAAATACATGAATATAAGGCCTCAATTCTATGTATACAGTTGAGCCTTGAACAGTGCGGGGTTAGGAGTGCTAACCCCCTGCACATTTGAAAATTGGTGTGTAACTTTTGACTTCCCCAAATCTAACCACTAATAGCCTGCCATTGATTGGAAGCCTTAAGGATAATATGAACGGGCAGTTAACACAAATTTTGTATGTTGTATGTATTATGTGCTGTCTTCTTACCATAAAGTAAGTTAGAGAAAAGAAAATGTTATTTAAAAAATCATAAGGAAGAGAAAATACATTTATAGTACTGTATTGTATTTATAAAAAATATCTGTATTAGTGGACCTGTGCGGTTCAAATCTGTGTTGTTCAACTGCTGTATTAAAACAGTTTTAGGGGTTTTATAGTTTCAATAATATATTCTTTTTTACTCAGTCATATTAGGGAGAAATGGAAAGGAAGAAACCCTTCCTTGGAAGTGTTTTGTGGCTGACGCTTAATCACCATTATATTTTTACCTTCAGCATTTATGTCTTCTAATAATAAGTCTTGTAAGGACATAGCTTCTACGTCATATGTAAGTAGTGGTACTTAATACCTACTACAAAAAATTCCACAAATAGCAGTGGGGGTCTTTTCATTTTTGAAATGCTTTTGCTTTTAATTTTAGGTATCACCTTAATAACTATACATCAATAAACCGGTTAATAGTAGTAGTTGATTCTGACATATCTGTCATTGCTCATCTTATCATTTACCATAGCGGCACACTAATTGGACGTGCCTCAGGGTTTTATTGTCTGCTAAATAAAGCCAGGAAGCATTTCCTCCATGATTTATTATAGTATTTTGAGAACTAGTTTCATTTGGGAAATACAATCTCCATTTCTTTTCCTTTTAACTTGAATTTAAGCTGAATTCTTATTTTTGGTTTTGATTAATCTCTTCTTTTCCATCAGTAAATCACTAGTGTATTTTAGTATTTTGATTGATGTTTTATTGTATTACACATATACAGACAAATATTTTGCTTTGTGTGAATATATATCTAGAAAATCTCACTTGATGTCTGGGGAGAGGAGAGAGAAGAAGTTGCATTTTTGTCTGTTAGTTTTAATTTACACTCAGATGGCTTATAAGTTTCTTAGAATGTTACAGTGATAGCAGTATAGGTATTAAAACTATATCTGGGAATTGTGACTTTTCCACAGTCCTGGACTCCTAACCAGAAGCTCAGTAAATGTATGTTGATTGATTACATGGCAGTCAAACCATAAACCTGTGTTCAAGGTAACAGAAAAAAAAAATGAATTGCTCAAGTCGGTCAAGAAATAGAGCAAGTCAAAATAAGTCATTCAAAATAATCAAGTTCATTTAATGGGTATAGATATAACCTTTAAAGACGCTTTATAAATGTAATTGAAGAGTTAAAGAGGCACTAACTGAATTCTCTAATAGTGGTAGTTTGTTTGCGAGGTACATGGATACAATTTTAGTCTAACTGACAGCATGTTAACCTTACTGGATTAAGAAAACTGAATGAAGAAGGGGGGGGGAGGAAAAACCCTGGAGAAACATGATATCCTTGTGGCAGCACTTTATTCGGAAAGGGGATGACAAAATGTGTCAAGACAATATCCTGGCTTCATTAAATTGAGTAATGAATTTGAAAAAAAAAAGACTAGAGTTGTGTTCTGTAATATTTCTTTCTGCAGATTTACAGACTTTTGTGGGATAACTGTCTTTGAAAATATATATATTACTAACCATAGAGTTAAGATTTTGGTTATTGTAGTCTTATTGAAATTAGAAATATTTAGTAATTTATATCTTTAAAGAGATGTCCATCTTCTTTTTGGTTCCAAGAATTTTCTTTCATAAGTTTATTCCCAGTACGGAGACATCATTATGTTATAGAGGAGCTTTTTTGGGGGTGATGGCTCTTGGCAGCCATCCATCTCCAAGTAGAATATAACAGTGAAGCTTGTTAGAAGAGGAGAAGCATAAAGTATCACCAAGCAGGCCCTGACAGACATTTAGGCATCCACACAGACGTTGCTGCCACTTGAGGGTCCTCTCCCATTTTGAAAATGTAGCTATTTAGAAAAGGAACAAGGTTCCAGTAACTTTACTGTGTTACACTCCTGTTGCTTACCCTATGCACATTTATTTTACTTGTGATTTTTTTCCCCATTGACAGTATTTTTCTAATGTTCACTTTGAATGGTTGCATTTATCTTTACTAACTTGTCACTGTTAGTTGTACACTATATTTCAATCTACTAGGTAAGTTCTGTATGTGCATATTGCATTTGATAAAGTTTTTAGAATTTGTGGTGAACCACATTGATGAGCTTGGGGGTATATATGGGAGAGAACATAGGATAGTAATTCAGGGCAGCAAGAGATCCCAACATGCACTTCTCTCAGCTTTATTAACACTGCTATTAGCATTGGTTTTGCTTCATTGTTAGGAGGATGGGTGTCCTGTAAGCATTTAGTTAGAACACACTGCCTAAGATTAAATCTGGACTATGGTTAATCTTGAAAACAGTTTATCCTCAGGGGCAGATAATCAAAAGTGTGTAAAAATGTTATTTTGAAGGTTCTATTAACACTTTATTTAAAAGTGCCAATCATACACAGATGAAAATTCCAGAATATAAAAAAATATATATATCCTAATCATCAGTAATGAACTGCAGTCATTGATTTCAGTAATCACATTTGAAGCTAGGCCCATTTAGAAAAAAATCCCATGTCTTAGTGTAAAAAGAATTTTCTTAGTGAAATCACATACATATGTATAATATATACGATGTATATATATCATGTATTTATATAAATTTCAAAAAGGTAGACATATCCAACTGGATTGTTTAAGTATTTGTACAGTGAAATTTAACTTCCAAAGACTTCTGAATGGGGAAATCAACAACTTTTGACTTTATATTTTAAGGGCAACAAGGAGGAAATTTTTGTTCAATTTCTATTTAATTTGCTGTGACTCTTTATGACATTTACAAATTATGCCATTCATTTTGACATGCAAATGAGAAAATGAGTGACTTTGGGATTCACATCTGAAGAGCTCTCACAGGTGCTTAGACATGTTGCCTCCATCTCCCTATTCCTCTTTACAATAGGGTGATCTCTAAACGAGACCTAGTTTTTCCACAGGCCTCCATAAAAGGAGTCTTTCTTCTCCTTTCTGATCCATTAGAGAGCATTGGATTCTCAGGTTAATTTTTTTCCCCTTTGATTTGTGTCTTCTTCTTTTATTTAAAGCTGTGGTCTATTTTACTTTTTTGTTGCTGTAGTCACTGATGACATTTTCTCAGGTAATTTTTTTCCCCTTTAACTTGGATCTTCTTCCATTCCTTAAATCTGTAGAATATTTTCTTTTATTGTTGTCAGTGTCACTGATGACATTTTCATCTGATTCTTGACATATTCATTTTATAATACATGGCATTGTAAGGAGTTTTTTGGTCAGTGACATTTTGGCAAACACTTGCCAGTGGCCACCAGAGAAGGTCAGTTAGAAATAAATTACTCTGAAAGACTTCTCTGCAATACTAATGAATAGGGTTTGCAGTGGGAGTTAGGAGTCTGGGGTCCTTTGTGTTGTTTATTTTGCTCTTATTCCAAACTTTCCTCATTGAGTCATTCACCATGTTACCTTGGTAAACTTATTTAAGTTCTCTTTTTTATGAGATTGGGGTAATGAGAACCTACCTTAATGGAATGTTTGGAGGCTTTTAATCATGTTTCAAAAGCACCTTGAGTATGAATCATTAGTTCATTATTAGAATGGTGGCTTGGGTGGTACCGTTTATTATTGATGCTTTATCACCATTGCAGCCTCATTGTTTCCTGTAAATTGAGAGCGGATGTCTTAAACTTTTTAAAGACATGAGCAGATTCTTGAAGGTTATTTAATTGCTTATTGTGTAGTGACACTGAAGTGTTCACAATTTTACAATTATCTGAAGAAAATAAGACAACTAGAGTATACTAATTATTATATATTTTCATAAGTGTCTGTTTTCAGGTTAAATGCACAAAGTACATTTAGATTTAGAAATAGAGATTTAAACAAGAACAACAGTGTTCCCTACTTATATTGCTATAAAATAAGATTCCTTAATATAGAGCTACATTACCTTTGTGAAATGTTTTTCACTCGCAGTTTTTATCCAAACGTATTTTAATGAGTTACAATATTCAAAAATACTTTCACATTATCCACACATCTACACATACATGCACGATAGGGGTAATGAGAGCTTAAATAAAATTCAAAATATTCTAGGAAGCAGGGCTTTTAATTTCTAATTTCTAGTTCAGTTGAGAGAATATAATGATTACAATTTAAGAAAAATTGACTATTTACTTTGAATGTTTACGTGTAATTCTGAGTTTGATATATTCCAAGAGTCACAGGATTTGATTGGGAAGTAATTTCAGCCTTCTGTATCAAAGCTCTTAGTTCTTCGTCTTTTGCATATATTCTCTCTGTTTTTCCATCCTCTTACCACTTTTTCCTTCATCTATCATCTGGGTCCATTAAGTTAACGTATAAAATCACAGTCTGACTACATGACAGTCAAAATGCTTCTTATAATTACAAAATCAGCAGTTTCTTAGAGTATTTTAAAAATCAGGTTATTTATTCTTCATTAAAAAAAACCGTAATGCATTCTTTTAACTTTAGAGCTTGGGCAGGTCTATAAGAGGTTTTAAAATACAGAGACATCTCTCTGGAGTGCGTGTTTTGCGGGACTGGAGCAGGGAGGACATAGTGGACTGCCAAAGGGCAAACCGCTGGAGGGAAGACATTGCACATGCTGATTTCCTTTTGCTCTGTCTTGCCTGGTTTTTCCAGCCCTGTGGCTTGCAGGTTTATTAAAATGCTAATGATGTTTATTCTGTTTTTTTTTGGCAGCTCTCCAGATTTGATTATTGATATATCTGAATAGCAGTGGAATGCAACATCAAAGTCTCACTTGACTATTCCTTAGGTTTTTGTCAGTAGACATATAAATACCACAGTGTCAGATGGATCATATGTACTTTCTTTTTTTTAATCTGTATAGAAGTGAAATGTTATAAATGAACTGTCAACTGTTTGGAAATGAACTTTTATTGGGATGATGAGATCTCTTCCTTAGGAGAGTGTACTGTCCCCACTGTCTGAGGAACAGTCATATTTCCAATAACAAGTTGCCTGAGTGTGTTTGTGGGTTTCCACTGTTGTTCTCATTTTCTGAACTTTGATATTTCACGTCCTGTACAAACAGACTAAAGTGTAGACTAATAATTAATCCACTGTGACTAGCAAGGGATAGAGGAGTTGTCCTGTTCCTTCCTACCTGTTCTGTCTGAAAACTTTAACCGGAAGCCCTTAGAAATGAAAAGAACTTCTCAGAACACCCCCATGTGTCTCCTTCATTTTGCAGTCTTGAAACAAGTTCAGAGATCATCTTTAACTTGTCCGGGTTTACTCAGCTTGCTCGTAGGGAAGGTAGAGCCTGAATGCTTCTTCCTCCTGCCTCAGAGTTTGCTTCGGCTCTTTGCTCACCTTTCTTACTAGCTCGCCACCTACTTGCCACCAACATTTGTTTTCCTTCATGTCCTAGGATGGACAGAGTGTCTCTGGATGGTAGGCTCTTGTATTTCTTTTATGCCCCTTTGAATGACAAAATAACACACACAGAAGTAGATTTTCACAAATATTTTTAAAACAATGAGACTACCTAAATTCCTGCTATCCAGACATTTCTGTTTACCTTTTGATGAACATCTTTTCAGATAGGCACATATGTGTGTGTACTCCCCCTACCTCCTTTTGGAATTTCATTATGCATACTGTTTTGTAGCCTAAAAGTCAGCAATATATTTTATTTTTGTCTCCTTAAGGTCAAATACTTGAAATGGAAATTCTGCATTGAAATGTATACATATCTAAATTTCTTATACATCTTGCTTAATTCCCTGCAGAAGATTATATCAATACATAAGTCTAGATTCCTGCAGAAGAGTGCCCATTTCTGCAGACCTGTGCCACTTCTGGATGTTATTGCAGTGGAGAATTTAAAAATGGCTTTTAAGGTTTAATAGCTGAAAAAAACATGTAATAAATTATTTAGGCACGAGTGTATTTTCCACCAAGAGGCAGGATAGTTTAGTGGTGATAAGCCCAGGCTCTGGAGCCGGACTGTCTGGATTGATACCTGGCTCTGCTACTTCCTACCTGCTTGTCACTGGGCAAGCTACTTAACTTCTTGCTCTTATTTTCTTTTCTGTAAAATTGGGATACCAGTAGTACTTACTTACGAAGTTTTTGTATGAGTTAAATGTGCTTATACATGTAAAGTACTCAGAACAGTTTCTGGCACATAGGTAATAACTCAATACATGCCAGCCATAATAATATTATTATTATTTTTTAAGATTTTATTTATTTATGTGACAGAGAGAGACACAGTGAGAGAGGAAAAACAAGCAGGGGGAGTAGAAGAGGGAGAAGCAGGCTTCCTGCAGAGCAGGGAGCCCAATGCAGGACTTGATCCCAGGATCCTGGGACCATGACCTGAGCTGAAGGCAGACAGTAAACGACTGAACCATCCAAGTGCCTCAGTAATGATTATTATTGCTATCAGCCAGTGAGCATTTGATTTCTGTCTACAGTTTATAATACACAATGCTGGAATGTGGAGTTTGAAAAGAAACATGAGACATTGTCACAGTGATCAAAAACATTCACCATATACCAGAAGAAATAAGGCATAAAGTAGATGAAAAGTTGCATACTTAAGTTACATATAACAACACAAAACTACAGCATAAGAGCAGACTTGGGCTAAAACATTAGGAGTTACCAAATGTATGATATCTTCATGAAACAGGATCCTTTTATAGTACTTGGAAGGGCAATACTGAAGTTTACTCTCCTATTTCGTGTTCTTATTTTCCAACAGCACCAAAACTTCTTGTAATGTGGGGTGACCATTTGTCTCAATTGGTATAACACAGTCCTGATTTATGTCTGGCTTAATGTCATGGTTGGATGATCAATTAGACGGTTACCCTGTTTCCAACTGGTATCTTCTTTCTGTTGATGTCATCGTGATAATGTGATGTCAAATTCTTGTGTGGCCTAGTAGCTATTTTGACTATTATTTTGCACAGAAGTGTGCTTATAATGCTAACTGCATTTGGAGCAATGTGTAGTTTTCCATATCTTAAGTACAGATTTTGAAAAGTGTTTTAATGTCCTGCATTGTTGACATTTTAGCTCATTTCCCAATGTTTGATTGTCAGTTGAACCTTCTTATCTGCTATCCTTGTCATTGATGTCACAGTAGTACATTTAAAGGATTGAGAATTTAGTTTTTGCATGATGAATAAATGGTAAGGAAGAGTATAAAGGAATAGAGGTTGACTGTATGATGGGCCCTGGCAAAAATGAAATATTTTAAGCTCTTTCATTATAACTGTCTCGTAGTTAGATATTATCAAATGTTAGAGGGAAATGCTTGTCACATTTGGATTTATTATGTAGGAAATTCATGCTCTGAATCATAATGGGCCTAGATAACTTTTTTTCTGATGAGAACATTGTAATATTAGGGTTTGAGTCAATACAATTTGTATTCCTTTTTTTCTTTTGGACCACTTATTATGTGCCAGGCATTGTGCTTAGTTATAGTTAAATAAGAAATGGTCTCTGCCCGGGGGCCAGGAGAGGGACTAATAAGACCAGTGAATAGCCATAGGGTTTTAAAGACCTCCCTGAATATTATTACAGAATAATGGCAGAAACCACTAACACTTATATAGTATTGGCTCTGCTAGTCACTGTTCTAACTACATTCCATATACTGAACTCCCAAAGATGTTGTGAGGTACCTACTGTTCCTATTGCCATTTTTCGAAGGAGCAAACCAAGGCAGAAGAGATTAAGTAAGCTGTCCAGAGTCACATAGGTAGAATACAGTTTTCTATCCCAAGTGAAGTCTTTAGAGAAGCATTGTTCACATCTCTCTGTTTTGTGTCTGATAAACATTATGAGAAGTAGCTACTTGTGTGATCCAAGACTATGTGAGGGAAAATTACTGAGTCTGATTTCATTTGTTCTTTAATTCATTCATTTATCAGGTATTTAGTAAGCATCTACCAGGACTAGGCATTTGGGATAGGGCAGTGAGCAGAAGATTTGTGTTCCCTGGCTTTACGGAGTTTATAGTTTAGTAATATTTACCTCTGACATAGTCAAGGGATTTCTGGATAATTGTATAATACTTTTGTCACTTTTCATTTTCATTGTTTCTACTCACCCCTTTTAACTCTACTGAGCACACTCTGAACCTTATTTGCTATTCCTATAATCTGGAAAATGAATGGTCTACAATTTGCATGTGTGGATAATTTTTAATTACTGTACGTTGCACTTCTCTGTAACCTGGATTTTCACATATTGTACAGTGACTTCATTAAATTCCCTTTCATATACCAAATTTCATTGTTCTAGTAGACAAAAGATGGTCCCCGGCTCTCATTGAGATTTTCTAACTGATTTTCAGTGACAAATAGAGATATATTGTTTAACTAAAATTCCTATTACAACTGTATTTCTTTTTACATATAGGGAAAATGAGTAAGCTTTTACTGTCCTCATGAGAAAATAATCCTCAGTCTTGAGTTGATTGATCATTGCCCAGCGGTGTGGCTACCTGTCAGCTGCCGCAGCTGGAACACAAGAGTCTAATTTATGTGAAGGCCTTAAGATGCCACTTGCAACAAGAACTGACTCACTGGTTGAGCTTGCGTTGGTTTTTCTTTAAGCATGCCATGATTTTCTACCCAGGGTCTCTCAGACAGGTGATCGCTTATGCACAGTCTTGGCTGTGAAGAAAGAAATCTCCAGCCTTTCCTCCAGGGACCTAGTGTTTCCTGCTGAGGAGGCTTAAAGGGTTGAAATCTGGCTCACCTTCCCCAGAGGCCCAGAAACAGGGTGAGAAAAGGGTGTTTGCTCTCAGGTAAGAGAAGCAGCTCCCTTCATAGCTTGAGTCATGAGTCCTCTGGGATAACTGGCAGCTTACTTTTCCCCAAGGCCTCAGTCAAGATTCTTACCTCCCTGTGTAATTATGTGAGCCCAAGGAAGGCATGTCTGCATGGACCACTATTAGGGGTTCTATCATTATTATTTTTAGATCTCTGGGAACAAACCTTCACTCCTGCCCTTCTTCTGACTGTCTCAAATAATATCCTTAATTCAGGTTTTTGACTTTTTTTCTTGCCTTTTTTAAAAGATTTATTTATTTTTATTTTTAGAGAGATGGAGAGAGAGCATGGGGAGGGGCAGAGGGACAGGGAGAGGGAAACTTTAGCAGACTCCTTGCTGAGTTCAGAGTCCAACACGGGGCTCTCTACCATGACCCTGAGATCATGACCTGAGCCGAAACCAAGAGCTGGACACTCAGCCAACTGAGCCACCCATTGCCCCCCCCTTTTTAAAGTAATGTCCCCCCAGTGTGAGGCTTGAACTCATGACTCTGAGATCAACTGTCACATGCTCCACCAGTTGAGCCAGCCAAGCACCCCATGACTTTCAAACTTGTTTCCAGAATTGGTTTTTGTCCTCAAGTAGGGGGATTGCCTAAGTATACAAAAAGGGCTTTCCTCTGGGACTTTTGTCCTTAGTTCAGATATGAAGCTAAACATAGAACATAATTTATGAAAAACAATTTTTCTTATTGATAGCTCATTTTTCCCCAATAGAATGCCAATCCAGTTTTACTCTGCATTCTCAGAGCTAGTGACTGAAAGCTTTCTTCCTCTACTCTTTATTTCAGAAGTAGCGTTTTGTCTAATTACTGTACTGTAGTTACAATTATAGAGAAAAGGTCAGTCTAGTCATTGCCAATTAAAGTAGGAAAAAAGCTACATTTGTAACCACTAAGAGCCATCATGTCAATTTAATGCTGTTCATCAGCATGTAACCCATTTTCTAGGATATATAAATCTAATCTTGGTATTAAAGTACACGCACCCTTTTAAAGGCCTTTGGTACTGCGGAGAAGAGATTACTGCAAGCAAGTTGTATTAATTGTGCATCCTTTCACTGTGTCTCGTCATAGATTTTAGGACCCTTTTATTTTTAGGTATTGGACAAAGTAAAATAACTTGTTGAGATTTAAGTTTTCTAACTTTTTTCAGTGACTTTTTCACGGATATACAATTTAACTAAAATTCTCATTGCAGTCGTGTTTTCTTTTATATATTGGGAGAATGTATGAACTTTTACTCTCCTAATGAGAAAATAATTCTGGGATCTAAGTTGATTTATCATTGTTCTTTTCACTTTTATAACTTCATGTAGTATATGTGGATTTTTAACAAGACATCATGGATTTAGTACAAGTTAAGAAAATATCATAGAAAATGAAATATTTGTGTTAATTTCACCCCTTATGAAAAGTCTGAACACTTCTTAATATATCTTTATATGTTGTGTAGGATGTGTCACATATCACCAGGTTTATACAAATCTGAAAGGTTGTCTTCCTAAGTAATCCTTTTGCTTTAGTAGTTTTTGAGTTGAATTGCATAGTGTTTTGTTGAGCAAAGAAAAGCAGGATGAGAAAGTTGAGTTTGTCTGCTTAGACCTGTGGAGGATATGAGAACATACCTACAACTCGATATTCTAGAGTACATATCTCTATTCAGAGTATTTATTTATGATATTAGGCCAAACACATTCTGATCTTTATTCTCTGAGCCCTTTATGAATCTAAAAGATGGATTGCTGATTGAAATACCGCCATTTACTTGCTAGGAGCCTTCTTATTAACTTGGTTCCCTTTTCCTTGTTCCAGTAGGGTTCAAGGTATACTTTTGGGCCTTTGAAGCTTCCCATAGCTGTATTTGCCTCTTCTGGTGTCTTCTATCCCCAAGAGAAAAATGTAAGACTGAATAGATTTGCCAAGGCTTTCTTTTCTAGTTTTAGCTCTCAGATGCTATTGTCTTCAACTCCCTAATCTGAATATGTCATGGTTGATTACATTCAAAGTTTTTAAGAAAAATCAAAGTTGAAGTCACTGGTTATTGAGTCTTCACAGACTGTTCCTAAAACTCCATAGAACACAACAAACACGATCTTTTTAAAATAAAAAAGTGTTGTATTGATTTTGATGCGTTTTCTCTTAAAAAAAAAAAAAGGAACCTTCCTGTAAGAGATACCGTGGGCTGTTTCCATGACTAGATCTGTATTTAAAACATACTTTCCTAGTGATTTAGACTTGTAGAATATTTGTTGACAGAATGTATTTTAATAACTGTGTTGCACAACAAAATGAATTATTTGGAATGGAAAAAAATTGGGGGAAAAAAACCCTGCCCCCTTCATTTATTTATTTAAAAAAGTTCCCCAGTTATTTCACATTTGTATGCTGTCTGTAGCTTACTCTTTTTTTCCAGTTTGTTCAGTGCCATTCATAGGAGTGCATGAAGTGAAAAATCGAATACTACATGATGCATATTATCAGATGGTGGATATTTGCATATCTAACAGCTAAATCTAACTCGTGCTTTGATTCATTATATAAAGTAGGTTATTGAAACTCTTGTTTTTTAATTTGAATAAATAGATCATTTCAAGAATGATTAAAAATAAAATTATATAATTTAAGAGGTTTTCAATTTAGCCCTTTGTGTAACTAATACTGATCCTCACTATTTTAATTTTCTTATTTTTTTGTTATCTGTTTGCCATGCAACAGAGCTAACATGTGCATTAGAATCAAATTGTTATTTTTGGAACTTCAGAGTAGAGCAGAAGTATAATTGATACTATTATTTTTTATTTTTGTTTCTTATTTGATATGTAAGGCTAGAAGTATATTTTAAGAAAAACTTCATTTAGACAGAATCATACAATGATTCCTAAATTTGTTTGTATGAAAATAGATGAAAACTTGTTGGTATCAAGTGCTTTTATAACAACACATTTATAATTTAAGTAAGGAAAAATAAACAATAGAGGTTGATTTAGAGCAAGATGGTAAAATATCAGCAAACTTTGATACTTCAGGAATTTTTAAATCCTTAAGTTGTAAAAAAAAAAGACAACTATTCTTTTTTATACTTCAATATAGTATGTCTAGGATATACAAGTAGGATTTTGTAGCTAGAACCGATTTAATGTACATTTCTCCAGAAATTATTTATTGATAGCAAGTACATAGATTTTGCTCCTAGGTTGAATATATTTATATTTTATATTCCTTGGAGGATTTTGCCCTCTCAATTAATTTCATGAACTCAAATTTATATAAATTGAGCACCTATTAGACGCCTGTTCTAACACTGTGCTAGGTGCTGGGCACAAAAAGGTAAATAAATAATGTGATTTCTTGTCTTAAGTTGCTCATGGGTGTCAATAAGGGGAAAGGCAGATTTATGATTAAGTAACTCTAGCATAATATGATGCTTATTATACTAGAAGTCATAAGAAGCAAAATATTGAAAACAAAAAACCTAACAGGTTATAGCAAATATGCACCCTATGTTTTAATAGTTCGTGATGGATAAGGCTGTATACAACTAATCAGAACTACAAGTAAGTTGCTTCTATAAAATTAAAATAGGTTTTAATCAGTGCCCCATTTTTGATAACAGGTAGTCTCTTTATTTATAATCTCTAGTAGTAGTTTCTTGACTCTGATCTTTGGTTTCTTGCCTTCAGAGCAGTCTGGGAAGATTATTGTCCTGCCTGATTTCTTTAGGCAGGTCTGTTCAGGGGTAATGGCTGGGTAAATCTCCACGTTTCCTCCTTTGACCCCTTTTATTTGTGTTCTTTTTCATCATCCTTTGGTCTCTTTTTTTTTCATATCTCCTTCCCCTGTCCCCCCACCCCCGCCCAGCTCTCTCATTTCATCTTTTTTTTAAAGATTTTATTTATTTGAGAGAGAGAGAGAGAGTGAGAAAGAGAGAGTGCATGGGAGGGGGCGTAGGGAGAAGCAGACTCCCCGCTGAGCAGGGAGCCCGACGTGGGTTTCGATCCTGGGACTCCAGGATCATGACCTGAGCCGAAGGCAGTCGCTTAACCAACTGAGCCACCCAGGCGCCCCTCTCATTTCATCTTTGAGATTATCTGTAATCCTTTTCACACCATTTTCTTCTTTCCTGTCTTGAATTTACCCATCTCTAGTTGTGTATTTTACCTTTCTCTTGTCTGTCCTCCATCCTTCCATTTTGAAGTTAATCTCGTCTTCCAAATCAAGTGTTCACATCTCAGGTATCCGGTAGTGGGTGGAAGGAACACAGTCAAGTCAGTCTCTTGATACAAACATCACGCTGACATTCACTTGACGGCCCAGTTAGCAGATTGGACGAGTGGGCCTTTGGGGTATGTGGGAGTCCCTAACACAGCCCCAGAAGAAAGCACTGCCTGCAAGGGGCAATTTTTACAAGTTGACTGAGCCCTGGACACCAGTGCAGTACACACAGACATCAATGTCAAAGGTATTTGAGCATTTTGGACTTTTAAAAAAGTTTTAAACACATTTTTACACAATAATTAACCATCTATCGATAGTCCTGACAACAGTGAAAGTGAGTGTTCTTGTGAATTTTACCCTTTAATCAGAGGATAAAACTTTGTTTTTAAGAAGGCAGTCTGGTCCTTGATATTTTTTCAGTGAGATTTCCTCTTAGTCACAGATGCCATGGTCCCTGGACCAAGTGCTATTCTGTGGAACGGTGGGGTTACCACCTATTAGATCAGCAGTATAGATGTTGGCTTCCACAATAAAACACTGCTCTATCTTGAATTCTTATTTCACTAATGCTTACACCCCATAAAGCATTTTCAGGAATATTAGGTTTCCTGAGCCTGCCCACTCTGCAAGGTATGTAGGGTAAATAATATTAAAATATTGAGTGGCAGTACTCACAGAAGTAACTCACCAGTGTTAACCACCTGGTTGGTGTCAGAACTGTATTTGAATTCAGTTCAGTGCCTTGTGTCATAATGCTCTCTATTTATTGAATAGTAGTTTCAAAATAGTAAATTAGGAAATTCTTATTTAGATCCATATTTCATAATTCAAGTAATATACTACCTACCACTTTAGGATTGCCAAATAAAGTACAGGATGCCCAGTTCAATTTGAATTTCAGATAAAAAAACAAATACTTTTTAGAAAAAATATATCTCATGCAGTGATGGCTGGGTGGCCCAGTCAGTTAAACATCTACCTTTGGCTCAGGTCATGATCCCAGGGTGCTGAGATCGAGTCCCGCATTGGTGGGGGGAGGTCCTCGCTCAGCAGGGAACCTGCTTCTCCCTCTCCCTCTGCCTACCACTCCCCCTGCTTGTGCTCTCTTTCTCTCTCTCTGACAAATAAACAAATGAAATCTTTTAAAAAAATATGTCATGCGATGTTTATATTTCTATTTGATAATAACTCTGGGTTCTACCCTACTTCCAGGGGTCTGTTCCTAATTCTCGTCCCACCCCACCCCTGCCTCCAAACAGGAAGCTCTGATGTCCCTGAATTCTAGGATTTTTTGTTTTCTCTCCGTGGTACTTTGTATTTCATTTTACTTTTTTGTAAAACTGACTCTTCATTTCTATGAGACTAAAATCTCCCAGAATAGAGGAATTTAGTTTTAAACATTTTGGTGCTTCACCTGTTGAAAGAGTGAATCCTTAAATCCAGTGCCCTACTGAGCCATATTAGAGCCTCAAGGAAAATTACTAAAAAAACGTGTGCCCTTATATGTACTTATCAGAATATCCTCCCATATTTTGTATCAAGTGGAAAAAGTCAATAAAAGCTCTCTAACACACAAGCATGACTATATACAAAAGGCAATTTGCCCAGTGTGTTGGACACAATTCGCAACTCTTACAAACTTTCCTGGCAGGAAATAGCCTCCTGGACTGGGAATTGCTAGCTATTACACAGTAACACAGGGTCATCAAACAAACAACAACCTGTCTTTGTTTAAAATTTTGGTATTTTCTTTATCATGATTTGTGCATTATTTTTATTTTTAAAAAATATTGTACTATTAATTATTTTGATTACGTAGTATTTTTGGTGCCTCTTTAAACCTTGTGCTCTGGTTAAATCTTTTGGGGGAATGCAAGGGGTTATTTTATTTGAGTATCAACTTATGTTTCCACATCTTAGTCACCAGTACATTTAGGTTCATAGATGACTCTCAACATAACATCTTTAGAACTCATCAAGTCTAATCTTCTTTTTCATAGATGAAGAAACCGATCACAGTAGCAAAGTTGAGACTAGAGGTCTTTGCTCACTGTGGTTTCTGCTGGCCATTTAAGCTTCCTGTGGGAGAATGCATAATTTAAGTCACACGGTTTTTGGGTTTTTTTTTTACCTTTGGTATTAAAGTTTCTGAGAATAAAGAATATCATTGGAGCATATTGTGTTCCTTATTGGAGGTGTTAACACACATTGTTCATCCCTAGATTACTTACTTAAAATGTCTGCAGGTGTTTCACAGAAGTGGAAAAATCGGTGTCCTTATTTAAATTGCCTTTCCATTTTGCATAAGAGAAAGAACAGTTTTGATTTTTATGGGTAACATTTGAGCCTAGGTCACAGTTACTTTCTCAAAAAGTTCCACTGTTGTAATTATCTGTCTTAGCAAAGTTTCTTCTAGGTGTCTACAGATGGCTATGCTCTTCCTAGGATTGCTCTCTTGACTTCTGATTTGGGAATTAAGATTTTGATAGAAACCTTATTTCACCTTCCTATGTAGCTTGCTTCATTAGAGCTGATAAAGTAGGATCCACAGCAAATATAGAACGCTGGGGATATGACAGACAACCTGGTACAAGTCTTTTAGGAGACAAGCTAAGAGTTTGATTGACAGATTGTCCTGTAATTTTGTGAAGCAAAGAGAATTTTCTTTATTAACCAATGAGACAGATGGGCTCAAGTTTGAAGGGTTTAGTTTAGTTCTGCTTGTGTATGGATAACTTTTTTTTTCTTTTTATATAAAGTAGGCAAGCAAACAGAATAGTTTGCCCAATATGAGCAAAGAGGCAACTACTATTTAAATACTGTGTTTGGAGACACAGTATTTAAATAATATTTCTTATTAACACAGTATTTCTTTTTTTTTTTTTTTTAAAGATTTTATCCATTTATTTGAGACAGAGAGAATGAGAGACAGCACGAGAGGGAAGAGGGTCAGAGGGAGAAGCAGACTCCCCGCTGAGCAGGGAGCCCAATGCAGACCTCGATCCCAGGACTCCAGGATCATGACCTGAGCCAAAGGCAGTCACTTAACGAAATGAGCCACCCAGGCGCCCAACACAGTATTTCTTATTAAAAGAAAGTTCATACGACTGAGAAAGGGGAAAAAAGGAAGACTCTTTATACTGAGGACTTCAGCAGACCATTACACTAAAACTGTAGGCCTCACAAAAGAACCTTATGGTATGTTCTTAGGCAGGTATTCTGAGAAGGACAGATTGATTAGTATAGCCACCATAAGGAATAAGGGGACCACATAAATATTAAGGTTGTCATATTCATCAGTAATGCTAAAAGCATTGTATGGAAAGTGGTAGGGGAAAAGATAGTTTTATGATTATTAATCATGAAGGGCAAATTATTAATTGTGAAGGGCAAAAGGTACCTTTGCAGTGGTGAAATCCAGCAGATTCTACCTTAATCAAGTGGTAAATCATTACTACTAATAATGGGGAAAATGGACATTATTTGCCTTCAGGTATGATCCTTTGAGAAGTACAAATCTCCTATTCATGCCAACAATGCTTAATCCAAATTTAACCACAAAGTCATAAACAGACAAATTGAGATTATGGGACATCCCATAAAACAATTGATATGGATTCTTAAAAAAATGCAATATAATGAAAGGCAGGAGTAAAAGTTAAAGGAACATGATAATTAAATGTAATGCATGATCATTTGATCCTGGATTTGAAAAACATCTGTTAGGAACATGATTGGGACAAATGGAGATAGCTGTATTAGAAGAAAAATTATTGTATCAAAGTTAAATTTCTTGAGTGTGATAGGATATTGTTATTTAATAGGAGAATGTCCTAGTTCTTAGGAGATATATGTTGAAGTATTTATAGATAAAATGTTTTGATGTTTCAAACTTACTTTTAAATGATTCTGCAGAGGAAAAAAATGTATTTTGAGAGTGCAATAGAGCAAATGTGGTGAAATGTTAACAAATCCAGGTGAAAGGTTCATAGGTATACATTCTATTCTTTCTTCTTTTCAACATGTTTGAAAATTTTCAAAAGTAAAAGCCAATATCAAACAAATAAGCTTCACATCCCTAATTAAAATTAAGGGGCATGGGATGAGGGGAAATCTCCCAAGAGCCCCTGCATTGGACTTTTATGCATTGGACTTTCATGCATTGGACTTAGGAGCAGAAAAATAAAGCATTGAGGATTATTTTTTTAAAAGATTTTATTTATTTATTTGACAGAGAAAGACACAGAGAGGGAACACAAGCAGGGGGAATGGGAGAGGGAGAAGCAGGCTTCCTGCTGAGAAGGGAGCCCAACGCGGGGCTCGATCCCAGGACCCTGGGACCATGACCTGAGCTGAAGATGCTTAACGACTGAGTCACCGAGGTGCCCCGAGGATTATTTTTAAGACATAAGTCATATGGCACATGAAAAAACACTTAGAGAATACAGGATATGTTAAAGCTAGGGCTTTTTTTCTCATAATAAATTAATGGATAATTAACTTGGACTTAGTATGACAAGAAATGACTATGACTTCCTGAAAGTACAGAATATGGACTGTGATTAGCATCTATTAGTAACCCTGGTGGGCTGGTATTTGGAATGCAAAGCTGCAGCCACTATCATGGATTATCCAGTGTCAAGGGTAAGAAATGAAGCTAGAACCAGAGCCCAGCTCGTTTATGCTTAACACATGCTTGACACACTTCAAAGTGGAGAAAATTTGTAGCTAAGATGTACTCCAAATGCCAGTTTCTCTTAATGTTTACATGTAATGATAATTCATGTTTAATTGCTTATTTAGTTGTTCTATTTTGACTATTTAATGAAAGTCTGCTCCTCCTCCATCAAACCCTATAGAATATACATCATTAAATGACTTGCTCCAAGGCAAAGATAAATTCAGCATGGTACTGGACCCTCTAACTCAGCAGTTCTTCATTTCAGTATGCCTTCTATGGACCTCCTTCAGAGAATTTGTTCGAATGTTTAAATGAGATCATGTCTGTGAAAAGGCTAGAGAAATTAAAATGTTTATTCCATACATAATTCGGATATTTTAAATTGAATGTTTACTTTGAAGGCTATAAGGACAATGAATCAGATACACATCCTACCCTCGGAATTTATAGGTTTTTGAATGAGATATAGTATGTTTACGAATCATGGTTATCCTACAAGCTGCACTGTGGTACATGCCACAAAACAATGCTGCTAAGAGACCTGGCTTTGAAGTCACATAAGTTGAACCTGTCATTTACTGTGTGACCTTGACAAAGTGACCCGAGTCTTGGTTTTATCATGAGCAAAGTGAGAAACTCCCGCTTTGCTTATGAGTCATGAGGAGTGATAATGTCTTAACATAGCACAGTGACTGACTCATAGTTAGCACTTCATAGGTAATAATCATCATCATCATCATCTTTGTGGCCCTTGTTCAGCATTCTTTATTTTCTCTAGAACCTATGGCACCAAAGTTCCACTTGATGGCAGGTCTCAGAATTACATGTGTTAATGTGGAGGATGAAATCACTTGACCTGTTATGCCCTTTGAAACCTCCCTGAGAAATTAATCTCTAGTCTTTGTGGGTACTTATTTATCCATTTTATTTTGTATATTTGGATGGTTTCCAGTTTTGGGCAGTGTTGCTCATGTGAATGTTCTCGTGCACGTCTCCCAAGCTCATGTACAAAAGTTTCTTGAGGGTATATACTAGGAGCAGAACAGGTGAATTGTAAGACTGTGCATGTTTCACTTCCCAATGGGATGCCAAACTGTTTTCCAAAGTGGCTGAATAAATTTACACTCAAAGCAGCAGTGGATGAGCGTCCCTTGGCCTCATATTCTCACACATGCTTGTGAGACCAGCTTCTTAATTATTGCTCGAACTAGTAAGGATTAAAAGGAAATCTCATTGTAGTTTAATTCGCATTTTCTGGGTTATATAGCATGGTTTTCAATTTACTTAGGTCTTTTTTTTATGTCTTACAATGAGATTTGATAATTTTCCTCATCAAGAGCTAGCACATATTTTGTTAATTATTCCTAGATATGGCATTGCTGTTGTAAATGGCATTTTTTAAAGCTTTATTTTTTTTAAAGATTTTATTTATCTATTTGAGAGAGAGAGAGAGAGAGAGCACAAGAGGGGGGAGGCCAGAGGGAGAAGCAGACTCCCTGCTGAGCAGGGAGCCCGATGCGGGACTCGATCCCGGGACTCCAGGATCATGACCTGAGCCGAAGGCAGTCGCTTAACCAACTGAGCCACCCAGGCGCCCTGTAAATGGCATTTTTAAAAAAAGTTTTCTCTTGCTGGTATACAGAAATAACAGTGGACTTTTTAATGTTGATCTTCATATCTGATAACTTTCCTATCATTTTTTATTAATTTATCTCTAAATTCTTTGGTGTTTTCTACATAGACAATTGCAACATTTGTAAATTATGGCAGTTTTGTTTCTTATCTATTGCTATGTAACTCTTTTTGCTTTAGGCTTTGTTATTAGGATCTTACAAGTTTAGAATTTCTGTATTTTTCTGTTGAGAATGTTTTATTATTCTATCATGACCCTCTTTTTATCTCTTAATTCTTTTGACTTCAGGTAATCTTTTGTCTGATATTAATATTCTATCATGACCCTCTTTTTATCTATTAATTCTTTTGACTTCAGGTAATCTTTTGTCAGGTAATCTCATTGGCTTTCTTTTAAAGAGTTTAATTTTAGCTGCTGAGTTTCATCCATTTGCATTTATTTGACTTCTAATATAGATCTTTTTTAACTTACAGTGGAGTTATTTCCCGATAAACCCATCTTAAGATTAATTTATACTATGTTGAAAATGCACCTGGGGAACCCTGGGTGGCTCAGTTGGTTAAACCTCTGACTCTTGGTTTTTGGCTCAGGTCATGATCTCAGGGTCTCATGGAGTTGGGCTCCTTGCTCAGCACAGAGTCTGCTTGAGATTCTCTCTTTCCCCCTCCCCGACCTTCCCTTGGCTCACACATGCTCGCTCTCTCTCAAATAAATAAATCTTTAAAAAAAAAAGACTGCTTAAAAAATGTATTTAATAAACCTAACCTACTAAATATCATAGCCAAGCCTACCTTAAATGTGCTCATAACATTCACATTAGCCTTCAGCTGGGCAAAATCATCTAACAAAAGGATTATTTTATAATAAAGTGTTGAACGCTTCATGTAATTCACTGAATAGTGTACTGAAAGTGAAAAAAAGAATGGCTGTATGATAGAGAGTGGTTGTAATTGTATGGTTGTTTACCCTCGTGATCACGTGACTGCCTGGGCTGTGGTTACCACTGCCGAGCATCAGGATAGAGTGTTATAGCCTACCTCACTAGCCTGGGAAAAGATCAAAATTCTAAATTTGAAGTGTGGTTTCTACTAGATGGGCATTGCTTTCACACCATTGTAAAGTTGAAAAATCATAAACTATTTTAGTCAAGGACTGTCCATATATTGGATTTTTTTGACCAAGTTATTATATTTTTTATTTATTTCACTCTCCCAACCTTCCTGCCCATTCCACTTACCTTCTTTTGGATTCACTGACATTTATTTTTTCTGTGTTTGTTCTTTAATGGTTACCATGCCTATTTTATTTTATTTTATTTTATAATTTGTTTTATTTTATAAATTTCTTTTAGAGAGAGAGAGAAAGAAAGAGCGCACACAGTGGGAAGGGGCAGAGGGAGAGAACCTTCTGGCAGGCTCCCCACTGAGTGCAGAGCCCACCATGGAGCTCAGTCCCAGGACCATGAGATCATGACCTGAGTTGAAACCAAGAGTCAGACACTGAACCAGTTGAGCCAGCCAAATGCCCCTATCATGCCTATTTTAATATGTATACTTAACAAGGTATAAAGGTAGTCATTATGTGCAAACTTACCTTTCCCTTCTTGTGTCAGAAATTATTGTTTTATAAAATTGATGTTTATTTAATCTTACCCATATATTTGCTATTATTTTTGATTACCCTTTCTTCTTGCATTTCTGTCCTTCTCTCTGGGATCATTTTCCTGCCTCCTCCAAGGTGTTCTTGAGAACCTCCTTCGAGGAGAGGCTCTTTTAGTTTTTGTTCTTTTGAATATATCTTTACTTTTTCATTTTTCTTCTGGAAAATAGTTTGGCTGAATGTTGAATTCTAGTTTACAAATTATTTTCTTTCATCTCAATAAAGATTATTTTAGTGCCTTCTGGCATCCTTTATTGCTATTAAAAAGTCATTTTAGGTCTAATTCATATTCCTTTATAGATGATCAGTCTTTACATTCTGGCGGGTTTGAACATCTCTTTGTCTTCCATGTAGTATGGTTTTATGATGAACTGAGGTATGGATTTCTCTTTATTATACTTGCAATTCATTGGGCTCTTTAAGTCTCATCAGTTCTCAAACACCTTTGCCATTATCTCTTTGAAAATTTTCACTTTCCCATATGCTGTGTGATCTTCTAGAATTTTGATTATATATGTGTTGCTTCCTCCTATTTAACTCCTACTCCATTCTCTTTACCTATTCTCGTTTTCATCTCTTTATTTGTCTGTGCTCCATTCTGGGTCATTTCCTCAGACCTATTTTGAAATACTTTGGTCTCGATTTTGATTGTCTCTAAATGATAAAAAACTATAGTGAAGGCAATTGAGATTTCGTATTATATTCAGTAAAAATTTTAGGCATGAAAGGGAATTAACTTGCTCTTCTCACCATAACTTACTCCAGTAAATAATCACATGGTCCTATAGAAAAATGAAAAAAATTACATTTCTGGGGTGCCTGAGTAGCTCAGTTGGTTAGGAGTCTGCCTTCAGCTCAGGTCATTATTCCAGGGTCCTGGGATCAAGCCCCAGGTTGGACTCTCTGCTCAGCGGGGAGTCTGCTTCTCTCTCTCCTTCTGCCTTTCCCCCCTGCTCATTCTCTCTCTCTCTAATAAATAAACTCTTTTTAAAATTATATTTCTTACATAAATAATTACATGGATTGAAATTTATATTTATTGTATCTAAAAATATTTTCTGCTTTCACAGAAATGTCCTATGTCACTTTTTTTTTTTTTTTTATTTAAGAGAAGGAGAGAGAGTGGGGTTGGTGGAAGCGGTAGAGGGAGAAGGAGAGAGAGAATCCCAAGTAAGCTCCATGCGGGGCTTAATCTCAAGACCCTGAGATGATGATCTGAGCCGAAATCAAGAGTCATGCTTAACCAACTGAGCCACCCAGGTGCCTCAAATGTCATTTTTTAATTTGAAAAGAAAGTCAAGTGCTTTTATTTTCTGAGATATATTTTAACGAATTTAGTTAGAACCAGGGCTAACTTCAAGGGATATTTTTTTCTTTTTTGCATCTTTTACCTTTTGTCTGTCATCTGTATCAAATTCTTCTAAAGTGGGTTTAAAAGAAATCTCTTATTTTTTAAAGTCCTACTCCAGGTGGAGGTAGGTGCATTTTATATTTTTCTCCATCTTTTTTCTTCTCATCATCAATCAGAAGTTTCTTTTTTTTAATCAGAAGTTTCAATGACTATTTTATAGGAAAGTGGTTCTGTGTCGAATAATTTCTTAGTATTAGTCATTTAATCAATTAGTCATTTAAATTAGTCATTTATTAAATTAGTCATTTAATAAGTATTTATTAAGTAAATATATTACAATTAATTGATTTGATTCACTATCATTACACCAATAAACCTTAACCATCTTATTAAAACTGAAAAAACTTACGTTTAGTTGAATTTGAGTTGCTGAATAATTTGATATTCCCTTCAAAAATTCAGTTAAATTTCAAGAAGGTACATAATGAACAAAACAGAAAGGTCCTTTAAAGGAAATAAGAACCGTGGCCATAGATTTTATTTTAAGGAAAGTTCTTTGAAAAGGAGAAAAAACTTTAAAATAACAGCACTATAATTACACATTGTTAAAAGTTATATAAAAGTATATACATACTATTTAGAAGACAGAAATAAGCCTTCAAAAACGTAAATAGTTAATAATGCCAAAAAGGAATATCTGTAAAAAAAATAAGCTCCATAAAACACAAATGAAAAATATGATTTCATAAATTATGAATGTTTGTATCTCATTTTGGAAAGATAAAAATGTAATTGTTTTTTGTTCTGTGATGAAAGGTCATCAAAATTATGTTCCTGCCAGTTTTCTCTAAGCAAAATATTTTCAACTGATGGTTTGGTGGAGGAGAACAGGGGGAGGATGAGAGAGGAGCTTGTTGCGTTAGCAAATTCTTATTCTGCTCCCAGTTCATGCTTCATGTGGAAACCCGAGTTCTTAATTGTTCTTCTGGTCTTTGCCAGACAGGATCTCTTCTTTTCTGTTTGAACCTCTGTAGGGGTCTCTAGGCTACATGACCAGTGCACTCACCCCAGGACCCAGCTTTTCTGAATTTATATCTCATCCTTTTATGGGGAAATTTTACATAGATCTTTGATTGATGGCATAAACCACGTAGCTCAAGTCTTTAAGGCTTTTGAAGCTTAAAAACCAGGTCATTGCAACTCAAAAGCCTGGGTTTATGAAACTCAGAGAAGGGATGTCTGGGTGGCTCAGTTGGTTCAGCGCCTGACTTCAGCTCAGGTCATGATCCCAGGGTCCTGGGATCCAGTCCTGTGTCAGGCTCCTTGCTCAGCGGGGAGCCTGTTTCTCCCTCTGCCTGCGGCTCCCCCTGCTTGTGCTTGCTCGCTCTCTCTCTCTGACCTCTCTGATGAATAAAATCTTTAATTAAAAAAAAAGAAACTCAAGGAAGGGTTTGATTCTTGTTTTCCTAAGATTCCTTCTCCAAGACCCTGAGGTGTATTATCCTAGCCATTTGGACTAGGGGAAGAGACATGGCATACCAGGACCTGAGCTGGAAGGGAGAAACTTGTTATGTCCTACTATAGTAATAATGAAACAGAAAGTAACTCCGGAGTTAATTTAGAGGCATGAATTAAAATAATCCTCATTTAAATATTTTTTATGCTAAAGAGTGACAATTTAATTCAGATTCTAAGGTTCTGCTTTGGTGATGAGAGGCTTAATAGCTTATGCTTACTAATAGTATCTTTGTGCATTTCTCTATCAGTCTTGATAGTGATTGTCTCTAAATTGTAAAGTTTTGTTTTTTAGGCAACAGGGATAATAGTGCTATATTCTATAAGGGTTCTTTCTCTGTCCTTCAGAAAGGTCCTTTGGCAACTAACTGAGGCACCTGAAGTTCTAATTTCAAATAAGTTTAAAACTGACCTTTCTGTTGTTTAGAATAATTCTCTTTAATAATTCACTTTCTTTATTTGCAAAACTCAGGCTAAAAACATAACCTCTTTCATATCCTTGACTTCTGCACAGTAATAAACATTGTAAGACGCTTTTTAACATTTGTGTTAGTAAATGAAAGTGATTGAAGAATGAAGGAAATTGGTGAGTTAGTGTGAGTTTAATGTAGTATGTGCTTAATGAGGGAAATTTTTAAGTAGGCTGGTCTGGTGAGGTGATAAAATGGAATTTGTCTTGACCTGTCTGACATTGGATTATACGAACTTCAAAGTTCTGTCTCGCGCTAACAGTTCTGAGAGTGCGGATCTGAGATGCTGGTGTCCTTGAAGTATAGAGTTTTGCTTGTTGCCACGTGATCCCTACTCATTTACTTCTATGAAGTTGATTGTTTTGTTCTTGATGTATTTATTCTACAAGTACTTCTTAATGTACGGTGACAGAAGTAGAAAATGATCTGTCAAGTAAACTTCATGCATACCTTTTAAGTCACAAATTATGTTTCTCAGTTCATCACTGGCAAGTGCCATAACTAGAATACATCAACATATATGGAAAATTGGGTCCTGTTTTACCATTTAAAAAAAAAAAGCTTTGTGAAACTCTGATAATGAAGCAACTGTTTTCTCTGTTTCATGCCATTAATATCTTGGTTCTGTGGGTTTGGACTGAAAGTATGTAATTCTAAAACAATGTGTTTAAAATGTTGTGCTTCTCTATTGCATTTGCATTTTTAAATATAGAAAAGTTTGCAAAATTATCAGTCTGTGAGTCTAACCAAAGTACTTGAATATTAAACATGTTTATTTTCAATATATATGGAGATTCAGTCATGAGCCCTATTTTACTAGTTTCTCCAGGTGAAATAGGCCAACTAAAAGATTTTGTCAGTTTCATTCCTATTATGATTTAATTTAGTTTGAGAATTTCTGTAGATTATATGTGTTAAAGAAGTTTCTGATAAGAAAAAGTATGCAAAATCTATTAGACATACTGTATGAGCAATGTTTATGAAATAGTTTAAAATATGTTGGCAGTACAGAATTACTAGGTACAGTTTTTTGCCTATAGCAGTTGACTATCAAATGATTAGAAATGTTGGAATGCTTGGTATATCTTTGAAAGAGAAATCTGCAAAAGTCCGTATCTACCCTTGGCAAGTTGCCAAATCCATGTATTATGCCATTTTAATATAATTTTGTTCTCATATCAGATTTTTAAATATTTTTAGCTGTGGGAAATTGCTTTCTCCAGTTGACAAATGATTAAATGAGGGCTTTTTCATGTTAGAAATAATTACAGTATATTTATATTGGTCCATGAGAGTACATAAATTTAAGCCAAATAATTTAATGTTTATCATATCATTTTGGTTCATATAGGATTAGCTCATTAAATACCTTTTAAGAATCACCTTCCCTCATAGCACATGCATTAACTCTTTGAGGGCATTGGGGTATAATCAAATGTACTAGGTTACATTAATCTAATGATGTAGTCAGTTTCCTTTTTTGAGAAATGGTTCAAGTAAAATAACTTTTATTTAACTTTTGATTCTTTTCAATTTGGTCTAAGTGTATAGGCTCAGATGGTTAAGCATCTGCCTTTGGTTCAGGTCATGATCCCAGGGTCCTGGGATCGAGCCCCACGTTGGGCTCCTGGCTTGGCGGGGAGCCTGCTTCTCCCTCTCCCTCTGCCTCTCTCCCTGCTCATGCTTTCTCTTCTCTCTCTCTGTATCTCTGTGTCTCAAATGAATAAATAAAATCCTTTAAAAAATTTTTTTAAAAAAAGGAAATACCAAAGAATTATAAAACCAAAGAGAGGGTTCCAAAGGTATCACACATCCTTGGTTCCACTATCATTTTAGAAACATGAGTTGCCAGATGATTTTTTTAAAGATTTTATTTATTTATTTTAGAGATAGAGAGCAAGAGCACAAGTGGGGTGAGGAGTAGAGGGAGAGGGAGAAGCAGAAACCCCACTGAGCAGGGAGCCCGACATGGGGCTTGATCCCAGGACCCTGAGATCATGACCTGAGCCGAAATCAAGTCAGACACTTACCCGACTGAGCCACCCATGTGCCCATCTCGTCAGTTCTTTTAAAGCTGAAAATGAAAAGCTGTTACAACATTTCTCTATAATTTTTCAGTGATAAGTTCTTTCCATTACCTCAGGTTTTTAAAAAATCAAGATTACCAGCTTCCTGGGACACAAGTTAAAAAATTAAAGAATATAAATTTTATTTTTCCTGCCCAAATGGAGTCTTGTCACAATTTTGCACGGAGACAAATTGCTGAAGTGCACCCATAAGCAGGATGGGTATCCATCTAAGAAGACAGCTGTACGTATTTTGTTTTCATGAGAAATGTAAGGTCACAGGTGTAAAGAGCAGTAGAAACCCCTTCACTTCAGTTAAGGGGTTCAATGAAGGTTTATTGGATGTGATTTTGTTAGGGCTGTTGGGCTTCAAAATATATTTAAATATTCACATATATGAATGAGGATGGAAGGATTTTTTGATGCAGACGTTAGTAGAAGCAGAGGCAGGAAAGAGCAGGGTACAGTCGAAAGACCAAGTATTCCATAATGACTGAATGTCGTGGGAAGTCTGGGCATGAAGGGATTCCTGCTGTGGAACTTGAGATTCTTTATAAAATACTGTAGCAATGAATAAATACATTAATAGCATATTCTGCTTATGAATATGTGAATACCCTTTTTCTGATAAAACACATTAGTAGTCTATATTCATTTATTAAAGAATATATTTAATACCTCAATAATTCTACGTGGTGCTACCTGTAATGTCAGAAATTTCTTCTTTTAGCTTTGAAATTCATCATGTAAGGACTTTTTACAGTTAAAAGAAATCTTGCCACAGTTCCTTATCAACATATTTTTTTTTTTCTGTGGTTTTCCTTGTTTCCAATTAGCTTTTAAATGCAGTGATTAGTATTACTTCTGTAGGCTCCGGGGGGGGGGGGGGGGAGGAATCTGTTAAAAATTGATATTTATTTATAAACAGCATTTTTGGGGTTTTTTTTTTGTTTTTTTTTTTTAAGATTTTATTTATTTATTTGACAGAGAGAGACACAGTGAGAGAGGGAACACAAGCAGGGGGAGTGGGAGGAGAAGCAGGCTTCCCGCGGAGCAGGTAGCCTGATGCGGGGCTCGATCCCAGGACCCTGGGACCATGACCTGAGCCGAAGGCAGACGCTTAACGACTGAGCCACCCAGGCGCCCCAAACAGCATTTTTTGGACAGAGGTGCTCTCATGAATGCTGGTGAACTGCTGCTTTGAGTTGATTTAAGGAAATAATAAGGAGCATCTGGAAATCCAAGCCCAACTGATTTACCATTTACTGTATCATTTTGGGTCTGTACAGATTTAACTCATTAAACACCTTTTAAGAACTTCCTTTTGCTGGAAGGAGAGTGGGAAAAAATTCCCTAAACAGTCTTTGAAAAATTACTGTTTGCAAAAAAGATTACCAGGGAAGCAAAACATTGAATTCAAAATAATTATAATTAGAGTGTAGCCTCTTAAATTTTCTAAAGTGCGGGTGCTAAAAATGATACGAATAGAGGGGGAGAATATTTTAAGTGTGGACAAATTAATGCCAAGTAAAGTGAGTTAGAATATGTTTGTGTTTTTGTGTTTGTGTCTGCTTATCTTACTCTTCCTGCTAGCACTTGAAGCATAGGCTTTTATGTGCCAGACATTTAAAGATAAATATAACAGTCTCCACTCTGGAGGAGTTGACATTCTAGTAGGAGAAACAAACTTTTAAACAAATAAGTTAAAGTGCGTGAATTAAACAGAAAATGTAGTTATGTGAAAGGTATACCAGAGAGCGGGTGAATCAACTCAGCCAGGGATGGGAGTGGTGAGGTCAGAAATGCTTCATAGAAGTGTGATTCCCAGGCACTAAATGCTTCACAGAGGTGTAATGTCTTGAAGGATGAGAGGGATTTTCTTATTTCCCCGGAGGAGTGCAGTATCCATGTGGGCAGGCCTGGAGACATAAAACAACGTATAGTCTGATACTGCTAGAAGGTCTGGCTTGAGAGTGAAGGAGTAGAAAGTGATTGTGGAGAAGCAAACAAGGATCAAGTAGGTCACGTAGTGACTTGGATGCCAAACTGAGGTATTTGGAGATTCCTTCCTCATTGCCTTTAGATTAATTAGGGGAGTAACCTGATCAGATCTGCTTTTGGAAATAGAACTCATATATGTATGGAAGGAGAAAAGTGATTGGAAAGAGAAAAGATCAGTGCCCTTTTATCAGTGAAAAAAATATTGATTGGTTCCTACAGTGGCCTGCGCATGGTACGAAACTCTGGGGTGACAGAGCAAAGAAAACCTGGCCTGACCATGCTCACAGAAGAGCTGGCAAACAGGCATTTCAGCAAACTAGAATATAGTGAGGAGAGGTCTCTAGTCAGAGCAGTCGTTTTGACAAAAGGAAAAGGAATGCGAGAAACTTCCAGGTCTTTGTGTGTGGTGGGGGTAGTGGGTCAGGGGAGGGAATCCAAAGATGGTTTACACTGGACCTCAGACCCGGAAGCTGAGTGTAATTTTGTGAATCTCCTTCACAAAATGCTTCTGCCAGGTAAATAAGCCATTCTGAGCAGACAGAGTTAGACCATAGAAGGGAACGTCATGTATGGAGGAATAGAGAGAGTTCACTGGTACTAGAGCATAAAGGGTAGGAGATGAAACAAGAGAAATATTCAGGGGCCACCCTGAAGAAAACTCTAAGTTGGAGGAGTGACATTATCACATTTCCATGTTAGGATAAATAGCATGAGGATTCAGGGTCATTGATGTGGGGAGACAATTTGGGTGGTCCGGGCAAGAGATGATGATGACTAGACTTAAGGCAGGGATAGGGAAGGATTAGGGGAATACATTCAAAAATTAGGTTATGGATTAATGAATTTTGGCATCTGGTTTGACGTGGGGAGGGAGAAAACAGATGACTCAAGTTTCTTACGTATGTAACTGAGTAGTGCCACTTATTCACTGAATAAGGTAGGGTATCCTTGAGTTTATAGCTACTTGGCTATTGAATTTAGGGAGTAGAACTTGGGAAAGAAATCTGAGTCAGGTATTTGGAGCTGTCAATATTTGGTGGCTGTTAAAGCCTTGGGTGTGGATGTGCTCTCTCAAGATTACTATAGTGTAAGTTTCCAGATATAACCTCAACGAATACCATTGGTTAAGGAGTTGGCAGAGGAATCGGAAGCCCAAGAGAAAATGAAAAGGGGAATCAGAAAAATAGGCAAGTTGTTACTTGAAACCAAAGGAAGAGAAAATTTCAAGAAGGAGGTGAGCATGCCTCAGTGGTAGTTATGAAGTTGAGGACTGAGGAAAGACCTTTGGATTTAGCATTTAGGAGGATCTTGCTGATTCTAGTGAAAGCTGTTTTAGCAAAGAAGTTGGGGGGGAGACAAAACCCAGATTATAGTGGATCAAGGAGTTTTATTTACTTTTTTAAGGTGGGTGACACTTGAATATGTTTATTAGCAGCTGAGGCGAAGCAGATAAGAGGATAAGAGAGAGACAGGTGAAGGGGGGGATTCATGGAGCAAGGTCTAAGAGGAATTCAAGGGGCCTGGTTAGGAATAAGGGAATATCAAGATGAATTAATTTTGAGGAGAGAGAGAGAGAGATACTGTCTACCTCTGAGAATAGAGGGTGGGTGCTGATTAAACATTTCTAGGTTTTATGGAGTATAACAAATTGAAAGAGTGCAATTTGATGGGCCCTAATGGCTCTTTGAAGCCAGACAAGTTCTGAGATGAAAGCCTGAGGCAAGGAAGGAGTTGGGTAGGCCCCTGGGGACAGGAGCTGACATTTGGAAGAACTGCTGTGGCAGAGGGAGTTGACCAGCAGAATGTAGAATTGCTAAGTGGTTGTGAGAGCTTGCAGACCATAAATTTGTAGTGGCACCAGGCCACATGATTATTGTATTTCCTCCAGCAGAACTCAGCAGCCCAGTTACGAAAACTCAAAAAATGTTGATTGACACTGAATCTGGAGATGCTGTGAACCAAGGATGGTATAAGACAGCTATCAAATTCCATGAATTCAGATTTGTAGATTTCAGAGTAAACTGAATAATTCTGTGAATTCTAAAATTAACAAATGCTGTATGTTGGGTCTTAAGTGGATGTAATTTGTTTCCTATTTAGTGTTTCTTATTCAGGAATATCCTCAGTTCCTTAAACACTGTTCATAATCACCACACATGTCATCCCCTGGCTCCCACAGTGATGTGATCTTAATTCTAAGTCTGCTGCCTATTTTATGCCTGGAAGTTTCCTTATTTCAGTCAGATCATTTCATCTGAGTATTAAAGATTTCTACATTGGTCATGTAAGAATACAAGTTTCCTCTTTGATGAATGAGGTGCCACGAAGGAAGATAATTGCTTATTCCCAAATGAACTAGTAAATCTGAGGTACTTCTTACCTCAGAGTCTAGCTCTTATGTGGCCCTCTCCATAAAACCTGTCCCAGGTTTATCCCTTCTTTGGATAGACAACCTGATCTCCTCTGCCTGCCTGTTCTTATAGCCTCTTTTCCTTACTTTGTCCATAGAGCAGTTATCACAGAATTTCATGCTTTTTCTGTATATTTTTGAATTCCACGAATGCAAGGACTGTCTTACTCATCTCTGTATTTAATTCCAGTGTCTCCTTGTTGCCTGGCACAAATTAGACACTGAATCAGCAGTCAGTAAATAATAAAGGTATAAATAAAAAATAACAATAAATGCATGAATGGCTCATTACTTCTTCAGTGTAAAAGCCATGAGTGGGAGAGAGGAAGAATAAAACTTTATTTGTGACTCTAACTTCTTTTTGCCTCTCCTCCCCACTGCTATATCATCTGGTTTACCTTTGACCAATTCAAGAAGAGATGTTTACTTGTCTGTTTGATATCAGGCCCAATTATTCTAGGTATTGGAATAGGAGAAAAGCATAAAATCTGTATAAAATCCAAAAGCCCACACAATCTTTTACCAAAATTACTGATGGGCAAAAATTGAGAGTTTAAAATTTTCTCTTTTGTTCTCTATGCTTAAGTTCTATTGGTAATGCATAGTTCAAGCAAAGTCAGTGAAAAATTAGTCAGACATATTACAGAGAAAAAAATGGGAAGAAGTAAAGATTTTCTAAAAATGTCAGTCATTTGAGGTTTACAGTATGAAACATATTCTCTTTGCTTGACCTTGCTTTACTTTTGCTTATAAGACTGTGCCAATGAGCTAGAGTCTGTTTTTATAACTTTGGACAAATTACTGAACAATACATTATCTTGCCAATAGTCTTATTGTCCTTTTGATTTAGAATCTTTAAATTATCTTTGGGGATGCCTGGGTGGCTCAGTCGGTTAAGCGTCTGCCTTTGGCTCAGGTCATGATCCCAGGATCCTGGGATCGAGCCCCACATCGGGCTCCCTGCTCAGCAGAGAGTTTGCTTCTCCCTCTCCCTCTGCAGCTCCCCCTGCTTGCACTCTCTTTCATTCTCTCTGTCAAATAAATAAATAAAATCTTTAAAAAAATTTTTTTAATTAAAAAAAATTTAAAAGATAAATTATCTTTGTATCATGAAACATCCTAGTCTTGAAAACTTTCATGGGAAGTTACAAAAAATAGGCACAAAGATTCTAGAAAAATAACGCAACTTAAAAGTCAAGTAGGAAGCAGTTATAAATAGTTTTAATAGCTGTGGGGCTTTTATCTCAGAAGTTGTACTCAGTAGAGCATGTGATTCTTGATCTCGGAGTCGTGAGTTTGAACCCCACATTGGGTATAGAGATTATTTAAAAATAAAGTCTTAAAAAAAGAAGTGTTGTACTCAGATTATCCATAAGCCCAGTATAGATAGTGTATTTCTTAATAACTCATCTAATTTTCACTGGACCTAGAGTTAAATGTGATGCTCTTCTTTTTCCCATATTTGAAGTTTTACTTTGTTCAAGAGATATTGTATGAAATAAATGTATGGTTGGTCATGTTAGACTATTTATTATGAGGAAGAGGGGCACTGCTAAGACACCTGTCCAGAAATTTTGGTTGTCAAACTGATTTCATGACTTTCACTAGAAATAGATAATTCACAAGTATAGTGCATTTTATGAAGCAGATAATTGTTGGGCAGTGATAAGCTCTGGAATAATTAAATGCTCTCATCAGTGTGCAGTTATCGTCTATGGCAGCTTTTTCAAAAGTGGCATGCCACTTTAGTCTCATGCATGATTACTAGCAGGTGATCATGCCAATTTTTAAAAACACAGAGGTTATTAGTGATGTTCCTGATTTTGTGAATGTGGGTGGTGGGGAGATAAGGAGCAACATGTCACAGTGTGGAGGCAAAGAGCAGGGAGAGGGCTTTTCCAGGTAATGCAAAAGGGAGAGCGGTGTCTGATCCTCCTACCACCCCCCCCCCCACAGCCTTAGGTTGCCAATACGTGCTATATATCACACGCAGATAACCAATTTCCACAGAGTTAGAATGAAGTAAAATATACTTATAAGAGATTACACTGAATATACACTGAATTACATTTTAGGATGTTTCCATATTTCATGATTAACATGATTTTCATCATAGAGGAAATGTATTTACTTCGTAGAGAATTTTAGTTAATGGCAACTTTTACAGCACTGGGTTAATATCTAATTTCTGATGACTCTATTTTTAAATTTTTATTATCCTTTGTTTAAAAAACTGGATGATATTATCTGATTATTAAAATGAGTTTCTTGGAACTTAAAGTAAATGTTACTATATATATATGTATATGTATATAAAATTTTAAATTATAGTTTTAAAGTAATCAAAAAACTAAAACTGGATTTCAATCTCAACAGTCCTGGATTCATTAAATTTTCTCTTTTTTTGCTGTGTTAAGAAAAAGTAGAATGATCAAAACAAATTTTCAGATTAACTTAGAAATATGAGGGTCCCTCTGAGTTTAGACCACATACCTAATAATAGTCACTCCTAGAAAATTCTGTAATTGCCCTCTAAATTTTCACTAGGTTGGGCTCTCTTCACAGTACAGATTTATTGTAATTTTAATTTTTTTCCCTGAGGGATCAGTTTATGTATTTAGTATATATATATTTTTGGTATGAACGAAGTACTACTAAACACTACATTGTGCTTACATGAATTGGCTACAGTAGTTCTTATAGCCACTACTTTGACCATAGTCTTTCATTCCATATTTCTTAACTTATGTCCATAGTCCATTTTGAGTCAAGAAATACCATTGTTTAAACTTGATTGCAGCATACCAAGAAACATGTTACTGAAACTTGCTATCACTATAACTTAGTGGTTTTGAATTTGATATTTGAATACTTAATTTTTTCACATTTAGCAAGCTTAACATGCATTAGCCCATTTTCCTTTTTGTGAGAATGAATGAAACTTATTCAGAGGAAATAAGCGATTTAAGAAACATTAATCAGTAGGAGTTTGAATTAGTTCTAGAGTTAAGTTTATAAATAGATAAAAGAGGGTCTTTCCATTTCTAAATTTATGAGGTTTAACTTATCTGCAATTTTTTTCTTTTACATACACACAACACAACTGGATGGTGTCAGAGGATGAGGTGACTATTTTAGAACTTTCACTCCCTCTTTCCTGCTGCCTCCTAAAATATTCATCTAAAAAATTTCTTTTTGGGAGAGATCATAGAGGTTCAACTTTTTATATAGATTGATTAGAGAGGAAATAACTATTTATCCTTCTACCCTTAGGCCTCTGTAAGCCCCAAATCCAAATTTGAAAAGAAAAGGGAATGCCAAATACAGATATCACATTTTGTTTTTTCTTTATTACTTATTTGTTTTTTAAGATTTTCTTTTTAAGCAATCTCTACACCCAACATGGGGCTCGAATTCACAGCCCTGAGATCAGGAGCCACACGCTACTCTGAGCCAGCCAGGCACCCCCAAGATGTCACATTTTAAAATAAAGATCCTTTTAGCCCCCTTTCTCTCTTTGATTTTTCAGAATTTCATGTGTAGCCTAATTTCCTTACTCTTTACCTGGAAATAAATTTTTAGGAATATAAAGAATTGTGAAGGAGAATAGACAGTGGAGAATCTGATCTGTTCACTTCACTACTGATGAGTATTTAAGACATTAGTGGAGGACTGAATCTCTTACAAGCATGGTTTGAATCTCAAGGATGTGTAAAGTTAGCCAAGGCCATTTTCTCACCAAGGTCCAGATGCTTGCATAATCCTTACCCTTTGGAATATCAGGGTAATATTACCAGGAACAAAACCAGCACATTGTGAGTAAGCTTTCCTCAACTCCTACCTTCAGTCCTATTCATTGAAACCATCCCCTTTCAACATGAAGGAGCTGTATCAAGGAGTGATTTCTGGGAGCCTTAGCTCTTCTCAGAAGCACCACCAGCTTTATGCTCTTCAACTCTAGAACTATCCCAAATGAACAGATAAAAGCTGTTAGGGCAGTTATGTTAAACACACTGGTAAGATCTGTGGGTGCACCTCCTCCCATCTGATTGACATCCCCAGTCCCCTTCTTTAATGAAATTCTGAAGCTGCCACTAAATATATGGAACATAATAGATAGGTGGTTGCTAACCTTATAAAGTCTGTAAGTCTCTGATCACAAAACATTATTTTGGGCCATAAGAAATAGCAGTAATACTTTCTACCTAAACATATAATGAGAAAAAATTTATTTAGATGATGTGATTGGTAAAATACAAATTAAACACTTCACTAAATTCATAGCAGCTTTTTTTTTTTTTTTTGATCAATAAGGAAGAGAAAGAAAAGGAAATGCAGGGTAGGCTTAATGTGGAACAGAAATGGAGGGTAAGGAATCAGGATCTGAGGATTTCTACAGAAGAACCTGCCAACTTATGGGTGACTTTGGGAGCCAGGAGGCTGTTGGAATTAGGATAGGAAATCAACGGATACATGCATATAGCGCACATCTTACACATATGTATGAGTTTAAGATTGACTCCTTCATGGAGAGCTTCCAGTGTTTACTGTTGTTACAGTGTTAGTCCCCTGTGGTGCCTCTGCAGATACAGTGGTGCTTTTCTTTCTTTCTTTGTTTCTGCGTGTGTACTTTTCTTTTTATCACACTTTGCCAGGCACTCCTTGGAAAAAGAACTCTGTTATTATCCCAGAAAGAGTGACTACAGTTCAGTTATGTGGTTTGAGGAAAAAAGGAGTTACATGTTTTATTTGTCATTTTCTGAAATTACATCTGTTATTTTAAAACCTATGAGTAGATGTACAAGTATGCCCCAGTTTAAGAAAACCTGATATCTTTAATTATAAACCTAAAAATGAGACAAATTTATGATGAGATTATTTTCATTATAAAATGATTTTTTTTAAGATTTTATTTATTTATTTGAGAGAGAGGATGAGATAGAGAGAGAGCATGAGAGGGGGGAGGGTCTGAGGGAGAAGCAGACTCCCTGCTGAGCAGGGAGTCCGATGCGGGACTCGATCCCGGGACTCCAGGATCATGACCTGAGCCAAAGGCAGTCGCTTAACCAACTGAGCCCCTCAGGGGCCCTAAAATGATTTCTTAAAGAAGAGGATTCCCTCTTTGGATCCCCTGATACATTTTCTGTTTTTGTTAATATATATACATATATATATTCATATATTCGCATTCAGTGCTAATTTTGAGGGTTTTTTTCCCCCTCCCATATAATTTCCCTCAGTGGACTATTATGGTCATATAATAAGTACTAAAGTTGTTTGCCATTGGACTTAAGAATTGCTTTTCATTGTTTTTTGCCAGTTTTGGAAAAAATGAAGCTAGATCTTTGGGCTTTTCTAAATAATGGTTATAAACCTTCAAAACAGCTAATAAGAACAGCCAATGTTCGGGCTCACTTTACTGGCAGTGCTTAAATTTGTAATATTAGAACATTAGAAGTGATTTAAAAACACAAATTCTTCCCAGTATATTGAGGTATTAGTCGGGTAGCCAGTACTGAGCACCCACTGTGGATTGGACCTCTGCTAAACCTTTTACAGATACCAACTCATTTGACTCTCATTTTAACTGCTAGGGAAAAGGGAACACAAAATTTTAAATACATTCAATATTTTCAACTTGTAAGAATTAGTTAGAGTCCACGCTGAGATGCTTGACTCCAAAGCTGAAGCATTTTTAACTCTTTTCTTCTACCTTTTCTTTCCCTTCTTTTTCTTTGCTACCTACAGACCACCCTCCTTTCCTTCCTTCCCTCTCACGTCTCCATTATCTTCTTCCTCTATTCCAACAAATCTCTTTATACCGTCTGGATTCCTGACATTGTGGTTGGCACTGGGTGTTCAGTGTCGCTTACCCTCAGGGAGTTTAAAATTCAGTCTCCAGAATGGGCTGCTCATTTGTACTCTGAGTGAATGAGTGAAAAAATGAATGAATGGAGAAAACAACATAGAAATTTTAGATTTCTCTCATAACTCCAAACACCTTATTATTGCTATTAGTAAATAAGACTAAATTGGCAGATAGAATTCAAATGCATAAACTATTAGGAAATATTTAATATAGTGTACTAAAATCTCAGTGGTGACCACTTCCCTCAGGCATAGTACCATTTGGTGACCCCTCAAAGAAAGAGCCAAACTTAGGGACAGTCTGAAAGAAGAGAGTTCAGAGAGGAAATAGTTTATGGGAGAAGTTTAAATTTTACTTTAAAAATTTCAGAATTTTTAATGTTTTTTTCCTTCCAACCCTTTATTAGTAGTGCTTTTTAAATTGTAATCCAGCACTTGCATGGTTTCACTAATGTTTGCCTCCATGTTCCTCCAGAATCTTTAGAGCAATCAAATTAATGACTAGATTGCTGCCAGATGTGCCTCTGAGTGGGTATTTACCACAGTTTACTTAACCATTTCCATTTTCCTCTTTGAAAGGAAAATTTGTTAACGTTACTTCTAATTTTTCCCACTGCTAATAATACTGCGTAACCTCTTTATGCATAGAACATTCCTTTCTTTGGTTCCATGTTTCTGTGCTGGGTTTGAGACAAACTAATGCAGGATATCCAAATGGAGATGTTCTATTCATATTTGGGATTATGGAGTGTTGGTGAGATCTGGTTAAGTAAATTTAAATGGTTTGTGGTGTGTTTACCCAAACTGTCCGGGGAAATCAGATTACTTTTTGTTTTGTAAGACCATTGTTATTAAATATTTAAACGCTGTGTTTGTTAAAAGGAGGTAGTAATGAAAGTAAAGGTATTTTGTAGACCACTGTTTACTTGAGTGAAAGGCTACTGAAATGTAAACTTTTTAAACTTGCCAATCAAATCAGAAAGTCCCTCTTAAAGAGAAAACATTATTTATATAAGTTTTGAATATTTGTAATTAACACATGTTATATAAAGCAAAAAAGTTTATTCATTTATATAAAACACACCTAAAGAGGTGGGCCTGGCTGGCTTAGTCAGTAGAACACGCAACTCTTGATCTCAGGGTCGTGAGTTTGAGGACCATGTAGGGTGTAGAGTTTACTTAAAACACACCCACCCCCCAAATAATATTCCTAGGTAAAGTTTTCACTTTGACTAATAACCGTTAATAGGGTGTAAATATTAGTGTAGTAACTAATTAGAGTTTTCTATTATTTTGTATTTAATAATAGCACAGGGATTTCAGTCTAATGTGGTCATTGTTATCTGTATGTAAGAGATAATTTTAAGTTTTCAGAGCTGTGTGTGAATTGTTCACGTTTTTGCATTTCTTAAAAGGGACTACCTTCAGTCAAAGTTGATCTAAAATAATTTTGGGGGGAAAACATATGATTATGCTTCTAATAGAATACTGGCTTGAGTATGATTGTACATGTAAATTTGTGTGCCAATTTGTGTGCCAAGTAATTGTGCCAATTACTCTAAGTAACTAAAATGATTTTATGAAAAAATCCCTAAAATTCAACCTTGACACTTCTTGAGATAATTTTAGAAATTATCAGAGAAAACTAGAAGTTATAATGGAACCATAATTACTATAGTATGTAATAATTAACATTCATAATTATAACAAATACTATAATAATTCTTTCTTTCTTACTAACCAGTCTGTGTTCTAAGTTCCCTCTGTAGTAAGAATTTATATTTTGATGAAAATGTAGTCTCTTGCTGCTTTGAGAATGTAAGAGAATTCACAGTGGTGATTAGCTTGTAAGGAGTATATCCTCTCCCCACCACTTTTTTTCCTAATGGAATGTTTTATTAAGATTTTCCTTCAAAGGTGTGGGTTCTCATTATTAAAACCAATAACGCCCATGTAAGTTGTCTTTCGATAGAAGCATCTGCCTCGCTACAATTTTAAATCATTTATAGTCATCCTATTAATGAGGACTCTGGGGGTCTCTTCATTTGTGATTTTGGTACCTGTGTCTTGGGCTGCTTGCAAATCCTTCACGAATCACATTTACAGCAAAATAATATTACCAAACAGTCATGGATTTATTTATAATAGAATTCAGAACTTCCAGTGGTGAATAGTCAAGGAAACACATGTATTATTTAAGATTCATTAGATGCTCAAGGAACCTTTTAATGTAACCAGGAAGTAATAATTTACTGGTGTCAGAAATAACTTGGACCAAGAAGTTTGTGTCAGAATAGACATAAAACAGGAGTAGAGCTAACCCTGCAAAATTGTTGCTATTCCTATTTGAAATATGTTATTTATTTCAGTAGCAGAGTCAAGAATGGCATAGAGATTTATGTGGATAGTCTGTCTCTTGAGTTTTGCTGTTTTTCTAAAATTTGAAGGTTTAGAAAGACTTGAAAAATCTGGAATAATAAAAAGTATTAGTTTGTCTTCATTTTTCAGAAACAAAATCTAAATGAGAAATATATGAAAATCGAGAACTGGAACCTAAAGTCAGTCTTTCAGGTTAGGGCACAACAATATCGGGCTATTAATTGAATTTATAAGAACTGTCCTAATCTTGGCACACCTGGCGAGTGTGGTTGTGGCCATCTTTGAGTGAGTAAATCTTACTATGAAGTTAGAACACAATTGACAGTCTATGTAAAGTTAAAAAAAAAAACTACAGTGGGATATTAAAGCAGATTTTTTAAAACACTTTAAACCCTAGAAGTTGATAAATATTTCTGTAAGGTACAATAGAAAAGAATGGGTTTGGGAGATTTTTAGCATACAGGAAAGCAGTCTTTACAAATGAACTTGTTCTAGGTTTTTACATTTAACCACCTGAAGCAAAATCTTGAACAGATAGCCTTTTTTCCCTTTATCTATGTAAATTGAATCCATATATATATATATATCAGTCCTGACATCCCATCCATAGGCCTAATAATTACATTGATATATAATTATTTCATTGTAATTTTAAGGGCCTTTCCCAAAATTGTATGACTACTTCCAGATATTTATGAATATTATTTTTCTTTTTCACTCCCATCCACAGCTTCTTAATTACTAAGTAAGATATGTGATTTTTTTTTTTTTGCCAGTTTTCAGGTTTGCCATTCTTAGGTTAGAATGGCAAGTTCATGTGTGTGTCTGAGAGAAAGAGAAATTTTACTTTCTCTCATTTCTTTCCTATTCTAGGTCTCAGTTTTGACTTCACAAAAACTTTTTAGTGTTTGTTTTCTCACCTCTAATAAAAATTACATATCAAAAGTCAGTTATATTTATTATTATATTTATGATTATATAAAAATATATGGCAAAGTCTGGATGGGAACATGAAAAATACAAATAGTTCATGTACAATTATCCTCCCTTTAAAATAATTTATCTCCTGTTAAAATATTATTTTAATAAATAAAATCATGAAAAATAGAATTGTTTATATAGACTTATCAGAACTTGTATAAGTTCTTACATTGCCTGGTCATTTTTATTTTATTAGGTTATTAAGTATGTGGGATCAAAAGACAGTTTATTTAGATAAAAGACTATAAAACAGTCTCTAAAAATTCTCTCTGGAAAAAATGATAATTTAACATTATTTTAAATTTAAAAGATCTTAGTATACCAGCCAATAATTATTTTCACTTATTTTGAAAAAATCCTTGTTCTAGTCAGATTTTAGAATAGATTTTAGCCATCTTCCATGGTAATGAATTACTGCTTTAAGGAATGCTATCTGATATATTCTCAGGAGTTATGTAACTACCATGACATATTTTTACTCGGTAATTTTCATCTCAGTAGAGACATATTTAAATAAGTAATGTTATTCAAAACTGTTCGTGAAGTCTTTTGACTCCTTTTCACTGTTTAGAAAATATTAAGGTTAAAACTGCAAAGTGATTGAAGCTAAATGGGAGCCTACTTTGATTATAAAGGAAAATGATATTCAATTAGACAATTTCATACCTGTGAGACTTTTCAACAGATAGTGGTAGGTTGTCTATTTTAAGAGCATAAATCAGACTGCAAATGGGTTCCTTGGAAATATGTATGCAACCCTGCTCGAAGATGCATCCCCTTAATTTACAATACTGCCATCCTGTGACTGACAACTCGTGAATACATTGCATTGATTTCGTAATACCTGACACCCTATACAACTGCAAAACAAATTGGTAAAATCCTACTTTGTGAAAGATGGTGCTAAAAGAGCCTTTCTTTTGGTTTTCTTTTTCTTAACACATGTGCTCTGTCAGGATGTAATATAGGTAGATTGATTGCTTACAGTTGAAAAAAAATACTTAAATTCAGATTTTTTGCTAACAATAATCAAGACTTGAGAGCATTTTTAAGTCAATCTATTTGATGCAATTCTCTGGGAATGCAATTCTCAGTAGCAATTGGTGTCATATCTACTTAAAAATCACATCAACCAGAAAATTCCATTTAAATAGCGAGATGGGGAAATGAATTTCTGCATACTGTGAACATAAATGTAATAATTGAACTTGGTTTAGCTTGTTTTTATATTTCAGATACTTAAATATCCAGATGTTCCTGCTGAAATTCTATATAATATTGAAAAGTTTATTTTCCTTACAGTTGGCATCATCTGCACAAATTATACATTGGTAGCTATACTTCCTGGTGTATCCCAGTTGCTTTCTTTAGCTAGTGTGTGATCTATATCTCATTAATATTTTAAAAATGCTTGAAAAAAGTTGTGCTTTGGATCTTCACATAATTGTTAACTGTGCTTTGTAGACTCTTGTTGGTTTTGGGATTTTAATCAGCTGTCATGACAAGGCATCAGAAATGCTGGGTTAAAGGAAGTTTTCTTGGTGGTGGTCTTTATCGTGGAGTTTCTGTGTGCCATGGGGCTAGTCATAGTAAGGTGATAAATTATTGTCGATATATTAACCCTTTCACTTTTCATCTATTTCATAACCTTATTTCTTATTGTAATAGCATTTTTAGTATTAAAGCTGAGACAAGCTAGTTGACTTAAGGAATCCCCAGTAGCACTACTGACTGTTAATATTAGAGGAAACAATACCAGAAATGAAGAACATAAAAAATTGACCTTCATCACAGGTGAAATCCAGTGAAAGCAAAGAATTATGATTGGATGATGATTAGGTTTTCTGGTTAATGGAGGCTTAAGGAGAAATTCTTAATAATTGATAAGTAGAAAAAGCAGGAAAAAATATTGTTTTATAAAAACTCACAACTCTAATTTTAAAACCTCATGTGGGCTTATTATTCAAACATTTTTCAGTGTTTGAGTGCATTTACACATAGCATGTTTAAAAATCAGCTTTTAATTGATGCTTACTTGTTTTATAGTAGATTGATTTCTTTAAAAGAAATTGGCATTAGGGAAGATTTTTTTTAAAAATGCTAACAACTGATCTCTAGTTCCAATCGTATTACATGTAGTTTTTTAAAGCAGAATTTTAAAAATCTGTTAAAGAAAGATTTTTTTTTTTATTGGAAAAATGGCCTGCTACAGAATTTCCCCTTCCTAGCTTCTTCTATTTCTAAGCACCTCTTTTCTCATCATATTTCTAACACTAAAGCACCTCCCTTTCTCCCCGGGGAACAAAATGTGTGTCAATAACCTTTGAAACTCAGAGCCCTGTTAGATATGCTGACTCTGCGGCTCACTTACAAGAGTGGAGGGCACACCGATGGCAGTTTTGAAAAGGGAATCAAGATGCATAACCCCCTTGTGCTGCACAGCTGTTCTACACTGTTCTCCTTCCTGTCGTGTTTTGGACAGGACAATGACAGCAGTTTGGTATTTGTCATCACGGTAGTTGAGAATCAGAATTTGTCACTGGGGCCTCACCATAGCCTCAATTTGTACTGTAGGGAGCATGAGGGGCAATTTGAAAGCAACTTCTACAAAGGCATTCATGTCTGAATCTTCCAAATTTGGAATCACTTTCTTAGACAAAAATGGCTTTTCAAATTTCCTATTGATATCTTCCTTCTTATTCCTGTTGGCATAAGCCAAACAACCACCACCACCACAAAGCATGATACAGAGAAGCAAAGAAAAGACTGAAATTGTATTGACCTGAGGATTTTAGATACCTAAAGGCTTCTGGTGACTTTAAATAGAATCTGTGTGGTGATGTTTGTAATACTCTCTTCATTGACCACAGAGATGTTTTCTTCGCAGTTTTTGACTCTCAGTGACCCTTTCTCCCCACAAATGTGTCTTTCAGTGAACTAAATAGACCAAACCTGGTTATCTAAAACGTGTCTTGGTAGCTTTAAAGTCAGTAAGTATTTTCATCTGACCCGTCTTTTAGAAAACAGGCCTTTAGCTGACTCATGCTATATGTTTGCTCTAAGAGTTAATGATACACACACACACACACACACACACACACATTTTATATATATATGCTAAAAATATAAACTGCCAGTTTCTCATAGGGTCTTAGCTGTCTAGAATGTTAATAGAATCATTTTTAATCTGAAGTCAAAAGAGTCTGATTCGAATTAGATGAAAATTTCCAGTTTAGTACTTTAGCAGACCAATTTAAAAAAAAAATGCTTCATGGTTTAACAAAAGAAGCTGCATCTTAAATGAAAAGAGAGAGAAGTGAATAAATCTTACCTAGTTTCACCTACAAAACCTCCAAAATAGTCTTTGAGAAAATATGCCCTTGGGCTGATATCTCAAACGGCAGGTTCTAGCCTAAGGCCCCCTTTTTTTTTTTTTCCTACCTGATTTTTAAACTGATCCAATTAGAGACTAAATTATGCTCTCTATTTTAGTTAAGCCATGTGCTATTAGCGGGGAGCCCTAGGAGTATCTCCAGTCTACAGCTGACCAGAAGGTACTTGCCTCTGCACCTCTCATAACTGCACATGATTGCTCTAGAGAAAATTCTCAAAAGCCCCATTCCATCAGAGCAATCTAAAATTAAGGAGTTGAGAAATAGGATTTTCACACTTGCGGGCTTTCAGAATTTTTGTTGACTCTTTGGGCCCTTTGGACTGTGAGAAAATACAGGTGTTATGTTTCACTTGGTTACATTTCTCAGGAAAGTAGAAGAATGTGTACAGCTAAGGAAAGGTTTTCTAGTTGCTTCTGGGGTTTGGATGTTATTTAGATGATAATAACATAAACTATCTAGCTTAAAAGGGATCCCCTCCCTCCCCTACACAAAGCATAACATAGTTCTGGTAATACCATAAAATTATTTGCAAATATCTGCCAAAATATCCATTAACATAGCCTACCAAATCAGTCACTGTTGATCAAAACTACCTGCCAGTTTTAAAAGGATTCATAGAGGGCGCCTGGGTGGCTCAGATGGTTAAGCGTCTGCCTTCGGCTCAGGTCATGATCCCAGGGTCCTGGGATCGAGTCCCGCATTGGGCTCCCTGCTCCGTGGGAGCCTGCTTCTCCCTCCTCTTCTCTCTCTCTCTCTCTCTCCCCCCATCTATCTCTCTCATGAATGAATAAATAAAATCTTAAAAAAAAAAAAAATAAATAAATAAAAGGATTCATAGAATTCCATTAGCTGCCCCCTCCCAGAGACTCCTGTAGTTACTCGTAGATATAAATCTTGAATATCTCATTCAGGAAGTTCTTATTTCTGTCTCAATTATATTCTAATTGATGTTTAGGTCTTACTCATTTTGTTCAGTTTTGACCCTGATCTAATTCTACTGACTTTTCTGGAACTTTCAAGTTTGTCTAGTTTATTTTTAATGTACATTTATCTTGTCTTTCTGAATAGTTCATGCAGAAAAGGCTCCAACGGTTATGATCTCTTATTTATATTGCATTAAATGTTTTTATATTACATAGATCTCTATGTCTATGCTTTTATTTTTTTAAGATTTCATTTATTTGAGAGAGAGAGAGAGAGAGAGAGAGAGCACATGGCAGGGGGAAGGGCAGAGGGAGAGAATCTCAATCAGACTCCGTACCGAGCACAGAGCCTGATATGGGGCTCAATCCCAGGACCCTGAAATCATGACCTGATCTGAAACCAAGAGTCAGCCATTGAACCGACTGAGCTGCCCATATCTTGATGCCCCTATTTCTTGATTTTAAGTGCATTTCTTTTTAAAAAATAAAATGTAGGATTTTATGACTTCTAGTACCTTGATAACAAGGAAAAATATTATTAGCTAGGTTTCCACCCTGCAGCCCTTTTTGTTGGGCAGTTAGCTAGATAATTTCAGGTATGGTTTAGTTAGACATGGAGTTTTATACTTAGGATATTACCCTAGTCGTTTTACTTTCTTGAAAAGAGGATATTTGATTGCAGTTAAATTGTGAAGTTCTAAAGCTATGTTAGCTAAATTTTTTACTATGTCAGCAAGCAGAATATTGTTTGCACTTCTTTGCTTTTTAAATGCTGCTCAGGGAGCTGCGTAAGTTATAATTGATGCACAGAAGAGATTTCGAATTTTATATGCCTATAAATTGGCACTGCTACATAGACTAGAAAGATGAGATTGGAGAAGTTATTTTCCCGTGAGAATGATACAAATTACTGTCAAACTGTTTATGCTTGCTGTAAAAATATTTTCGCTGTACAGGTATTTGCTTACTAGCTGGGTAGCACTCTTATTAAAGTAGAATAACATTTTAAGCCAAAGTGAAATGTTTTTAGTAGTATTGCATATTGTTGTAATAGGCCAATTTAGTCATTTCAGGGCTTAAATACCTGTAATTATGTTTGTTATTTAAAACTCTGATAAATTTGTTTAAGTTTGGAGTTTAAGAATTTTAAGGAACTATAGAGTTTATCTGGTCCAGCCTTCTTGTCTTCTGTATGAAGAAACTGAGGCCCAAGGAGCTAAGGAATATATGCCAAGGTCAGAGTCCTAGAAATTTGCATGAATGAAACTAAAATTAAGTTTTCTTTCATTACTTTGGTTATTTTCTGATGTATTTCCTATCTTACGAATTGCCGTACTTCATATGTGTTTATTTCAGGAATATAAATGCCTTTTCTTCTTATCAGCTTAACTTAACCTCCAGATGACCTGAAATTTGCAGTGTTTTAGATGAATTTGTAGAACTTATTTGAAGTTGGTTAAAACTTTAAAACCATAGGCCAAAGTAAGCATAAGCAAATCCAGTGTTTATCTTACTTCATCAAGGCAGTTTAGTAATGTCAACAGAGAGAATGTGAAGTGATTTTTTTTCTACCCCAAATAAATTGACAGTCACTGACTCAAACTTAGTGCATCCTTTAATATAGTTTCAAAAAGAATACAAGTTGGTAGGTGCTCTGTCATTGGGACTCAGGAGAGGGACTTACAGCCTGAGGTTACACAGGAACTTCAATTCATTTTGTGAGTGGCTTCTAGTAATAATGTGATGTATTTTGTACATGAAGATACTGATTTTGACTGACCATTTCAGAGTGTAGTCTCTTGGTTTGCTTCCCCTTTACCGAAGAGCAGAAACTAGGAAATCTCAGTCTTTGCAGTGTTTTGTTTTGTTTTTTTTTTCTTTCTCTATTGGTATGTAAAGAGACAGAAATTGGGAGCATCAGCTAATAAAAGGTGACATTGGGGGAGGGTATGTGCTATGGTGAGTGCTGTGAATTGTATAAGACGGTTGAATCACAGACCTGTACCTCTGAAACAAATAATACATTATGTGTTAAAAAAAAAAAAAAAGATAGTAAGAAGGGAAAAATGAAGGGGGGGAATCAGAGGGGGAGACGAACCATGAGAGACTATGGACTCAGAAACAAACTGAGGGTTCTAGAGGGGAGGGGGTGGGGGGATGGGTTAGCCTGGTGATGGGTATTAAAGAGGGCACGTTCTGCATGGAGCACTGGGTGTTACACACAAACAATGAATCATGGAACACTATATCAAAAACTAATGATGTAATGTATGGTGATTAACATAATATAATAAAATAAAATTAAAAAAAAGAAGGTGACAATGAGACGACAGGTGGAAGTGTGCTGAAATAGCCTGAAACTGGGGTTTGCCTTCATTCAGACTCCTGTTTTTTTTCTTTCAATCTGGAAAGTAAGCTCTAAGGAAAAGATTCAGTGATGTGTCTCTACGAAAAATTCAATAATACAAAAACACCAGGATGTAATTTGTTTGCGTTAAAGTTATCAAATGGAAATGTAAACATAGTAGCTGAATGTTTCGATGCCTACAGGGATATTGAAGATTTGTCTTTAGGAATTGGCATGCATACTTAATTGCTGATCTTTAGGTAGCCTCCTTTGATTACTTTAAGAGTGGCTTGATGTTGCCGGATGTTACTTTTCAGAGCTTTGCCTGTGCTGAGAGGAAAAAAAGAGGTGAGTTTGAGGGAAATTAACAGGCTAATGCACTTCTCCCTGGAGATAGCTGTATTAAAAATAGAGATATTTGAGTAATTCTTACAAAATCCTGACTTTCCTGTGGAAGATTTTGCCAAAACCGTGTGGTGGCAATTAAAAGAGAAAAGCAAAAAGCTCAACCAAGCACATACATACGCAAAGCAGCACCACTACAAAAACACCCTTTTCCTAAAAGATCCAGCTTGGTGAAGTAGGAAATCTATGCAGCTAAGGAATAAGGAGTAAAATTCAGGCTAGAGATGAGAAATAATAATACTTGTATCCCTCAGCCCAGGTTAAGGTCATGTGTTGGCAGGATGAGAAGCAGATGCTCTAGTGAACTAAATGTTGGGCTAATGAATTTGATAGCCCCACCAATAATCAGGAGGTAACTGTGGGAGCATGCTGTTTCCTTGCACACGCTTTTCCAAAATGCTGTAGGACTACAGCACTTCCTGGGCAGAAGCCAGGGCAGCACTGTCTGAGCAGCTCCTTGTGGGCGTTTTCTGTTCAGCCTTTTGCTGACAGACAATGCAGTAGACTCTATTGAGAGTCATTTGCATTTGCCTCACGGACTTTGAGTATATGTTACGCGAAGGTCTTGTTTTCGTATGAAGACAAAATTGGCATATAGTTTTAAATTCCTATAATGTTGATTTTCTAGTTTTAGATATTTCTCCTTAGGGGTCATTTCTGTTTCTTTCCTCCTGTATGTATGTACTTCCTATTTGTGGTAATACAAGTTAGGTCCACATTTGAAGGGCAGTTCATAAGTGGATTTATTAGAAGGCATTACAAATATTTAACCTGATATTTTCTAACAATGTACTTAATTTATGATACTTTCACAAAAAATTAAAATCATTTCTTTATAAAACATAGCATAGGGATTTAGGAACTTAGGAGCCAGACTGTCTGAATTTAAATATTGGTTCTGTTACTTATTAGCTTTGTGACTTATTAACAAGTTATTTAACCTCTATGTGCCTCTGTTTCCTCATGTTAAAAATGGAGGAAATGATGCTATTTACTTCATAGGATTTTTATGAGGACCAAATATATATATATATATATTTATGTGTGTACATGTATATGAGTATGTACATGTATATATATATGTATTATATATAACTTGGTATTTTATTTTATGTTATACAAATTATATAAAAACTATATATATTATAAATGGTACATAATAAGCTCTTCATAAGAGTTTGCTATTGCTTTGTTGGTATTTTCATTCTGAAGGCCCAATATATTGTCAAAATTTGGCTTATAATTTATTTATTTTTTTAAAAGATTTTATTTATTTATTTGACAGAGAGAGACACAGCGAGAGAGGGAACACAAGCAGGGGCAGAGGGAGAGGGAGAAGCAGGCTTCCCGCCGAGCAGGGAGCCCGATGCGGGGCTCGATCCTAGGACCCTGGGATCACGACCTGAGCTGAAGGCAGACGCTTAATGACTGAGCCACCCAGGCTCCCCTGGCTTATAATTTAGAAAATAGTGTTTTGATGCCTTTCACAGATGTTTTTAGTATTCATTAATTTGATTCCACTCTCTTCCATTAGATGGAATTAGAATATTACTTATCCAAATAAATTTAAAATGTTTAGGCTGGAATATAAAAATGCCAAGTATAGTAATAAAGTATTACTTTTCAATATCTTTAAAAATAAGATGAAGAAAACATTTAAATTGTAAACACATTTTTGTATGCTTTAGATTTATGTAGCCTTTTCCTTGTATAATGAACAGTTATATATTAAAATATGCATAGGCTCATTCATATAACTTAGAAATATTTCTTTTCCTCCTTTCTGTTTTTGTCAAGCTTTTGTGTATGTAGGGGTACACACGTGTGTCTATCTATCATCACTCTATATATTCCATTGCCAAAAAACATTAAAATTTTCTTAATTGTTGTAGCCTATTTACTTGGAAATTATTTAATAGTGACAGACTAAATCTGAAACCCCTTTATTGTCTTAAGCTTTTGACTAATATAAAGAACATAATAAACATGGTGGTAAGGATAGACTCATTCAGTCAATCAATAAATCGATATTTGAACTATTCTAGGCTCTTAAAGGATACATCAATGAAACCTTTGAGTTAGAAACAAATTAATAATTTTTTTTCATGGTCATAATTGTTAATACCATCCAGATACATATTCAAGACACTGAGCTCTTCTTTACCTGTATTATGTGGTTCAAATGACTTTTTATTCTCTTCCATAAAATACCTTAGTTATTGTATGCAGTGGTTAAATCTGAAACACTGTCTCTTAAAAAGGAGAGATTAACCACAATGGGATTGTTCATAGAACTTCCATCTTGATATGCGCCACCTTTTTCATCAAATTTGGATAATAAATGGTGCTTGCTACCTGATTTAAACTCATTTTATTTAGCCCGTGGACCATCCTCTTTGTTCCAAAAGGCCAAGGAGCTGGGGCTGGGGAATTTTCTCCCCTTCCCCATCCCTACAGGGAGTTTGTTTTCCTCCTGATAAGGATAAGGTACTTCTCTCAAGTAAATTTCCCTTTCCCAGCACCTTGCTTTTGGAATGGGATGAAGGGTAGATGAATGTTAATTGTAAAGGCAACGGGAACGGCACACGCGCAGCATATGCTGACACTACGGCAGTTTAATGGTGAGCGCACGGCAGGAAGCAAGGCTAATGCCAGCGCCTGATTGAGCAGTGCAGCCAGTGGGCGACTCAGCAGAGCCCACTACCCTGGCCACCTTCTGTATTTCGTGACATTCTCTACCATGGAAATCTAGTCACAGGTTAATTTTTACTGAATCTTCTTCCCTGGAATGATTTGAAAATGTAGAGAAATGATGAGGAATTGCTGTTATTGTTATAATGTAAGGGGACTAAGTAAATATCAAACTAAGTAGACCATGCTGGCCTGTACGCTCATTACATAGAAACTTCTGCAAAATGTCTAATACTTGTAACAAGTGACTATACAGCCAACTCCTCATTAGAGTATTAGATGTACTTATTTAATTTTCTGACAAAAATATGAATGCTACAATTTTATTAATCCTTAAGGTCTACATTCCAGAACTTTCTTCATTGAGTTTTGGAGAGATGGAAAATACATTCTCTCTAAAGTTGAGGCTCCTGATTTTTCTCAATGTTAACAATGGGCCCTATTATGCTGCTTCCAACTGAGCAAGGCTAGGAAGAACTTCACAGCTGGCTGGGCACCTGACATGCCCAAGGCAGGTACTCTGACCTGCTCATATAGCCCTGATTCCTCCTGGGGAGAATAGCAGTTTCCATTCCCTGAAGTGCCTAATTTATTCCAGGCTATGAATAGAATGAGCTTGTTGATTTGGGACTCGTGGCATTCCCCTTGCACAACCTCAGGACATGATTATCCATGCCAGGGTCAGCTGGGAGCTTCCCATTTGACCCTGTGCAGTCCTCACCCTGAGCACTTAACAAGAGTGATAAGATGCTATTGGAATGTCGCATTCTTTCACATTTATTTGTATTTTTAATAAGGTACTGACATCCTTGTTTGCTTTTATCTGAGCCTGACCGTATAGTAACTTGATTACAAAAGGGATGTTAACCCAGTGAGTTGTTAGATGAAAGATATTAATACATGAAAAATCATAATCCTGGAATATTACCTTTTAGAACATATGTGTTTTTTGAGTTTATAATGTATAGCACTGCGCTAGGTTCTATCTGTGACAACAAAAATAAAACAGGAAACAATGGTTCTGTTCCTGAGACAAGAAAACCTAGAGAAATGGAGAAGTTGAGAAACAAGTGGAAAGGAACACATTAATGAATAAAATCTTACATACTGTGGTCTAACCGAATACCCATTATATTTAAACACAAAGGACAAATTGTAGAGAGAAAGTGACTAGGAAAGGTTTCTTGTAGATAGTAAATTGTACTGGAAGTCCTAGAATATTTCAGTAGGATCCAAAAGAATGAAAGGCTAGCTGTCATGAGTGGTTTTTGGCAGGTACGGAAAAAAGTATCTTCTGAGCTGGGGCTGCATCTCTCCTCTAAGAGTGACTTCTACTTAGTGGTTGCTCAGTAAATATTTGTTTAATTGAATCAACTTTCTCCTTAAGGGAAGTGAGACGGAGGTCTCTGACACTTTCAGCAGATTTCGCCCAAGCCCCCCGGTTTGTCATATCCTGCAGGCATGTGGATTTGTGATCAAGAGAGACCTATATTAAAATTAAGATATTTGAAACTTTAGTATATTTTGTCCTTTAGTTGTAGAAGACTTAGGGGACATTTATGACTTACTGTTGGCCAAGAAAAGAAAAGAGGAAAGGGTAAAAAGGAAAAGAAAAGAGAAAACAAAAGAAAAGAGGAGTGCCTGGGTGGCTCAGTTGCTTAAGTATTCGACTGTTGTTTTTGGCTCAGGTCATGATATCAGGGTCATGGGATCGAGTCTGTGTGGGGCTCTGTGCTCAGTGAGAAGTCTGCATAAGATTCTTTCTCTTCCTCTGCCCCTCCGACCACTCGTGCACACATTTTCTCTCTCTCAAATAAATAAATAAATAAATAAATCTTTAAAAAAAAGAAAAGAAAAGAAGTTGGTTGAGAAGTAGATGGAGGATGTAAGATAGACATTTCTGCTGGAGTTTCTAAGAGGGTTATTAGAACAAGGCAAAGAAGGAAATGATCAAATTACAAACTTAAGATTTTAAAAACTTATTTTAGGAGATATTGACTTAATGTAGGTAACTGTACTAGGTATTTTTTTTAAAAATTAAATACCTAGAAAATAATCCATGCCACCCGAGTCTTAGTGGGCAAGGAAGCTCTGTAAAGCAAATAATGGCAGCAATTTGAAATGAGTGCCTTTTGCATATTTGAATAAAGTGCAGTGAATTAGCATAAACTGGGAAGTATTCAAAGGGTAGATGAAGCTCCCTGAGGAGAAGACATTTCACATGAGTCTTAATGGATGACATAGGAGTTTTTTGGAAGAAGAAATAAGGTCCCATTGTGTAATGGTTAGCACTCTGGACTTTGAAGAAGAAATAATAGTAAAGGCACTCCAAAAAGAGAAAACCACATGTGAAAAGATTTAGAGATTTGAAGGGTTATGGCATATGCTAGGAAGTACATGAAGCTGGAAGTGTCTAGAACATAGGGTTCAGTATGGAGGCCATAATGAGAGGGGGTATAAATAGGTAAATAGGAGACAGAGCATGTGGGCCAATGGGTATCATATTAAGAATTTAAGAAATGATCATGTATGGATTATGGGAAGGCATTGAATGTTTTGTACCAACAAACAAAATAACCATATGCAGTGGATTAGAGGTCGGTCAAAACCAGGGAGACGTGATAGAAGACTATTGCAGTGCTCTGGGGGAAAATTATGACATCGTGAACATCGGTAGTGAAAAGCAGAATGGAAAGGAAAGGATAAATTTGAGAGTCATTAAGGGTGTATGGGTCTTAGTGATGTGAAGGCCGAGAGAACTTATTATAGATTTTGGCTTGGGCATCTGGGTAGGTGGGATGCCGTTACTAAATTGTGGAAAACTGGAGTACAACCAGATTTGGGGTGGGAAAGAATGAACCCAATTTGGGATATGTTGAATTTGAAGTTAACATGGGTCACCCAAGCAGAGATATCCCTTAGCAATACCTAGAAAGTTTTGTCTGAATCCAAAGATGGAAGTCAGTACTGGACATAAAGATTTTGAAGTCATCAGGATATAGAACATTGTGCAAATCATGCCTATAGATGGGGTTTAAAGAAAAGAAGAGGCTCAGGTGTGATAGGCAGGAAAGCACAAACCATGATTGTGGACCCTGGCAATATATGAACAATTCCTGGGGCAGAACGGTCCCATTTCATTAAGGCAGGCAGCCTGCCTACCATCGGTTGTGTGATATTACCAAATCATGGAAACTCTGATCCCCAATAAATGCTCTTTGATTCTTCATGGTGCCAGCATTCTGACAAGAAGAGTCCTTGAAGGAGTTTCTCACAACTATCTAATGTAGGGTTTCCCAAACTGTGTTTCATAGAATCTTCTGCAATTCTGCAAGATGTTAAAAGGCATTCAAGGAATTTTCATGTTCAAAAAGACAAAAGTGAAACATTATTTTATTCCAGGATTTCTCAAAACCTTTAATAATGTACACTAGAAATTTCTGGGGGAAGTGATGTTGTTAGTAGTTCCTTCCTGAGGTTTTCTGTCTTTTTTTTTTATATACATTTTTTTTTAAATTTTATTATGTTATGTTAATCACCATACATTACATCATTAGTTTTTGATATAGTGTTCCATGATTCATTATTTGCATATAACACCCAGTGCTCCATGCAGAACGTGCCCTCTTTAATACCCATCACCAGGCTAACCCTTCCCCCACACCCCTCCCCTCTAGAACCCTCAGTTTGTTTCTCAGAGTCCATAGTTTCTCATGGTTCGTCTCCCCCTCTGGTTCCACCCCCTTCATTTTTCCCTTCCTACTATCTTCTTCTTTTTTTTTTTTTTAACACATAATGTATTATTTGTTTCAGAGGTACAGGTCTGTGATTCAACAATCTTACACAATTCACAGCGCTCACCATAGCACACACCCCAATGTCTATCACCTAGCCACCCCATCCCTCCCACCCCCCACCACTCCAGCAACCCTCAGTTTGTTTCCTGAGATTAAGAATTCCTCATATCAGTGAGGTCATATGATACATGTCTTTCTCTGATTGACTTATTTCACTCAGCATAATACCCTCCAGTCATCCATGTCATTGCAAATGGCAAGATTTCATTCCTTTTGATGGCTGCAGAATATTCCATTGTATATATATACCACATCTTCTTTATCGATTCATCTGTCAATGGACATCTTGGTTCTTTCCATAGTTTAGCTATTGTGGACATTGCTGCTATAAACGTCAGGGTGCACGTACCCTTGGATCCCTCCATTTGTATCTTTGGGGTAAATACCCAGCAGTACAATTGCTGGGTCATAGGGTAGCTCTGTTTTCCAGAGTGGTTGCACCAGCTTGCATTCCCACCAACAGTGTAGGAGGGTTCCCCTTTCTTCAGATCCCCGCCAACATCTGTTGTTTCCCGACTTGTTCATTTTAGCCATTCTGACTGGTGTGAGGTGGTAACTCATTGAGGTTTTGATTTGGATTTCCCTGATGCCGAGCGATGTTGAGCACTTTTTCATGTGTCTGTTGGCCATTTGGATGTGTTCTTTGGAAAAATGTCTGTTCATGTCTTCTCCCCATTTCTTGATTGGATCATTTGTTCTTTGGCTGTTGAGTTGGATAAGTTCTTTATAGATTCTGGATACTAGCCCTTTATTTGATATGTCATTTGCAAATATTCTCCCATTCTGTCGGTTGTCTTTTGGTTTTGTGGACTGTTTCTTTTGCTGTGCAAAAGCTTTTTATCTTGATGAAGTCCCAATAGTTCATTTTTGCCCTTGCTTCCTTTGCCTTTGGCAATGTTTCTAGGAAGAAGTTGCTGCGGCTGAGGTCGAAGAGGTTGCTGCCTGTGTTCTCCTTTAGGATTTTGATGGACTCCTGTCTCACATTTAGGTCTTTCAACCATTTTGAGTCTGTTTTTGTGTGTGGTGTAAGGAAATGGTCCAGTTTCATTCTTCTGCATGTGGCTGTCCAATTTTCCCAACACCATTTGTTGAAGAGACTGTCTTTTTTCCATTGGACATTCTTTCCTGCTTTGTTGAAAATGAATTGACCATAGAGTTGAGGGTCCATTTCTGGGCTCTCTATTCTGTTCCATTGATCTATGTGTCTGTTTTTGTGCCAGTACCATTGTGTCTTGATGATTATAGCTTTGTGATAGAGCTTGAAGTCCGGAATTGTGATGCCACCAGCTTTGCTTTTCTTTTTCAACATTCCTCTGGCTATTCAGGGTATTTTCTAGTTCCATACAAATTTTAGGTTTATTTGTTCCGTTTCTTTGAAAAAAGTGGATAGTATTTTGATTGGGATTGCATTAAATGTGTAGATTGCTCTAGGTAGTATTGTCATCTTCACAATATTTGTTCTTCCAATCCATGAGCATGGAACGTTTTTCCATTTCTTTGTGTCTTCCTCAGTTTCTTTCATGAGTATTTTATAGTTTTCTGAGTACAGGTTCTTTGCCCCTTTGGTTAGATTTATTCCTGTATCTTATGGTTTTGGGTGCAATTGAAAATGGGATTGACTCCTTAATTTCTCTTTCTTCTGTCTTGTTGTTGGTGTATAGAAATGCCACTGATTTCTGTGCACTGATTTTATATCCTGCCACTTTACTAAATTCCTGTATGAGTTCTAGCAGTTTTGGGGTGGAGTCTCTTGGGTTTTCCACATAAGGTATCATATCATCTGCAAAGGGTGAGAGTTTGACTTCTTCTTTGCCGATTCGGATGCCTTTTATTTCTTTTTGTTGTCTGATTGCTGTGGCTAGGACTTCTAGTACTATGTTGAATAGCAGTGGTGATAGTGGACATCCCTGCCGTGTTCCTGACCTTAGGGGGGAAGCTCTCAGTTTCTCCCCATTGAGAATGATATTCGCTTTGCATTTTGCATAGATGGCTTTTATGATATTGAGGTATGTACCCTCTATCCCTATACTCTGAAGAGTTTTGATCAAAAAGGATGCTGTACTTTGTCAAATTCTTTTTCTGCATCTAGGAAGAAGATCACATGATTCTTGTTCTTTTTTTATTAATGTATTATATCACATCGATTGATTTGTGGATGTTGAATGAACCTTGCAGCCCAGGGATAAATCCCACTTGTTCGTGGTGAATAATCCTTTTAATGTGCTGTTGGATCCTATTGGCTAGTATTTTGGTGAGAATTTTTGCATCCGTGTTCATCAAGGATATTGGTCTGTAATTCCCTTTTTTGAAGGGGTCTTTTTCTGGTTTTGGGATGAAGGTAATCGTGGCCTCATAAAACGAGTTTGGAAGTTTTCCTTCCATTTCTATTTTTTGGAACAGTTTCAGAAGAGTAGGTATTAATTCTTTTTTAAATGTTTGGTAGAATTCCCCTGGGAAGCCATCTGGCCCCATGCTTTTGTCTGTTGGGAGATTTTTGATGACTGCTTCAATTTCCTTAGTGGTTATAGGTCTGTTCAGACTTTCTGTTTCTTCCTGGTTCAGTTTTGGTAGTTGATACATCTCTAGGAATGCATCCATTTCTAATTTGCTGGCGTTTAGTTTCTCATAATATGTTCATATAATTGTATATCTTTGGTGTTGGTTGTGAGCTCTCCTCTTTTCTTCATGATTTTATTTGGGTCATTTCTCTTTTCTTTTTGCTAAGTCTGGCCAGGGGTTTATCAATCTTATTAATTCTTTCAAAGAACCAGCTCCTGGTTTCGTTGATCTGTTCTACTGTTCTTTTGGTTTCTATTTCATTGATTTCTGCTCTGATCTTTATTATTTCTCTTCTCCTGCTGGGTTTAGGCTTTATTTGCTGTTCTTTCTCCAGCTCCTTTAGGTGTAGGGTTAGGTTGTGTATTTGAGACCTTTCTTGTTTCTTGAGAAAGGCTTGTATTGCTATATACTTTCCTCTTAGGACTGCCTTTGCTGTATCCCAAAGATTTTGAACAGTTGTGTTTTCATTTTCATTGGTTTCCATGAATTTTTTAAATTCTTCTTTAATTTCCTGGTTGACCCATTCATTCTTTAGTAGGATGCTCTTTAGCCTCCATGTATTTGAGTTCTTTCCGACTTTCCTCTTGTGACTGAGTTCTAGTTCTCGTTTCAAAGCTCTGTGGTCTGAAAACATGCAGGGAATGATCCCAATCTTTTGGTACTCATTGAGACCTGATTTGTGACCTAGGATGTTATCTATTCTGGAGAATGTTCCATGGGCACTAGAGAAGAATGTGTGTTCTGTTGCTTTGGGATGGCATGTTCTGAATAGTTCTGTGAAGTCCATTGGGGTCCAGTGTGTCATTTAAAGCCTTTATTTCCTTGTTGATCTTTTGCTTAGATGAGCTGTCCATTTCAGTGAGGGGGGTGTTAAAGTCCCCCACTATTATTATATTGTTGTCGATGTGTTTCTTTGCTCTTGTTATTAATTGGCTTATATAATTGGCTGCTCCCATGTTAGGGGCATAGATATTTACAATTGTTCTTCTTGTTGGATAGACCCTTTAAGTAGGATATAGTGTCCTTCCTCATCTCTTATTATAGTCTTTGGTTTAAAATCTAATTTGTCTGATATAAGGATTGCCACCCCAGCTTTCTTTTGGTGTCCATTAGCACGGTAAATGGTTTTCCACCCCCTCACTTTCAATGTGGGGTTGTCTTTGGGTCTAAAATGAGTCTCTTGCAGACAGCATTCAATGGGTCTTGTTTTTTTATCCAATCTGATAGCCTGTGTCTTTTGATTGGGACATTTAGCCCATTTACATTCAGGATAACTATTGAAAGTTATGCATGTAGTGCCATTGTATTGCCTGTAAGGTGACTGTTACTGTATATTGTCTGTGTTCTTTCTGGTCTATGTTACTTTTAGGCTCTCTCTTTGCTTAGAGGACCCTTTTCAGTATTTCTTGTAGGGCTGGTTTCGTGTTTGCAAATTCCTTTAGTTTTTGTTTGTCCTGGAAGCTTTTTATCTCTCCTTCTATTTTCAATGACAGCCTAGCTGGATATAGTATTCTTGGCTGCATATTTTTCTCATTTAGTGCTCTGGATATATCATGCTAGTCCTTTCTGGCCTGCCAGGTCTCTGTGGATAGCTCTGTTGCCAATCTAATGTTTCTACCATTGTATGTTACAGATCTCTTCTCCTGAGCTGCTTTCAGGATTTTCTCTTTGTCTCTGAGACTCGTAAGTTTTACTATTAGATGTCAGGTATTGATCTATTTTTACTGATTTTGAGGGGGGTTTTCTGTATCTCCTGGATTTTGATGCCTGTTTCCTTCCCCAAGTTAGGAAGTTCTCTGCTATAATTTGCTCCAATAAACCTTCTGCCCTTCTCTCTCTTCCTCTTCTGGGATCCCAATTATTCTAATATTGTTTCATCTTATGGTATCACTTATCTCTTGAATTCTGCCCTTGTGTTCCAGTAGTTATCTCTCTTTTTTCTCAGCTTCTTTATTTTCCATCATTTGGTCTTCTATATCACTAATTCTCTCTTCTGCCTCATTTATCCTAGCAGTTAGAGCCTCCATTTTTGATTGCACCTCATTAATAGCCTTTTTGATTTTGACTTGGTTAGATTTTAGTTTTTTTTCTCCAGAAAAGGTTTCTCTAATATCTTCCATGCTTTTTTCAGGCCCAGGTAATATCTTTAAAATCATGATTCTGAACTCTAGGTCCGACATCGTACTAATGTCAGTATTGAGTAGGTCCCTGGCAGGCGGTACTGCCTCTTGTTCTTAGGTGATTTTTTCCGTCTTGTCATTTTGTCCAGAGGAGAATAGATGAATGAGAGAACAAAATGCTAACAGGGTAACAATGACCCCAGAAAAATATACACTAAACAAATCAGAAAAGACCTGAAACCAGGGGAAAAGAAGAGGAAAGAAAGAAAAAAGGAAAAAAAAATTAAAAAAAAAAGAATATGATCAAATATGATCAGTGCCACACACCAGATTTTGGGCGTATTTTGCTCTGTTAGAAGAAAGTGCCTCCCAGAATTTTAAAGGAAGAAACACTCATATATGTACAAAAATAAGGGTAAATATGATGAAGGGATGGAATATGACTGTATATATGAAAATTATAAAAGATTTTATAAAAGGAATTGATAAGAAGTTGGTTGAAAAAAGAAAGAGGAATTAAAAAAAAAAGGGAGAGAATGTGATCAGGCAGGAGACTAGAACAAAGCCATACACTAGAGATTTAGGGTATATTTTGGTTTGTTAGAAGAAACTGTATCCCAAAATTTTAAAGAGATATTATCATATATATATAATATAAATAAGGTTAACTACTATGAAGGGATAGAATATGACTCTGAAAATGAAAAATAAAAAAGAATTTTTAAAAAAGGGGTTGATAAGATGTTGGCTGAAAAAGGGAACAGGAAAAATTCCAAAAAAAAAAAAATAAAAGAAGAAAGAGAAAATTAAAAAAATTAACTTTGAAAGTCTAAAGAATCATGGGGAAAAAGCCATGTATTCTATGGTGCAGTATTCCCCAGGGCTGGAGTTCTGCTGTTCTCATTGATCGGTAAACTTGGTCTTGGCTGGCTGTTCGTGCTGATCTTCTGGGGGAGGGGCCTGTTGTCGTGGTTCCCAAATGTCTTTGCCGGAGGCAGAATTGCCACACCCTTGCCGGGTCCTGGCTAAGTAATCTGCTCGGGTTTACTCTCGGGAGCTTTTGTTCCCTGCAAGCTTTCCGTACAGCTTTGGAGGACGAGAGTGAAAATGGTGGCCTCCCAATCTCCAGCCGGAGGAGACGAGAACTTGGGGCCCCGCTCCTCAGTGCGCCCCCAGAGAAAAGCAGTCAGTCACTCCCGTGTCCCCGGTCTCTGGCTGCACTGTCTGCTCACCCGGCCTGTGACCGAGTGTTTCTATCTCTGGCACCTGGCCCCCTGTGGAGTCTCCAAACCCAGCGGATCCCTGGGGTGCGCTCCCGCGCTGCTCGTCCCGGGGAAGAAAGGGGAGTCTCCCCAGATCTGCCGCTTGTTGGGTCCCTGCCGAGTGGCCC